>NC_090927.1:536065107-536371127 GCF_040938575.1 Ambystoma mexicanum | reverse complement strand
AGGACAAAGACAAGTACACACACAGGTTGTTTTTGCATGTCATTGCAATATGCCACAAAGAACAACCCAGTACAATGTAAGCCAGCAATAATGGTTGGCTAATGATAAGTTGACTTGGTCTATAAAATCGTCAAAAGTAAAACTTAAATTATATTCAGCATTTCCATTCTCTCAGCGTAACGCAGAGACTCCGTTTAGATCAATGATTTTTCATAAAATGAAATTACATGTTCCTTTGTCCAGTTTTGGAATGGTGAACCTTATATTTGACGGTATTACACCCCTCCCTTCATTCATTCCTTTCAGAATCATCCCCCTCTCTCAAGGTCGAAAAACAATTGACCCTTAGACTGTGTGCGATGCCTGGACTTGCTCAGCTCGCAAGCAAAAATTCAAAGCCGCTGACCTTCACTCAAATTGGGAGCCAATAGCCCTTCAGACCACAGTGGCATTAAAAATATTTTTGAAAAACATATGAATTGTTTGCTGCCATCCAACAATGGGGTGCGAAATTTCTAGTGTTTTACTTGTTTCCTCTGGAGAACTTCGCACTCTCCCAGCAACTCCCACAGCCAGCCCACACCATCTGTCAGCTCAGCCCATCTCCTGTTCACACGGCAAATCACGTAAACATTTTTCGCCAGCAGCAAGTCTCAAGCCCTGACATAATGTGCTTGTACGAAAATGCCCGAGCAAGCCCTGCTGCAACCCCCTCCTGCCAGGCCGCGGGCCCCTGAACCCATCACCACAGTTAAATATTAGTGGCCTATAAATTACACACGTGTGTTTGTATTATCTCACTTTGGGTCACTAGCGAGGTGAAGGGTGTGGGGATCCTGCCCCTGAGGCAACCAGTGGGGTCGGGATTGATAGCTGACAGGTCTGGCACATCGGAGCTAGAAAGGGGGTGGAGTGACACATGTTAGTTTAGCTGGAAACAGGGATGGGTCCTGCCTGTAAAAAAATATTTTTAATTGCAACTCATTCAGGTGCAGGTTTAGTCAAAAAAATATATGGCAAACAGGTAGCATACTATTTTGCTACCATGTCATGCGCTGCTGTGTATAATACAACTAGACACTCAGTATAGTTAAGGTGGGTCCGTTTCTCTTATTGCTGACACCATTTTAAATGTTTTTGTGCATAAACATTAACGTGAATGACTGTGAACATCGTAAACAAAGACAAGAGGAGGTCCACAGATCACAGTGCAAGGTGTACCATGCTTCAAGAGGTACAGATAGTTAAAATGTTATAAACAAAAAGGAAGAAAATTCCCAAAAGGCATTAATTCATGCAGATTGGACATACATTGTAGAACATTGTAAATGCATACAAAGCAAAGTCACAGGTGTCGGAATGGAAAAGGTGCACACAAATTTACACCTCACATTGAGAAACAGATGCTGTTAGGTAAGGTCTTTGACCGACACTGGAGTTTGTGTAGTTCTTTGTATTTTTATACGTATGTAACCTCCTAGTAAAGGTATAATCAATATAGTTTGTGTAGGAGTTTGGACCTTGGGGAGGTCTACTAGAGCCAGGCTATAGGGTGACCTTGTTGTGGGTCGACGTCAGGAAGATGAATCAAAGACCCCAGACGGGGGGGAACACAAGGGCAACAAATGGTGCCACGGTTCAAAGACGTTAAGGCATGTGTAGTTAAAGAGCCTTCTTCTGGAGCCAAGGCCCAGAAAACCCCTGCAAGAAGCGGAGGGGAAGGTAAGTAAAACAATTGAGCAATATATGAAGTATTCTAATGAGTACTTATAACTACATGAGTGACAGAGAAGTAAGTGCACAGGCTTTTTCTAGAAACAATTGGGTAAAAATGTCAAGAAAATACATTTCAGTTCTAGCACTGACCTTAACGGTGGTAGCAACAGGTGTAGTTGCCTACTGGCTTAGTAAATACAATGGGGGTAGAGGGAAGCCATTGAGGAAGAACTGCTACAGGTCCTTCTAGCCCAAATGTGCCTAGGTAAGTATCATGAGACTTCAAGAGGAAATGATGTAGGCTAGCTATAGGCTGGCACAATTGTGTAACTGTTGTAAAGGTTTAAAATGCTATACCTTAATGTCCATAATGGTGTGCGAGCTGAGAATAGGCTGGCCAATGTCATCCCAGGGGTTGAGGCGCTGGGCTAAGGCAGCACTGAGGGCAGACAGCAGTGTTCTGCTGTAAATCAAGGGTAATGTTTTAAATACTGCACACTACGTGCTGGCTGAGGCAGAGTTCACATTGATGTGCATCAACAAGGGGCCAGCTATCCATTACAACAGCAGCTCGGGCTCACATGTGGGCATAGAAGTAGCTTAGAATGAGGTCCGAGTGCTGTGGAGCGGCAGAACTTCCCTGGTGTACGTCCGCTTTCAAAGTGAAAGTGGCTGGATGTTGAGCTGTCTCGTGTGTGCGACTGCGCATGTGCAGGAGAGTGAAGGCTTCTCCTCAGTGCATGCGCGGTTGCAGGGGCACGTAGGCAACAGCCACTGCAGCAGAGAACAGTACGGAGGCTTGTTCAGACCTCCGATTGTAGATGCTTCCGAGAGTATGGTGATCTGTATATACAAGATGCGTGTAGTGGAGCATGAGGGTGCCATAAAGTAGGTCACAACAATAATAAAAATGGGTCCATAAAAATGGAATGCAGATGAGGGTGGGGGCCACCGGAGGGTCTGTCAAAGGTGGTGTAGCCCAAGGAAGGAGACCCTGCTAGACAGTGGGTATGGCAGCGTCCAGTTTAATAGGATGATGTTGTACTTAAGTAAAGAATTCCACAGGATGCATCCCTGATATCTACATACTCGACAGCCCGGTGGTGGTTCAAGGTGCCCGGGTGGCCGGCTGGGGTGTTTGGTCAGTACAAAAATGGTGGTTGTGATTCAGGTCCAAGGGCCAACAGGATGTGCCTCATTAAGTCCGAGCGATATAGATTTTAATTTGAACATCCACCAGGCTTCCTTAAAGTTCAGTGAGTTAGACAGGTTGTTCATGTGTGTGACTTTGTCCACTATCCACCATAGATAGTTGTATGGGCCATGGTGGAATTCTACAAAGTGGGATACCAGTGGTGCAGTAATGTTTTTGCACCAGATTGTAGATCCATGTTCACTGATTCTTTTGTGGATAGGTCTGGAGGTTTGCCCCACGTATCTGAGGCCGCAGGGACATTCAATTATGTATATAACATTTGAGGATTTGCAATTGGTAAAGTGGCGCAATTGCCAGTCCTTGCTGCCTATGGGGAATGAGGTCATTTTGCGAGTGAATTTACATGCAGTGCAACACCCACACGGGTGGTGGCCTACGATCTCTCTAAGATTCCAAAGAGAGGAACGTGTGCTGGTTTTGCTTATTCTGGCATGTGTCAATATGTCCTTTAAGTTCTTGGATCTCTTGAGGGCCATTCTCGGTAGAGGTTCATCAGGTAGTTTCAATTGGACCAGGGGCCAGCATTTCCTTATGGCCCCCTTGAGTTTAGTTGTGTTAGGGCAAAAAGTATTGACACAGGTAATGTTGTTCTCACCAGAGGTATCCCTTTCTTTGATGTTAAATAAGGATTCTCTAGGAGTAAATCTAGCTCTCTTGAGTATTCCTCAAGAGTTTCCTGGGGTAATCTCTTGCTGACAGTTTGTTGTGCAGTAAGGATGCATATGTTTTGAATTTATCAATGTCCGTACAATTCCTACGGATGCACAGGAATTGACCATATGGCAAATTGTCCCAGAGATTTTTAGGGTGGCGACTTTGGTAATGTAGGATTGTATTGCGGTCTGTCTCTTTTCTAAATAGGGTACATTCCAATTTATTGTTCTGATGTCTGATGGTGAGGTCCAGAACATGTATTTCTGAATTGCTGTGGTGCATGGTAAATTTGATTTCTTGTGTGCAGTTGTTAATCCAATTGAAGAAGTCTGCCAAGCTGTTGTTCTCACCTTTCCAAATGAAGATAATATCATCTATGTATCTGTGCCAGAGTAGGATACTGTCGAGGAAGGGGTTGGAAATATTGAGCACGAAGTTATGCTCATATTCAGCCATAAAGATGATGGCCATGCTGGGTGCAAATGCTGCCCCCATGGCGGTCCAACATATTTGCATGTAAAAAATATTATCAAATTCAAAATAGTTGTGCGTAAGTGCCAATTCCAGCAGTTCTACTATAAAGTTAGTGGGGACTATTTTTTGATTCATGTGGTGGGTGAGGTGCAATCTGATGCATTCAACTGCAGAGTCTTGTGGTATACTTGCTTATAGGCTGTTGATATCCATAGTGACAAGTAGATCTTCTGTGTTGATGCATGGCTGATTTTCGAATTTCAATATGTGGACATAGTATTTCTGAGGTATGTGTGTGTTTTCTGACAGAGTGGTTTAAGGAAATAGTCGAATTTACAGACAGGTTCTAAAACAGACCCACACCCTGAGACGATGGGCCTTCCCGGGGGTAGTAGACGGTTCTTGTGCAGTTTAGGCAGGGCGTAGAACGCCGGGGTCCTGCCTTCAGAGGTATTAAAAAAGTATTCCTCTTTATCAGTGATCCAGTCTTTGCCAACTGCAAACTGTGTAATCTCCTAGATTTTCCTTTTAATGGCTTCAGTAGGATGTTTCTTAAGTTTTTTGTAGTTGCCTTCGTTGTTGAGAAGAGTCATGACCATTTCTTTGTACTGTTCTTTACTTTGGACAACAATCCCTCCTCCCTTGTCGGCCGATTTACTTACAATGGATTTGTTGTCAGCCAATGTTTTCAAAGCTTTACGTTCGCTCAGGCTGAGGTTATGTCTTTTGGATGGGGAGTTCATTTGTTCTTTTTTCATTTCCTCTTTGATGCATTTCTCGAATGTTAGAACTGATGGTGGCATCTCATTATCTTTAGGGCTGAAATCTGATTTGACCCTAAGCCCAGAGTCCTCTGGCTGGGTGGGGTTGTCTTTGTCATGAAAGAAAATGTTTCTATGGATGGTTCTGTAGAAGTTGGCCAGGTCTCGATCCATTCTGAACCAGTCTGTATGGTTGGTGAGAACAAAGGAATGGCCTTTGGCTAAGAGGGTGTTTTCTGCTTTGGTTAAGGTGATTCCTGACAGGATAAAGATTGGGATTTCTTCTAGAATCTCCTCCGTCCCCTGCCGCAATTCGGTGCCCTCCATTGAGGGAAGTTGTAATAAGGCATTGGTTGGAATTTTGGTGGGCCCCAGTAGCCTCCTCTGGGATCCCCTTGTCCTAAAAAAGGCATCATGGGTGGTTGTTGAAATTGTCCGTGCGTGGCTGGGCTGCCTCTGGATGGAGCTTGGTCATCTCCTGAAGAGTCAGAGTTATAAGTGTCCCATAAGGACACCATTTTGCATCTGTTTCTTGTTGGTCCTGATTGGTTCTGCAGTATTTCTTTTTTCTTTGTTTTTTTTTATAGTCCGCTGCCAGATAGGGAATATACTGATTCCAGTTTGAAATTTTTTATATCCTTGGATAATTGTTTGTGTTTCTTTTCCAGTGTGCTGGACATGAATGTGTTCAGGGTTTTGTCTATTTCCTTTAATTTCTCACAGGCATTATCTATAGTGTCATCATTAAGGAACTTAGCTTCTTCAGTTTTAAGTTCAATGGAGATCCTAGGGTGACGGACTCTGGCCATATGCAGACACATATCTTTAGGCCATAGCAGTTTCCACACCAGTTGACAGCCCCGACACAGAGAGCTGCTGCACCCTCATCTGCATTCCATTTTTATAAATCCATTTTTATTACTGTTGTAACCTACTGTATGGGCACCCTCATGCTCCACTATACGCATCCTGTACATACAGATCACCAAGCATCTACAATCGGAGGTCTGAACAAGCCTCCGTACTGTTCTCTGCTCCAGTGGCTGTTGCCTACGTGCCCCTGCGACTGCACATGCGCTGTGCAGTCGCACACACGAGACAGCTCAACATCCAGCCACTTTCACTTTGAAAGTGGACGCACACCAGGGAAGTTCTGCCGCTCCAGACCTCATTCTAAGCTACTTCTATGCCCACAGGTGAGCCAGAGCTGCTGTTTTAATGGACAGCTGGCCCCTTGTTGATGCACATCAATGTGAACTCTGCCTCCGCCAGCATGTAGTATGCAGTATTTAAAACAACATTACCCTTGCTTTACAGCAGAACACTGCTGTCTGCCCTCAGTGCTGCCTTAGCCCAGCACCTCAACCCCTGGGATGACATCGGCCAGCCTATTCTCAGCTCGCACACCATTATGGACATTAAGGTATAGAATTCTAAACCTTTACAACAGTTGCACAATTGTGTCAGCCTATAGCTAGCCTACAGCATTTCCTCTTGAAGTCTCCGATACTTAACTAGGCACATTTATTTATTCTCTTTTTTATAGTGCCTCACTCCGAACGTTGGGCTAGAAGGACCTGTAGCAGTTTTTCCTCAATGGCTTCCCTCTACTCCCATTGTATTTACTAAGCCAGTAGGCAACTACACCTGTTGCTACCACCGTTAAGGTCAGTGCTAAAACTGAAGTGTATTTTCATGACATTATTTTTACCCAATTGTTTTTATAAAAAGCCTGTGCACTTACTTCTCTGTCACTCATGTAGTTATAAGTGCTCATTACAATACTTCATATATTGCTCAATTGTTTTACTTACCTTCCCCTCCGCTTCTTGCAGGGGTTTTCTGCGCCTTGGCTCCAGAAAGAAGAAGACTCTTTAACTACACATGCCGAAACGTCTTTTAACCCTGGCACCATTTGTTGCCCTTGTGTTCCACCATATCTGGGGTCTTTGATTCATCATCCTGACATCGACCCACAACAAGGTCACCCTTTACCCTGGCTCTAGTAGACCTCCCCAAGGTCCAAACTCTGAGACGAACTATATTGATTATACCTTTACTAGGAGGTTACATACATATAAAAAGACAAAGAACTACACAAAGCTCCAGTATCGGTCAAAGACATTACCTAACAGCATCTGTTTCTCAATGTGAGGTGTAAACTTGTGCGCAGCTTTTCCATTCCGACACCTGTGACTTTGCTTCGTATGCATTTACAATGTTCTACAATGTATGTCCAATATGCATGAATTAATGCCTTTTGGGAATTTTCTTCCTTTTTGTTTATAACATTGTAACTATCTGTACCTCTTGAACCATGGTACACCTTGCACTGTGATCTGTGAACCTCCTCTTGTCTTTGTTTACAATGTTCACAGTCATTCACGTTTATACACAAACAAATTTAAAATAGTGTCAGCAATAAGAAAAACTGACCCACCTTAACTGAGTGTCTAGTTGTATTATACACAGCAGCGCATGACATGGTAGCAAAATAGTATACTACCTGTTTGCCATATATATTTTTGACTAAACCTGCACCTGCAATTGAAAAGAATTTTGTACTGGCAGGATCCCTCCCTGTTTTCAGCTTTTGTTATCCCATAGTCCTGTCCCTGTGCTGGGCTCTCCCTCCTGTTACCTCACATGTTAGTTTAGGACAGAATATACTGTGACTGGGATCTTGTTTTATTGGGAGGCACTCTGTGGTGGTCAGCAAGGAAGGGTCACACTTCTGGTACATGAAAAGAATAGCTTTGGAGGGGCACAAGGTTGAACAAACAGTAATTTTCCAGCAGCGGGCTGAGAGGGGCAGGAGAACATTTGTTGAGATGGATGAACAACTACAAGTCATGGTTTAGCCCTGACACACAAAGGATAGTGATCTCAGAGGAAGCATTAAATTAATACATTCTTTGTTCGCAACATATTGTCATCGGCACATCCATGAGAACGGGACTTGGGAGGCGCAGGAGGAAAAAGGAGGGTGCTGTCAGTGCTTGCTGTACGCAGCGCAGATGAGGGAGAGGGGAAACTTCGCAATGCCGGAATGCAGCCTAGTCCAAAGTTGGAGTTGAGGGTACACAAAATTAAGTCCAAGTGTGTCTAGCAATAGCCCCACCTCTGCCTATGTCAGGGCCTCCTTCCCCATGGCTGCAGAAGGGTAAAGGAGGCGTCCCTCACAATTGCAAATGCAGGGTGTCACTTTCGTGTATAATGTATGGGGGCTGGGGGCTCAACCGACTCACTCCTTCCTTACATTAGCAACGACCCCCAACACATGCCCCCATGAATATATTGGTCAGAGTGCAGCTATTTCTCACCAACAATCCACTTTGATGCGCTGTTTTGCTCACAGTCAGTAGTTCTTTCGTGCAGAGTATCTTATCTAGCCTAGGTTGCATCCATTTTGCGGGCCGAGTAGTTATTCAGCTATTTGGGCAACTGTTTGGTAAGGCAACTGCAGAACCCCAAAGTTGCTTTCATGCTGTTATCCATCTGGCCCTCCCACGATCAGGGAAGGTCCCACAGTAGCTCAATGAAACTGGGAAGTGTGAAAGCACAGTGTTACATTGTATGGCATTAATAAAAAAAAGGTACATGTTGAAAAAATAATTTACAAAGAGGATAGATTGCAAAAGACAAATTGGATGCTTTATTTGGACACTTTATATAAATATTTTTGATTAAAAAAAACAGATGGTAATCATTTGAACCTGGAAATGAACTGTTTCACATGCTCTGCTTTAGGTGGACAGGGCACGTTTGAAATGTTTTGTGGCAATGTATGCGTCCTCGGAACAAAATCGCTCGCGATTCCGTGAGTATGTATGTCCAAGACAGTCATAATAGATCTTTCACAAAATTGAATTCCATTTCCTCGTATATTAGCTTGACCACTCATGTTTTGCTTCTTTTCGTAAAGGACATGGTGTAGTGAAGCATCCCAAAGTTTCCCACAGTCCTGAATTGTTCACGCCCTACATTCTCGTTATGCGCTAATATCACTAGTGATGTCCTATATTGCATCCCGTCTATGCTGAAATGCAATCTCTTGGGCCTGTACTTTAGGCACATATTGTGGAACACCTCCAAATCTCCCGTGTGACAGAATTCTGGGAGTCCCTTCAGATCTCAATATAGTTTTATCAAACACCATCTTCTCAAGAGCTTTGTGTGGAGGTGAAGATGGAATCAACCAATTCTTCCGTTCCTGCTCCGGTGACAAAGGGCCATGTGCACATTGGTGGAAATGTTGGTTTTCTGTCCAAGAGTGGACGCTGGAACAGTGGTGCATTAGTGACCGCCATTTTTCTAGTAGAATTTCCACAGACCCATCGCAAGTTCTGGAGCTCCACCAAAGATGGTTGCTGAAAGACTGGGGCCACTGTAAAATATTTTCAGAACCTTTTTTTTCTTGCAGTTGAGATTTTTTTTATTGATTGATTTGGCAACGTGCCACATATCAAATTGATGGTGAATATTGGGAAACTGCTCTCTCATTGTCTTGGCTATGGAAACGTGTCTGTCTGTGGCTACGAGGTCGATTTGCATTCCCCTCGATTGAAGATCTTCCAAGTTTCTCCATGGCCACTGAGGATTTGCATTCGGACACCTGCACAACCACCGAACTCACAATTCTTTTAGTTTCCATGTCCTGAAAGTGGTATGTGCAGTACTTTGCTGAAAATCCGGGGCTGTCACACTGTCCATCGCCAGCTAGCCTGAACTGTTTTTCAGAGAATGTATGTTACGCTCACCTGGTCTCTGCGGAGGCGTTGGGGCACGGTTGCAGCACTCCCGGGTGTGAGGTCGCTCGGGTCCGACTTCACCTTCTGCGCTTATGTGGTGACTGGTGGTAATAGGTGATGCTGCTCAGGACTGCGCCTGCCTGGAGAATAGGGGGCGTGAGTATGCCAGCTTGTGCGCTTGATCCCCTTCCAGACCCCTTCTCACAAACCGTGGTACCCGTGGGATGTGCTGTCCCTGGAAAGCTCACCTGTTGATTAGATTTGGCGAGCACTCCGTCCTGTTGCTTCTGGCAGGGGCGTTTGTATGATCTGGACCGAGTTCCTTCACTGGTTCCTTGCACGTGGTAGTCCAGTCCTGCTGCGACTAAGCGACTATACTTCAGGTAAGTGTTCCTGTTTGCCTTTGTCTTTCCTCGTCTGTTTTTGTTGTATTGTAAAGTTTGTTGTCTTGTATTGCTGTCCGTTCCACTTTTGATGTTTGCTCTTTTGCTTTCTTCCCTTGCAGGTGATGTTGCCTGCCCGGCAGAAGCTGGGGAGCTCGAGGCGGCAGCCGGAGGGAACAAAGAACGAAGCTGCAGCAGTACAGTAGCTGGTAAGTTGTTAACTAGGGGTCGTGCCGGGTTCTGATGAGGCACGGCCCTAGGACGGATGTTCTAACCTTGTCTTTCTTCTTCTTCACAGGGTCCGAGTTTGTGGATGCGGAGCGCAGTGCTGCTGTTAAGGATTTCATTCAGGCAATACACCCTGGTCTCAGTCTAGTATGCAGTGCACAAATGAAATATTTATTTTATTATGTCTATAGGTTCAATATTCTGAGTGATATACCACTCATATCACAACCCTCCTCAAAATACCCCCAGGTCACAACGGACCAGGAATCAGGCTGGTTGGTAAAGGTAATATTTATTTAAAATTCAAATCAAACATATGTTTTTTAATATATGGAGCAGCAATCCCCAATGGGGTGACAATAACAGATAGGAAGGTATGTAATGCAGTTAAATTCACTCTTAGCAACACAAAATATAAAACACAGAGAAGATAACAGTTTTGGCTTGTTTGGAAAGATAGCACTTAAGTTAAGATTTCCCCCTGCACAAATTCTCAACACAAATAAGCAATTCTAAAAAGATGTGAGGGAGCAGCAGGTATTCAGGAATAAAGAACAGTACACAGAATTTAGATACAACCTTCCCTCCCCAAACAAGAGAGATAAACGGGTAGGAAATCTTACACTTTTAAAATGACATTCGGAAATGGCTTATCAAAACAATGAAAAGTGTGCAAAAATCCTTAAATCAATATAAATTTCTATGGGAGCAACATGGGTAAGATGCTAACAATCATAAGCTATAGTATGAGCAAAAATAAATACTTAGTATCTTAATGGAAGTTTGGAAATAATTTAAATTGAAAATCACACGTGTAATGCGAATTCTCGCCTAAAATTCCCTAAAGCAGCTTTTGTGTTGGGATGTAGCTACAGATGTTATGTATAAGTCAAAGTTGAAATTAAGTCTCTAGCTATTAAATTGAGAGTGTTGCAAGGTTGAATGAGAGGCGTTTTTAGAAAAATAAAGCAGATAAAAACAGAAGATCGGTTTTAAAAATGACAAGTCATTTTTACTTAAAACTAGATTTAATAGCTAAAAAAAGAGAATGCCACCCGTGAATTGAACAAGTTACTTTCGATGGGATGGTCCGATGACGTATTCCATATCTATGACAGTAATCACCACAGCTGTGCTGCTTCGGAAAATCTTTCTGCGTCCTGTGTCGATGACGTTCGATACGCTGTCCTCGAGGGCCTCCGTCAAGCTGACGTCACCGGATGTTATAAGTAGGACGCACGACGCCCGTAGCCTCAGTTATAGTTTTTTCCCCAGAACGTGTGGCACCAATCTTCTGCCAGTATGACCAAAGAAAGCCTTGCGGAAACGTAAGCTGCAATCGCATAAGAAAGTCTGTAGCGGGGCAGGTAGGGAGGGAGCGATATGGAATACGTTGTCGGACCATTCCATCGAAAGAACATTACCAGGTAAGAAAGTAACTTGTTCTTCGAGGGGATTGGGTCCTCCAACATATTCCATATCTATGACAGACTCCCAAAGCAGTACCAACGTATGGAGGACGGAAAAGAATTTAGAATATAGAAATTTAGAATGTCCAATTAAATTGCAGAGTAAAGGACCACCTTGACAAAGGCCAGATCCTGCCCATGGATAGAATCTAGGCAGTAGTGTCTTACAAAAGTATGGACCGAAGCCCATCTGGCTCCTTCACAGATGTTACGAATAGGAACAACCCTCTGCAGGGCAGTAAAGGCAGCCATACCCCTAGTAGAATGGGCCCGTAAGCCTACCAGAGGGTCCTTACCCGCCAAGCGGTAACATTCAGAAATTGCCAAGATAATCCATCTAGACAAAGTCTGCTTAGTAACAGCTTGTCTCAAACGCCTTCCACCGTAACCTATAAAGAGCTGATCATCCACTCTGACCCGGGACATGCATAAAATGTAGAAACTTAAAGCTCTCCTAGGATCCAACCTATGGAGCCTCTCCTCTTCCTTACCAGGATGCGTAGGAGGATAAAATGCCGGAAAAATGACCTTCTGGCTTAAATGAAATTCCGAGACAACCTTCAGAAGAAAGGAAGGACAAACTCTAAGGACAACCCTGTCCTTAGGAAACACCGTGAAGGGTGGCTTAACAGAAAGTGCCTGCAACTCACTCTGCGAGCGGAAGTGACCGCAACTAAAAACACAGTTTTAAGGGTTAACAGTCTCAAAGGACAAGAATGTAAAGGCTCAAATGGAGTACCCATTAGGAATTTTAGAACAAGGTTCAAATCCCAACCAGGCACCTGGAAAGGTGACGGCGGAAACACATTAGTGAGCCTTTTGAGAAACTGAGAAATTAAAGGAATCTTGAAATAAGAACACTCCTCAGACGAGCGCTTAAATATGGACAGCGCCGCCAGGTAACCTCTAATGGTACCCACTTGCAGGCCCTTGTGGGCTAACAAAGGAAAAAAGACAAAACCTCAGGAATGTCCCATGAAAAAGGATCCACATTCTTAACACTGCACTAGTCGCAGAACTTTCTCCAATGGCAACGGTACAGGGACTTGGTTGCAGGCCGTCTGGCCGAAAGCAACACCTCCATCACGTCTTCAGGGAAGTCCCAATCCTTATACCTCAACATTTCAGAAGCCAAGCGTGAAGGTTGAGGGATCCGACCTCTGGATGAAGAACCTGACCCCCCTCCCCTGAGAGCAGATCGTCTCGGTAGGGAAGACGACGTGGAGGTCAGATGGACAAATCGAGAAGGTCCGGGTACCACGTTCTCCAGGCCCATGACGGAGCAATGAGGATCATCCAGGAACTGAACCTCCGCAGCACTTGCGGGATGACGGGGACTGGAGGAAATGCATACAGCAGTAGGAAGGACCACTCCAACACAAATGCGTCTCCTAAGGCTCCTTTTGGAGAAAATTCCCGGAAGCAGAACCTTTCGCACTTCCGTTTGACACTGGAGGCAAAGAGATCTACTTGAGGGGTCTCCCAAAGGGCGAAGATCTCCAGGAGAATCTCCTGAGCCAGCTCTGCCTGCTCAGAGTGTACACCATCTCGTTTTCGTCTCCGGCAAGATGAACTGCCGAGATCGAAGTTTCCTGCTGGATGGCCCAGAACCAGAGCTGCATCGCCTCCCTGCACAGAGGAAGTGACCCTGCCCCCCCCCTTTTTGTTGAGGTAGTGCATGGTCACTGTGTTGTCCATCAGAATCAGGACATTCTTTCCTCGCACAGTTGGCAGAAAAGCCTTCAGGGCAAGCCTGACGGCCCCCAGCTCCAACAGATTGATATGGAGTCTGGACTCTGACAGAGACCAACGACCGCTGACTGTCAACTCGTTGGCATGAGCTCCCCATAACATGATGGATGCGTCCGTCACGATCGTCACCTCTGGCCAGGGTAGCCAAAATGGAGCCCCTCTCATCAGATTGCCATCGACGGCCCATCACAGAAGGTCCTCGGCGACTGACGGCAGCACCTGAACGGGGTCCGACATCCTGCTGGAGGACTGTGACCACTGTATCTTGAGAGCCCATTGCAGAGATCTCATCCGCAACCTGGCTTCTGGCACCAGAAGAATGCAGGATGCCATGAGGCCGAGCAATCTCAAGAAGTTGAATGCCAGGAGACTCTGGGCATGCTGAAACTTGTGCGCCATCTGCCGAATGTGATGAGCCCTCACCTGGAAAACACTGCCCCAGGGATGTGTCGAGCACTGCTCCAATGTACTCGAGCCGCTGAGTTGGCGTCAAGTGGGACTTCTTTAAGTTGAGGGAGAAGCCCAGCTTGTGAAGGGAGTGGCAGGTGACAGACAGATGATCCAGGACTTGCTCGGGAGAGCGCACCCTTATCAACCAATCGTCCAGGTAGGGGTAGACGTGAATCCCCCCTTTCCTGAGATATGCTACCACCACCACCATGAGCTTGGTGAAGACCCTCGGGGCGGAGGTCAATCCGAATGGCAGGACCTGAAACTGAAAGTGCGAGTCGCCAACCGCGAACCTCAGGTATTTCTTGTGCTTGGGAGTGATCGGCACATGAAAGTAAGCGTCCTTGAGGTAGAGAGACACCAACCAGTCCTGAAGTTTAAGGGCCTGGGGGACTTGAGAAAGAGTAACCATCTCGAACTTGTCCTTCCTGAGGAGCTTGTTCAAACCGCGCAAGTCCATGATGGGTCTCAATCCCCCGTCTTTCTTTGAAATAAAAAAATAAGGAGAATACCATCCCTTGTTCCTCTCGGTTATAGGCACCAGTTCTATAGCGCCTTTCGCCAGCCGAGATTGTATTTCCTGTGCAAGGAGCAGATCCAGACTTTCAAAGAGAGATTCCCTGGTGGATTGTCATGAGGCCTCTGCCGGAAAGGAAGACAGTAGCCATGGGCTATGATCTCCAGAACCCACACATCTAAAGTAATGGCACGCTACTCTACAACAAGATGCTGCGCCAGCCTTCCCCCAACCGGCAAACCATGGGACATGGCCTCATGACTGAGCTGAAGCGGCTGCGGCAGTGCCTGAGGGCAAAGAGGCAACTGCTCGAGCAGCTTTGGCACCTTGAGTACCCCGTTTTCCACCTCTGGCACTCCTACGGTGGCCCCTTTGACTTGCAGCTCCTCTCGATTTACCAAAAGATGAGCAATATCGAAAGGAACCTCTCCTCCATTGCTGTCCGATAGGACAAAAAGGTGGAGGTTGGCGAACTGCTGCGCTCAACGACTTCGCTGCAGCTTTGGAGGTCTGAAACCTCTCAAGGCTCTCGTCAGCCTTGCTGCCACAAAGATGTTCACCATCAAAGGGCATGCTGAGGAGCCGGGCTTACACATCCGGAGCAAACCCCGACTTCCGCAACCACACAAACCTGCGTATTACGGTGCTCGCCACCATGGACCGGCTGACACAATCTGCCATGTCCAGACCCGACTGAACTGACTCACACATGGCATCCTGGCCATCCTGCACAATAGCAAGAAAACCATCCCGTTCCTCCCCTTCGGGAATATGTTCAGCCACTAACGAAATACAGTTCCACAGAGTTTGCGTGAAACATGACAAGGCACACACAGAGTTGGCTGCCTGTAAAGCCATACCCCCTGAAGAAAACACTTTCTTCGCCCAGCCATCAAAACGCTTGTCATCCCAGGAGGGATGGTAGGGTACGATGCTTGGGTTGCTGGGGCCGTAGCCGCCTGCACCACCAAACTCTCCGGAGTGGGGTGCATGGTCAAGTAGCAGGGGTCGCTACTGGCTGGGAGTTATTTTCGTGGCAAAGACTTGCTCACTGCCGGGAGACTCCGGAGCAGTCCAAGCTGCTGCCACACTTCTCTGCAAGGCCATATGGAATGGCAGTATCGGGTCAGTTGGTGGACCTTGGTCGAGGATATCCGTCAGGTCATCCTGCAGAAAATCCACTGGTGGCGCAGACCACCCCAAGTATTCTGTGACCCTCAACATAAGGCGCCGGTACGAGGACTCGGCATGGGTGCCAGGCTCAGGCCTACAGAACTCCACCTCCGGAGCGGTGTCCAGACCACTGGCGTCATTCAACGACTGACGCAGGTCTTCAATCTGGCTATGACCAGACAAAATCTCGTCAGGTACCTCCTCAGGAACCATACCTTCCTCAAACCCCTCATCCACCTCAGAAATATAATCCAGAGGCTGGAATGAGGGCACAGAAAAAGGGACAGACATTTTTAGCCTTGGCCAGAGCCTTTCTAGGGGGTTCCACCGTGCCACAGGGTACCTCCGACAAAGCAGCCTCGAAAGGCGTTGAGTGCGTCAATGGAATCAGCGTCACCGTCGAGCGTGGCGCCGACGGCTTCGACAGTCCTTGAGGGCGGAGCCCCGAGCGTGTCCTTCGACAGCCTGGGCGCCGATGGCGTCAACGGCTTCCTTGGAGGCAGAGCCTCGAGAGAGTTCCTCGACACCCTCAGCGCCAAAGGCGTCGATGTCTTCTTCGAAGACCTCACAGGCTCCGACGGTGTCGAGGGCGTCGAGGACCGGGACCTGGAACGGGCACGTCTAGAGCAACCAGCCTTGTCCGACCGGGACCTCGAAGGTGCCCGGTGATTGCGACGACCGCTCTAGCCAGACGGCATGAGAGTGGCATCTCTAGCACGGTCACGGCCGGCGTCTTTCGACAGCGCGGACAGACCGGAGCCCTGCGACTGAAAAATCGCCAACATCTCCTGCCGATATGAATCCCATTCCGCAGGAGTGGAATGCTTGTTGGGACAAGGTACCCGCCGACGGGCAGAGTCCTCGGACGAGGAAAGCTATCGATGCCGGCGCTTCCATGAGTACTTCGAAGAGGCAGAGGAATGGCGGGACCTACTCCTGGCCCGAGACTCCCCGGACTTACGTCGATGATGCGGAGTGTCGCCCCTCGAATCATCCGTCGAAAGCCCAGTGGATCTCGACTTCTGGGGCTTGGGCACCTTACCTACAGAAATCTTCTTCTTACGCTCCCGCAAGGCCTTCGATGTAAGCGACTGACAGTCTAAACAGTCATCCGTGTCGTGGTCCTCCCCGAGGCACCATAGTCAGGCGACGTGCAAATCCATCAACGACATCTTGGACCCGCAGTCCCCACACTTCTTAAAACCCAGCCGCGGGGTGGAAGACGAAGACATCATGGAATTCTTCACAACGAACAGGTTTGAAGAACCGAAAGAACAAAACTCAGAAGAACCGAGGTGCGCCGAGATCTCTGAAGCGAACACTTTCGTGGAAAAAACGGAACTGAGGCTACGGGCGTCGTGTGTCCTACTTATAACATCCAGTGATGTCGGCTCGACGGAGGCCCTCGAGGACAGCGTATCGACGTCATCGACACAGGACACAAACGCCGAAAGATTTTCCGAAGCAGCACAGCTGTGGTGATTACTATCATAGTTATGGAATACGTCAGAGGACCCAATCCCCTCGAATCCACAGTTACACGGCCGTTGTAACCCTTCACGTGGTGGATACCACGTTTTCTTCATGGAAATTACTTTATCTCATCAAAATCACTAATGGCTCATGTTCCAGTAAAACAAAAATGAAGAGAAAATCGGCGCTAACAATAGGAATCACAGACATGGTTGCATGAATGGTTGTGACAATATTACAGGTTCTTAAGGTAAAGATAGGATGGTTTAGAAATTGGGATAGGACAAGGCAAGGCAAGATATGCTATGGTTTACTATGATTCCTATTAATACTTACAGTCCACTTTAATTTAAGATTTTGGACCGTCAAGGGTTCTGTTCATCACACAGATCGGGTCTAACAAAGGACAGCAGGGCACATCTGGCGGAATAGGGTCAGCTGGGCGGTTTTGGTCACCTGGACTGGCACCTCGGACTGGAGACTACACTGGACTGCGCTGGTTACTGGAGACCGGGTATTAGTGGGATGGTGAGTTTGGAGCAGGCAAGCATTTAGTGGTAGCAAGCCAGACTAGATCTAAATGCTTCCATTAGGTTTCTGGGATGGCTTCAGAATTTGGGCCTAGCTGAAAGGGAGTTCAGCAATGCAGAGGCCTTGGCTTTGCAAAGAAATCTGCAATCAGGAACAAGGATGGAGAATTCAGGAACAAAGATAGAGAATTCAGGAAAGGGCACATTGCAGAAAATCAGGATGGAGTCAGGAATCAGTGTGTCTGTGAGGTTCCCTTATTTATCATGCCAAATAACATCACTAAAGTTTATGGTAGGGGCAGACTTACAACCCACACTCACAATGCTATGATTGGGCAAGAGCATAGTTTCCGCCATGCTTTTCGCTGATTGGATGACAGAAAAAGGATGTCATGTTTATGGGATGTTTTTTTTTACAATGACTAGAACCTCCCCATGCCACTGGAACCTAAATCTAACTTTCCCACAAATACATATTTATGTAGTTATGCCCTCTAAGAAAATCAGATACAAGAGTTACATATTTTGTGGTTCACATTCCAATCGAACTCCCAAGTCTGTGGGACCTGGTTTAGTCTTTCTGTTGAATTTTGGCAATTTTAACCATGAAAGGTTTGGCCTAACATTTCCCAATTCGGTACATATATGTGCAATTACCCCTAGGATATGTGCACACAATATTATGTTTGCAACATTAATACTTTCTGCGCAATTGGTTATTCTTTATAACTTGTGTTCCTTACATAGTAAGAAATTCTACCAAGTTTTCAAATGAATAGCATAAATTCTGATTTAGATGCATGCACTTTTCACATTTTTCTCATTCTTGTTGCCAATTTAAATGTCTTGAAGTTCAGTGGCAAAATAAGCATTTTAAACCAAAAAGTCACATGTCCGTTTTTATTTCATTTTCCCAAGTGTAAGCAACTGTCAAATCCTTTGAAGTTGAATGAGGGGCCTCTCCCCTGAGAGTGGAGCTTCCTGGCCCTCCCACTGGAAGTGTGAGTGTCCAAGCCTGCTATTGTCTTCACCTGGGGCAAAGACGAATGTCTAATGAAGTCCCTTTTTTCATGAGTATTCAAGGCAACCCAGCAGCAATTAGCCTTTCCTGTGCCAGCAGTGGAGGCGTCAACCTTTCTCAGGGCTAAGAACAGACAGAGCAGGTTATTTTCTTTATATAGTTGATTAACTCAGACTGAGTTTAGCTTTAAGTTTCACCTTTTAAATCTTTCCTTTAAACATATAAAATTAAAACAGTTTATAGGCAGATTTTTAACATTAGCAAATCCTTTGGCATGCTTAAATAATTAAGCCTTTACACAAGAATATACTTTAAAAACAGGCGATTTTTCTCTTCATTCAGGCAAAAGCACATTAAACTTATTTCTTTAAATCCGGTTTTCATCTGCAGCAAATACACATTTTAGTCAGCACTAGTTCTTCCCTTGAGTGCTGGAGTTGTTTGCAGCCTGGATAAATGTATCCAGCATTTGTTTATAGTCTTTCTCTGGACAGCTGTTTCCTGATACTTGTTGCAAAGAAATAGCCGCGTTTTTCCTGTGGAAAAAGAAAACAAGGGTTCATACATTTTGTAGGAGCTGTCATTCAAATGAGGCCCGGTTCCTCTGAGCCACACTGGATGATCTTGGGCATTGCAGGGCCCTTTCATCTCAATGATTCAGTAGAAATGAATGGATCTGGCACCAAAAACAGCACTTTTTAAGATTAGGAAAATGCCATTTTAAAAGGCATTTTCGGGTTTGCAGCACAATGATGCTGTTCCATTCACTTTTCTCCATGTTGAAGTATCCCACAGAAATTCCCCCGCCCTCCGACTTCGGCTTCACTTCCAGTCATGGGGAAGTTGGGCAAGTGGGATTTTTCTTTCTTTTCATGAAAACGCAGGTTTAGTCAGAGGTAAGTTCTTCTTCCACCAGCGAATAATGCGACACACTCTCCTCACCGGCTCTGGTTGGAATAGGAACGATACCCCCATCTTCGCTCGGGTTTTCTTTTAGGGTGTGGAGCTCTGGATTTGCTTGGGTTTCTCCTTCCGGGTCCCAGAGGAGGTCCTCCTTGGTTGTTAGGTATATTCAGTGCAAATCTATCAAATAGAACACAAGCCGGTTATGACAATTTACCCCCCTACTGTCCTCCAGTTGGGATTTCAGCAGTGGGATATACGCATGCATTCAGTGATATTAACATATTTCTATGCTTCAGAGGTATCCCCTACTGGGTTTTCTGTAGGCTCCTCTATTTGCCGCAAAATGTGCCTCGGGTGGCAACTCTTTAGCTGATAGATGTGGACCCACTTTTTTTCTTTCATCAAGTCACCGTTGGGGATGCGGATTCTGTAGTTGAGGCCTGGGATGGTGACCTCTCCTCCATTTCTGAACTTCCATTTCCTACCGTAGCACTAGGGCTAACCGGAAGGCTTTCTTTAGGATTGCCAGGACCCTGAGATTTACTCTCCAGTTGGAACCCGGCTTGGCAATAACTGGGATCCAAATTAATCTAGAGTCGGTTGAAGATGTGACTGCCCATATAAAAGGCGGAAGGAACACCTTGCGCGACCCAACAATTGTGTTCTATGCTTTTGTCACAGCTAGAACTTTTGATCATACAACTGCTAAGCAGATGTTTGCAGCAGGGAATTTCCAGGCCCCATACCCATGGACAAATTGACTCAATGGCGGGCAGGGTCTGGTCTTTTGGGAGTTTCTTGAATAATACTTCGTTGATTAAGCTTTCTTCGCTATTCAAGTCAACTCGGGCGAGGACAGACTCCTTCCTGTCATTTAACTGAATCGGGAGGAGGAGCTGTTCACCCTTCTTCAGAATGCCAGCTACACTTGGTGCTGGTTTGTTATCAATTTTGGCTATGGAATTGGGATTTTCTGATTGTGAATTAGTATCGAATTTCAGAGTATTTCCTTCCAGTGTGGAATGGCACTTGAGACTGGAGGGAAGGTTGATTTGCAGAAATGGAGAGGAGTTCCCATCACCAGTTTGTTGTCCCACAGCAATTATGGTAACAACAGGTATTTCATTATTTTGAAGATGAAACTTAATTTGATCTGGTTTTTGTTCAACCATGTGGCATGTGCCATTGAGACTAACATGGTTGACACTCTGTTTTAATTTGATTGGCCTGTGAGTTTGGGTCCAGAGTACCTTATTCACACAGTCTATTAGGGGAGACAACCTACAGAGGATGTCATTCCCTAATAGACAGGAGGTTCCCTCTGGCGCCACGACTATGACCGGATACTTCATCTTGTGTCGCCCAATTTTAATTTCCAGCTCTGCAGACCCCTCAAAAAAGGAATTTCCTTCCTATCGAAGTTCTGGAGTTGTCCAGGAAGAGGGGTGAGAGGGATCTGGTATCTCTCCCACCTTCTTGAATTTGCTGCTCAAGGGTCTTCATTTACAGCAGAGTTGCTTGGGATCCAGTGTCCTCCAGTGCTGGAATTGCACATTGCCCTTGCACTTGGATGGAGGCGTAGAATCTACAATCTTTCTCCTCCAATGGAAAAAGGTAATGGGCATTCTTGGTAAGCTGGGTGGTCAATTTCCTTATTTCTGACTCCGACACTGGGATAGTTGGTTCAGGAGTCGGTGTCGTAGTTAGGGAATCTGACAAAGAATTGTGACATACCGCTATTTGGGGAGTTTTGGTCTCCCCTTTTTCTTATTCTGGGCTGCCCCCCTTTTTTGGAGGCAGTCAACCGAAGTGGTTGGTGAGGTTTGGGGTTCCTCTTGTGCTGGTTCTGGGCTGCCCCC
Source organism: Ambystoma mexicanum (assembly GCF_040938575.1). Lineage (NCBI taxonomy): Eukaryota > Metazoa > Chordata > Amphibia > Caudata > Ambystomatidae > Ambystoma > Ambystoma mexicanum. The sequence continues at coordinate 536,349,794 of NC_090927.1, read as the reverse complement.
CCTTCTAGGAGGTGGTCCCCAAAATGGAGTTGGGTAGTTTGGGAATCCGAAAAAGGTAATTTCACACTCAGGGATTAGAGGTGTCTCGGGCTCCTCCTCTTCTGATTCAGGGCTGACCCCCCCCCCTTTTTGGAGACAGTCCCCAGAATAGCTTTGGGAGCTGGGGAATAATCTTTCTCTGATTCTGGGCCGCCGCCCTCCTTTTTGGAGGCAGTCACCAGAATAGGTTTGGGCATGATTCTGTGTGGGAGCTTGGGTATCTTCAAGAAAAATATGGCAATTGGATATTGGGGGAGTTTTGGGCTCCCCTGGTTCTGATTGTGCCCCCCCTCTTTTTGGAGGCAGTCACCAGAATAGGTTTGGGCAGTGTGGTTTCCCAATTTATCATTCTGGGGTTCAATAATGGGCGATTTTGACTCAGTCCCCACATTCATCCAGTCTTCATTACGATCTCTTGGGACCCATTTTTCTTTGGGAGGAGTTCCCCATCCCTGAAGGAGAAGACCTTTTTCTCAGAGTCCTCTGAGGACCCCTCTCCTTCAAATTGGAGGACACTAACCTCCTCCACAAAATGGGCCTTTTTAGGTTATTTATTTCTCCTACCCGCCCTCTGTTCGCTGGGTTGCAGACTTTCAGGGGCAGGAGATTTTGACTCTGGTTCCTGGGTTTCCTGGGTTTCCCGGGGCTTTTCACGAGTGAGGAAGGAAGCTTCCTCTAAGGCTTTACAGATCCCTTCCCCCTGTACCACCTCCTCTGGAACCGGTGGATTGTCAGGGTTCTCTCCCAGTCATTGGAGTACCAGACCCTTGGTTTGTGGGGTTCTGAGCCGCCATGTTCATCTGAGGGTTCTGCTGAGCCCTCAGCATGCTACCCAGATCCTGGGACAGGTTCTGGATCTGGCACTCCAGTTGTGACACCCGCTCTGGCTGGTACGGGGTCTCTGGTCCATTCTTGGTGACTCACGGGAAGGGTAGCTATCCCTTATCCCATAATACCATGGGTTGGGAAAATTGGGGTAACCCTCCCCCTTTGGGTTGTCTGAGCTCAGGAAAGTGGGGGGAAAAAGTGGGGTGGTTCTGTAGGTTGAGGTTTTGAGGGTACCGGGGAAAGAAACTCAGCCCGGCATTTGGGGGATTACTGCCCTCCTGGGGAAAGTTAGGAGGGAAGTTTCCTGGAGTGGTACCTATCTGGTTGGATTCCCCCCCTTGGGCTGGGGGAGTCCGCACATACCCCTGGATGGGTTTGTTACCCTTGTTTCGGGGGCTCATGTAATCAGGGCAGTTAGGGGTCCCATTTGTGGGATTACCTCCCGGACTACCACCTGTCTGGGATTGGCCCGAGGGCCTTCTGGTTCCTTGGCTGGGGGGATTTTGTACAGGGATATTTTTAGGCCCCCATTTCTCCAGATCTAAAATGGGGGCAACCTTCACCTCCACCACCTTAGCAGCAGCAGGGGTGTTGGCTGGTTTGGGGTTTTTATTTGTGTTCTTGTTATCTACAGGTTTCTTTCTGTACCTCAAATACGGGTCGCCTGTTCTATGACCCAGTCCAGTGATCTCTTCTCGTGAAAGTCCCTCACCAGCTGGGTCATTATGTATTTGGGGAGTGCATGAAAAAAGATGTTGATGAACTCCCTACTATCTGTGCGCCCCCTCCTGGTGGTCTGCGCAAATGCACGTTTGAGTTCCTGCACAAATTCTTTTGGGGCCTGATCTTCTACACACCGCAGATTGTAGGCCGCCTTGCGGGCCTGTTGGGGTTTTCTATGGGCAGAGAAATGTTTTAAGATGGCTGCCCTGTAGGTGGACCATCTTGAGCAGTTCTGATCCTTCAGTCCCACAAAGAAGCTGGAGTATTCAGGGGAGAATGTCTATTTCACATACTGGATGCAATTATGGCCGTCTTTCAGATGAAGTGTCTGTCATCTGTTCATTAATTCAAGGTGTTCCCAGACCGAATACTTTGCATTTTTATGATAGGGAGTTATAACACTCCTAATGGCCTTGATCTGCTTCAGGGGATCTTTTTGCATAGCTCTCTTGACTTGTTTGCCTTTTTGGTTTTAGTCACCCAGTCCACTCGTCCTCTGACTCAGAGGCACTACTACTAGAGGTGGGTTCTTGATCCTCTAGGCACTCCCTGATTCTGTGAGCTTAAGAAGGGCTTGCAGAATGTGGGGGCCTTGTTTCCTTATGCCTATACTGCTCAGAGGAGTCTTCTAACTCTTCCCTGCTCCCAGGATTGGCACAGTACCCCCCCACTGGCCTACCTGGAAAGAGGTCTTTAGGATACTCTTTTTGGGCGTTATTTCCTCGAGTTCGCCACCAAATTTAACAAACTGATCTTTTAGAAGGGGGTATTTTTGTGGATCCAGTTCCCTGACTCTGCCCTCATAGGAGTCTTCCTGATCAGAGATATTAGCCCTAACATTTGGGGATCTGTACAGGGCTGCCCACCCATCAATTTCTGGGGGGTGGGGGGGCGCTGATCTGTCAGTCCCATCTTCCCAACTCTATTAAATTCTACCATCCCCATGGCCGCTGGTTCATATGAGCCAGTGGACATGAAGGTGGCAGAGTTCTTGGTATTGAAGGGGTTAGAGTCCCTGAGTAGAGGGGTCCTGATGTTAGGATCAGGGGTTGCTCTGTCCCTCTCTACCTTTTCTCTTTCAGCCCCTATTCCCTGGTGATATGCAAAAATCTGAGCCTTTTGTTCCTTTATGAAGGCCTCACTGGTCTCAATGATTCGCTCTTGCATTGCTATCTGTTGGTGGAGCACATCATTCTTTTCACAGAGAGCCTTATTGTCTGTGTGCTTTCTGCCTGGTCTGAGAATACTGGACCAATTTCTGCTGCAGGAGACTCACCTCCTGAGTTTTAGCATCATTGATCTGGGTGTTCTTTTCCAGAGCATCCTCCACCCGTCTGGTGTGCTCTAGTTGCTTCTCATATTCTGTTTTTAATTAATTGAGCTCCTGGGGTGCCAGCTTTCTTCCCTCTAGCTCTGTTTTTAATTGGCTTTCTTCCTGGCCTAAGGTGTCCATTTCCTGATTTAGGGTGCCCCTCTGTTCAGCCAGGTCATCCCTTTGTTTTTGAATGCATTGGATTTCCGGTGCTCCTCATCAAATTACTCTTGAGAGTGGAGGTCTTTAATCATTATTTATTATTTTCCTCTTTTAATGTGTCTATCTAGTCTTGTAGGATGACCATCTGTTCTGCGTAGACTCTATTAAAATGTAATTGTTGCGCCAGTTTGTGCTGGCTCTGCTGCAGAGAATCTCCCCTTTCCCGACACTCCTCTTTTAGTGTCTGTAATTGGGTATCTTGCTCTGCATTCTCTTTCTGTAGGAGAGCCAGATCTACTTTTAATTTTGTGACACAATCTCTAGAGCCTGGCTCCAATTCTTCACTCTTCAGTAGCCTTTGTTCTGCAGAGTATAGATCATTCTGGATTCTCTCTAGTGTTTCAACTTGGTTCTTTGCCAGAACTATGTTTTCAGCGCGCTTTTCCTGCATTACTCCTATGTGGAGGTATAGGTAGGCCGCTATTCCGGCAATTTTACTCGGCTCCTCTTTAACTTTTGGGGCCATGTACAATTCACTAAGAGTTTGGTGTAATGGGCCCTTGTTCATACCTGTATCCAGGTCCATGGCAGTGACCTGTTCTTTCATTTCCTGCAGCCAGACATGTTCATTTTGTTCTGGCCACTCACCCCTGACAAACAGCTTGTGCAGTAAGTGTTCCCTAGCCATATTGATTTCTACTTGGATCGCCATTTTGGAAATATCAATTTCTTTATTAATTATTTTGGGGTCGATTTACTTTTACAAACAGGCCTGGTTTTGGAGTATTTGTTTTAAGAGGTGCTTGTACAGTGTAGCACAGTACACCCACCAAGCAAGGAGTCTCTACCCTGCAGGTTAGTCTGCGGTGTTAGACTGTCACGGGTGGTAACTCGAACTCAAAATCACGGCACAAGCCCCCAAATCTGTTAAGGATTTCAATCAGGCAATACACCCTGGTCTCAGCCTAGTATGCAGTGCAAAAATGAAATACTTATTTTATTATGTCTATAGGTTCAATATTCTGAGTGATATACCACTCATATCACACCCCTCATTAAAATACCCACAGGTCACAATGGACCAGGAATCAGGCTAGTTGGTAAAGGTAATATTTATTTATTTAAAATTCAAATCAAACATATGCTTTTTAATATATGGGGCAGCAATCACCAATGTGGTGACAATAACAGATAGGAAGGTATATAATGCAGCGTGTTTGGAAAGATAGCACTTAAGATTTCCCCTGCAAAAATTATCAACCCATAAATAAGCAATTCTAAACAGATGTGAGGGAGCAGCAGGTATTCAGGAATAAAGAACAGTACACAGAATTTAGATACAACCTTCCCTCCCCAAACAAGAGAGAAAAACAGGTTGGAAATCTTACACTTTTAAAATGACATTCGGAAATAGCTTATCAACACAATGAAAAGTGTGTAAAAATCCTTAAATCAATATAAATTGCTATGGGAGCAACATGGGAAAGATGCTAACAATCATAAGCTATATTATGAGCAAAAGTAACATAATGGAAGTTTGGAAATAATTGAAATTGAAAATCACATGTGTAAAACTTTGCAGAAATGCAAATTCCAGCCTAAAATTCACTAAACGGTTTTTAAGAAAAACAGATGAAATGCATGGTTTTGGCATTGTGTTGGGATGTAGCTACAGGTCTTATGTATCAGTCAGAGTTGAAATGAAGTCTCTAGCTATTAAACTGAGGGAGTTATGCAAGGTTGAATGAGAGGAGGTTTTAGAAAAATAGAGCAGAGAAACTAGATTTAATAGCTAAGAAAAAGAGAATGCCACATGTGAATCTCCACAGTTACACGGCCGTTGTAACCCTTCATGTGGTGGATACCCCGTTTTCTTTATGGAAATTACTTTCCAGTAAAACAAAAATGAAGAGAAAATCGGTGCCAACACTAGGAAACGCAGACAGGGTTGCAAGAATGGTTGTGACAATATTACAGGTTCTTAAGGTAAAGATAGGATGGTTTAGAAATTGCGATAGGACAAGGCAAGGCAAGAGATGCTATGGTTTACTATGATTCCTATTAATACTTACAGTCCACTTTAATTTAAGATTTTGGACCGTCAAGGGTTCTGGTAATCACACGGATTGGGTCTAACAAAGGACAGCAGGGCAAATCTGGCGAAATAGGATCAGCTGGGCGGTTCTTGTCTCCTGGACTGGCACCTCGGACTGGCGACTGCACTGGTTACTGGAGACCGGAGATCAGTGGGATTGCGAGTTTGGAGCAGGCAAGCATTTAGTGGTAGCAAGCCAGACTAGATCAAAATGCTTCCCTTAGGTTTTTGGGATGGCTTCAGAATTTGGGCCTAGTTGAAAAGGAGCTCAGCAATGCAGAGGCCATGGCCTTGCAAAGAAATCTGGAATCAGGAACAAGGATAGAGAATTCAGGAACAGGGCACCACGCAGAAAATCAGGATGGAGTCAGGAATCAGTGTGTCTTTGTGCTGTGCGGTTCCCTTAGTTATCATGCCAAATAACATCACTAAGGATTATGGTAGGGGCAGACTTACAACCCACACTCGCAATGCTATGATTGGGCAAGAGCATCGTTTCCGCCATGCTTTTCGCTGATTGGATGACAGAAAAAGGATGTCATGTTTATGGGATGGTTTTTTACAATGACTAGAACCTCCCCTAGCCACTTGAACCTAAATTTAACTTTCCCACAAATACATATTTATGTTGTTATGCCCTCTAAGAAAATCAGATACATAAGTTACATATTTTGTGGGCCACGTTCCAATCCAACTCCCAAGTCTGTGGGACCTGGTTTAGTCTTTCAGTTGAACTTTGGCAATTTTAACCATGAAAGGTTTGGCCGAACATTTCCCAGTTCGGTACATATATGCACATTTACCCCTAGAATATGTGTACACAATATTATGTTTGCAACATTAATACTTTCTGCGCAATTGGTTATTCTTTATAACTTCTGTTCCTTATGCATTAAGAAATTCTACCAAGTTTTCAAATGAATAGCATAAATTCAGATTTAGATGTATGCACTTTTCACATTTTTTCTCATTCTTGCTGCCAAGTTAAATGTCTTGAAGTCCAGTGGCAAAATAAGCATTTTAAACCCAAAAGTCACATGTCAGTTTTTTTTTACTCCCCCACTCCACCCAAGTGTAAGCAACTGTCAACTCCTTTGAAGTTGAATGAGGGGCCTCTCCCCTGAGAGTGGAGCTTCCTGGCCCTCCCACTGGAAGTGTGAGTGTCCAAGCCTGCTATTGTCTTCGCCTGGGGCAAAGACGAATGTCTAATGAAGTCCCTTTGTCATGAGTATTCAATGCCTCCTAGCAGCCATTAGCCTTTCCTGTGCCAGCAGTGGAGGTGTCAACCTTTCTCAGGGCTAAGAACTGACAGAGAAGGTTTTTTTTATATAGTTGATTAACTCAGACTGAGTTTAGCTTTAAGTTTCACCTTTTAAATCTTTCCTTTAAACATAAAATTAAATGAGTTTATAGGCGGATTTTTAACATTAGGAAATCCTTTGACATTCTTAAATAATTAAGTCTTTACACAAGAATATACTTTAAAAATAGGCAATTTTTCTCTTCATTCAGGCAAAGGCACATTAAACTTATTTCTTTAAATCCGGTTTTCATCTGCAGCAAATACACATTTTAGTCAGCACTAGTTCCTCCCTTGAGTGCTGGAGTTGTTTGCAGCATGACTAAATCTATCCAGAATTTGTTTATACTCTTTCTCTGGATAGCGGTTTACTGATACTTGTTGGAAAGATATAGCCACGTTTTTCCTGTGGAAAATGAAAACAAGTGTCCTGGGTTGCTTTTTCATAGATACATTTCGTAGGATCTGTCATTCAAATGAGGCCCGGTCCCTCTGAGCCACACTGGATGATACTGGGCATTGCAGGGCCTTTAATCGCAATGATTCAGTAGAAATGAATGTATCTGGCACCAAAAACAGCACTTTTTAAGATTAGGAAAATGTCATTTTAAAAGGCATTTTTGGATTTTAAGCACAATGATGAGGTTTCATTCACCTTGCTCCATGTTGACTGTGGCAGAGCCCACTGGCATGCTCCTGCAGTGAGGACTCTGTTTTCACCCCCCCTGAACTGTGTGTGGCAGGGTGTACAACCTTTTTCTGGTTGTGACACAAAAGCAGTTTTAAAGATTTGGGCGCGCACAGGAGTCAGCGCAATAATTTTGGTCCGTTTCCTTCACCATTGCAGTAAAGTGATGTAGTGAGGCACATTGGAATGGATCAAAATATCCCACACTGCGGCGTCGGGATCAAGATCACTGGATGTCAAGAGATGAGTCTGCAGATGAAGTACTGGTTTCCTAGGGGTGAGTATGCAGGAGAACGCCGGGTAAAGGTAAGTAAACTGGTCCAAGCGGCGGTGAGCGTCACGTTGCACGCAAGTGCACAGTAACGCAAAGCACCAGCCTTAAGGATGGAGCAGCTTATATAGCTGAGCTTCTGAAGCCACGCCCACCAGGTTCAGCCTGCCTACCACACCCGATGAGTCAGCACATGAGGATGTATCAGCTCCTGGAAATTTCTTGTAAAATAAAAGCACTCCTGCACTGAAATAAAGTGTTCCTGCTCACATCTCTATATGAGCCTGGCGCCAAAGGCGCCAGGACTGAGTCCAGCCATGGCCCCTGTGTTTATGGGTCCCAAAGAGACATAAGTGAGTCAAGTGACCAATTGCCCCCATCACTAGATGGTGTGGTTTTTGTGTTCTGGGGCCTGTGGCCTTGAGAATGTACTTTGAATAGACCGTTGTTCAATTTTCAAAGCTTCGCTAATAGCAGGGAATAGGTATTGATGTTGATATTTGCAGTACTGCGTTTTAGAAAGCAACTGGAGTCCCACAAATTGACAGAAACTGGACAATTTACTGAAACTAGAGCCACTGAAAAGTAAAGCAGCTGCACGCAGTAGACTTGCAGCTGGCAGTTTGCCCAGCATCGCTTGAGCAGACCATGAACGTTTTGCATGGAGCATTTCACAGGTGGCTTGTATTTTGAGGTTACTGCCTTGTGATACATGAGTCACATTCACCAATGGCTTCCCGCATACTTCCCCTCTCACTGGATGCACACATTTTAGCACCATTATAATCTCTATAAAGCAGCTGTCGAATACAATGTATTTGGTCTCCTTTATTGGACTATCTTCCTGCATGAATGTTGTTTCTGACCCAACTGTGGTTGACATATCAGCCCAACTGGACAAACTGTAGTCGAGATCTTTGTCTAGTTCCTCGGTCAATTGTGTTGATGCTTCAGTCTCTGCTATTTCAGCTTCTGTTACTTGAACAGGAATCTGAAAAAACATCAATGTCGATTATTTTTTGGTTGGCCCTTTTTTGGCGGGTATCGATCGTGCCAAGTGGTCTGCGTCTAATTCTAAAGTATCTTCATTACATTCAGTTTCATCTTCATTTGGTGGAGCTCTTGAATTGTAGCAATTGTCCAACAACACTTTTCCGGCTTCGCCGGTCACATTCAATTAATTTTCTGCCCATTGGGCAAAAGCATCTCGAGTCTGCGTATTGATTTGAACATGCTCTGCCTCAAATAATAGTTGCTCCATGGTCAAATCAGTTTGGCAAGCAGCATCTCTGATTTCTGTAGCTGTATGTGTCTGCACAGTTTGTACACCATCGGGCAACTAGAAGACAGGTTGGAAAACATGTCCAATGTAAATACAACATACAGTATATGGCACTTTAGATTTTTTTAAAAGCATGTTATGAAGGCACCAGCACAAAACACTGAAAATGAAATTGTTTGTAAATTACCATAGCTTTCTTGTTTTTTTGTGAAACCTTCACTGTAATGAATGCACCAGCAAGCTGGTCCACCAAATTGGATCCATGTGCCTCCTCTTCTATATCCCGATCTTGTATACATCCCTAGAAAAGAGTATCCATCAAAAATAAGTCCTTCGTATTTGAAATCAAATTATTCCATCGCACACACGGCTTACACAGATACCCTCGTACACCGTGTTCGTCACTTAGTCAAAATATACATTTCGAATTTCACCTGATTGATGGCTAGTTTACTCGATGAAAATTGACTGTGCGAAACCCACTGATTGAAATGTTGCACTGAAGCAATTTGCAAAAGATGATCGTTTATAATAATGTCAATGTCTAATGGTATCAGGTCTAGGACCAACTTTCTTTGATTCGAGGGAACTGTCGGTACACATACCTCTGGCTCTGTATCAGCTCCAAAGGATGATGTAATTGTAGTCGAAGTACCAGCATCACCCTGTAAAACAGTACTTGTTTTAGTATGGATGAAAGAAAGTGAAATTGAACACACACAATGTGATGCAGACAATGGTACATATAAATAAAAACCCATAAATTAAACATTATGTAAACAAACGACAGGATACATACATTTGATCATATTATCTCAAATTCCATGCATAAAACATTTCCGGAACTGAATAGCTAAATAAAACTACAGGATGCGCGCTCAAAGTTGTTGTTGACTCCAGGAAAGACATGGATGCAGAATCTTGCTCCTTCATATTCAGTGCATTGTCATGGAGTTGTAAAGGGAAAATTAGATTTGATTTAGAAATGCTAACTTAAAAAATTGACATGTAAAGCAACCGATTACGAAAAGATTATGCTTACTTCCAAGGGCACTATAGCATAGTTATCTGTGCCCAAAATCGTTTTCTATGATGCTCCTAAAACCAAGGACAGATGTTTAGCAAAATGGGGTTTAGTTATAAAGCAATACAATCTTGTAAATATGAAAAGTATTATATGGGACATTTACACCTAAAACACCACTCCGTCCATGTAGTTACCTGTTCAGTACTCCAAGGCCTACAGCTAAATCAGGGACCGTGACTCACCTGAGGCAGCGCGGGCATGAATAGAGTCGGAATTGCATTTGGAAGCAATTTACGAGACGTTCTGAGTAGATGTTTCTTTGTGGTGTACTGCGGTTGGGCGTGCATATGCGTGGCAAAGTGCAGGCTGCAGAATCGATCATCCCTCGAGTCCCCCAAGACTTCATGGGCTCTACTTTCAAGCTCTTCCGGCGCAAAAATGCAATATCTGACCCATTCCCTTATTAGATCTATAATCCTTAGGAATACATGCATTTTAGTTCCTTTAGGTTTGTTATGGGTATTAGAGCGGCAACCGTAAACCGTACATGCAGGCATTGTTGGAAATAGTGTTAAAAAAGAAAAAGAAAAGGGCAACATTATTAGAAAATTACTTTGCATAAAAGCGTGAGAAAGATGGAATTATATCATACATTTTTCTATGCAATCTATGATTTGGTCACCGAAGCAGAACCTGGGTAGCGTAGCCGGCTGTATTATAGAATAACTTTCATACACAATTCATGGATGTGACGCAAATCATAACATGTTACTCGTCCCTTGAATGTACTATCGTGCATCAAAAGGAAACATGCTTATAGACACGGTCCGCAAAGGATGCAATTTGATGCCAATTTACACTGACAATTGATATAATTGATATATATCTATAACATAACAAATTAAACTCAAGTCAATGGCAATGAGATGAATGAACATTACACTACTGGGTACGTTCGTTTGAAATAGATGGAAATTTAAAGATCAAGGCGATATGATTAGGTTACCTGCCCTTACCTTGACCAACAAACAGTTAAGATTCAGCAAGTAGGGTAGTTAGTAGCAGGAGAACAGGGAGATGTTCACAGGTAGCACGATGATGAGCTGATTCGCAGTGGTCACAGAAGTTCTCAGGTAGTACGTTCACGAGTTAACTTGCAGTGTTCAAAGATATTCTCATGATAAATATCAAGTGTTTTATAAAGAATTAGAAAAGTGGGTGTGTATGGCATGGTCTTATGTGGATTGCAGGGGCGCAGCCTGCTTCAAGGGGAGCCTGCCTGGAGACACGGGATCTGGCTAGGCCATGTGAACAATGACCCCTGCGCGTAAAATACTTTTGAAGTGTACATGGTGTTTGGCACCTTGGCCTTTCCCACCCCTGACAGTCCTCGTTGGCAGCACACATCCACTGGTGCCAACTGCTTTTGATAATGGAGGGGGGATGGATGGGCATGAGGCATGCAGGAAAGGGCCGGAACACTGCTGAATGTAGACACACTTGATTGACTGAAAAACTGAAGCATCCATTGATAAACGTTCCGTTGTGTTTTATTTTGTTGCTGATTTTGATGGCACACATGTACTACACATTAAAAACTTCTGGTTGCAGCACAGTGTAGGAAAATCCCCTGTACTGACCGCTGTCACTGGGGAAGTTTCTCTAATGGCACCAACGACAGAGGTGGGTATTACTCGTCGAACGCGGTGTCCAAGCCTCCCATGAAGCCACCATGTAAACGAACGATAGGCCATCAGCCTGTACCACCTGTTAAAGAGAAAGATACAAACTGTTTTTAAATGAACAAGATAAATGTATTAAACCTTAGTTGACAGTGACAAATCTTGTATCCAATGGCATTGTTGCCAGTACAAATGTTAGACACTGTACTATGCATTCCATTACATTTGGGACACAAAGAAATATTGCTTCATGGCTGTTCATGAAATAAACATAAGGAGACCACTATGATTTCCCCAAATTGCAAGTGATGTATAGAATTGCAAGACTATATTCGTTTGGCATTTATAGATCAAAGTTACGACAATATAGGAGAGAACCATGAAATGGTAGTGGCCTAAGTGACATCACAACTAGAGTACACTTACTCGTTTCGTGGATTGCGAGGGCGAACCTTTGCTCGAAGTTCGTGCATAAGCACCATTATAATCCTCAACACGGACTGTGTGAGGCAGGCTGCCCTGAAGTCTGGCAGCTTGGTAGGCATTGTAGCCGTGTCTCACCTTCCGATATGTAGGACAAGCATCCAGAGTTTTCTCGGCAGCAGCAGTTCTCCTCCTCGGTTGGCATTAGCGTGCACCAAGTGCAGCTACACCAGGTGGAAACGCCATCCATGTGACTAGGCTCAGGCTCTTGATCTGTTGAATCGTCCTCCCAACTGTCGTCCGAAGCCACATCGTTTGCGCATCTTTCTCTTTCGAGTAATTTTGCCTCGGAATACTCCAGCTCGTACTGGTAGGGCTGTTTTGTTGCCATTATGGGGCAAAATAAAAATGGATAGTAATGGTATTAGTATCTGTTTGCACGGGCTACGAGCAACGAAGGTAGCTGACCAGAGCATAGAACCGATGCACAAAATAAAAAAATAAAGAAGATAGTGAAACGACTGGAAAAGCAAATTTGATGTCCGATGAGAAGCGGTCTGTTTATACTTATTGAGGAAAGAGGTGTCCTGCCATTTCCATGGAGACACGTCATTAGCTTAAGTGCAGAGAATGTTGACTCGAGGCATGCATTGGCGTTGTGAAATCGGCGGTACGCGTAAAGTGATCTCAGCCTCGGGGGCTGGGGATATGTTTTAGTGCTACCAGGGCAGTCCACCTTGGGTGATGCGGTAACGGATAAGATTTTCACAAGATGGCCGTGCCCTGCTGCCTGGTTTCGAATGTGTAAAAAAAGAGGAAAACTACAGTACGGTGCATAGGAAATGTTTGTACGATCGATCAACATATGCTTAAAACACATGCCCGAACCCTCGGCACAATATTATTTTTGAGCGCACTATTCCTTTAAGGGGCTCAACAGTGAAGGGAGAGACTGAATGTAAGTAAACAGTCAATTTCCTCTTGCTGGGCTCTGACAGAAAGAAACCATGTTGCCAAACCAGACGAGAACACTCTGGACCGCGATGTCTAAACTACAGATAGCTTCATAAGGGACCAGTTGTAAAAGAAAACCTCTATACAATAGATCACAGTTAATTTATTATATTTTGCGTGCAAAATGATTTTCAAAAGAATAAGCGGTGTGAACAAAATTTGATTTTTTATTTGATAGACTACATTAATGAAGAAAAATAAAACAGCTTGGGAACCAGTTCCAAGAATGCACTTACCTTAAAGGTAATACATAATGGTATATCTGATTAACACATTCATCATGAACGAACAAGTATGCTATGCACAAGTACAAGCTTATTTCTTGTCATGATCCTGCTTTTGTACCCACCACACAGCACTGCAAATAAAGCCAACTATGTTTGCCTGCCCATGCATAGGGGTCATCTTGGAGGGTGAGAGATAAGATGGTCATGGCTTACCACATCCACTGAATTTCAAAGGTTTTGTTGCATGAAATCTGCTCAACTTAACTACACTTTAATGTTTTTTCAATGATTTTCAAGACTTTTGTTACACCATCATTTTTTTACAGCCCACTAGCTATGGCCTTCAGCCATGGCCAGTGGCCACAGCCGTGTCCACTGTACATGTTCCCTAAATATCTTTCTTTTGGACCCACTAGGAGGCCATGGGATCTGGCTGTGGCACTATAAATGTCTTTTGGACCTTCTAGCCAGGGCCTTCGTCCCTGGCCAGTAAGCATTTAAAACACTGCCTTTTTTTACCGCTCACTAGCCATGGCCTTCACCCATGACCATTGGCAGTGGCTCCTTTACATGTTACCCTAATAGCTTTCCTATGGTCCCCCTAGCCATGGCTTTCGACCATGCCCAGTGCCCACAGCCTCCGTCACTACATATTACTCCAATAGGTTTCCTAAATGGGCCCACTAGCTATGGCCTTTGGCCATGGGTAGTGTCCCGGCTGAGACCACTAGGCATGGTGCCCACTAGGTATGATGTCCAATGTACATATACCCACAATATCTTTCTTTCGGACCCACTAGGTGGCCACGGCCAACTATATGTCTTTCGAGCCCAATAGCCAAGGCCTATCTTTTAAAACACTACCTTTTTCAGGGCGTGGCTTGGCACTGAGGCGAGCAGCATGGCGACCCAAGAGCTCCTAGCTCGAGCCCTGCCACTGACGGGAAAAATAGCAGATATAACGCCCGATTTTCGGGATTATGAAGCAACTTGAAACCATGCAGAACACAGAGCAACGGGCAAAGCATCTTTGAGAGCAGCGATGATTCCCTGAAGAAAGTGGCACAGGGAATCCGCTCCTACCCCCCCCTCCAGCCAAGGAAAGTGAGCATAAGACACTGCGCCAAAAGACTACGCAACTCCCATAGCCATCATTACAGGGGCTAGCATCACCCCACGTGCACACGCCAGGACTGGGCACATACAAAAGGGCAAAAGGAAAACATTGCTCCAGTACAAGCGGCCTGAATGCCCCGCCATGCACGTCATCAGAGACTCAGACCATAACCAGAAGACCCAGCCTGTGGCACCCGGGAGAAAGGGGAAAATGGCAAAAAGCGCCAAAACAACAAAGCAAGCGGACATCTCCACCCTGCTGGCAACTCCCAATACGGACAAGGCAAAAAGGGGTTGAAAGCGGGCGCATTGCCCCAAAGAAGCGACCCAGAACCTAATGAATCGTAACCCATGCAAGCAGTAACAAAGGCTGATCTCCAGGGCCTGCTGACAGCTATGACCAGAGAATATCAGAAGGGCATGGAGGAGGTTATGTGGAAGATCACAGCTCTGGACAAACGCATGTACGAAATGGAAAGCAGGACCGTGGAAATTGTCAACCACACTATTCGACCACACCTTTGAAATCGGGGAAGAGGTGGACAGAATCTCGGCGCTGGAGGCGAGGCGCAAATCCCTAGAACTAAAGCAATAAGTCTCAAAGATTTGCTCCCGCCGCAACAAAATCCGCCTGCGAGGCATCCCAAACTCTATCACGGATGCAGAGCTTGGAGACTTCACCCGGGACCTGTTCCGCTTTATCCTAACCTTACCAGACAGCGCCCCGCTCAAACTCAACAGGGTTCACAAGACCAGGCCAAGACAAGGGCTCTCCACACCGCTGGACGTGCTGGCACAAATGCACTTCTATAGGTTCAAGGAGGAGATCATGCAAGAAGCACGGGCATCTACACGCATCCAATTTAGAGATGGATCAATAACTGTTAGGGAGAATGTTCTCTTTAGGCTGAATTTCCTAACCTAGTGAGACCCCCAGCAGCTTAGCTGGATTTCTGGAGTTTGTTTTTTTCCTCCTGCCAAGAGTAAGTCTCTTTTCCTCACACTCTTGGGCATGATTTGAGGGGTTCCTTTGACTGTTAATGTGTTTTATGGGCTATGAGGTCTTTTACTCCATAGGGTCTCGTGTTTTTACTATGTGTGTTACACAGCACCCTCCGGGCAGTGACACAGGGGTGTCATAGTGACACCCCACCATAGACTCCATACCCTGGGACTGACTACTGTCTCCCAGGGCATGTAAAGTCACCATTGGCTTTACTAGTCCCAAATTATTAACAGAAACCAGTACAAACCATCTTATTGTGGACATACTGGTCGGGGCAATTCGATTGCCCCGGGGTCTGTTATTCGAGGGGGCATGCCTCCATCCCACCTGATCGAGTTTTGGCTGGTGGCAGTGGATACTACTTTTTATATTCGACCGCAAATATATCTCTATGGGATTTTCCCATTGTTCGAGGCTACCAACTTTAATTATTTAATTCTCATAGCCTTGAACATACCGCCGGTTTATTTATTTAATATTAATTCACTGTTTGGTATTTTTTTGCCAGAACTTGATTCTAAAATGGCGTTTGTGTTCTCTTCTGTGACTCCACCCCAAGTCGAGCCCTTTGTTCCACTTTTTGGCGGGCTTCTCCACAGAAGCCTCCAAAAGTGGTGCCACTCTGTCTGGGTACCACAAGGGGTGCGGGAGGGGGTTTAGGCACCCTGTACTGAGTTACCTTGGTAACGCAAGTCGCACTCTTGTGTGATTGGCCCAAGTGGTGAGCCGGCCAGCTCACCACTTAGCATGCTTGATTGACAGCTAGGCTGAGTGAATGGGAGTGTGCTGCATAAAAGCAGGGCTTTTAGGACTGGAACTTTAGAAGTCGCCACAGGACCTGATAATCCGACGAGGGAGAAGCTGAGTCGACCTGCTACGACGACACCACCGGTGGAGCCCTGCGGAACCGACTCACCACTTCCCGATGACAGAGAAGATCTCCCAACTGGAGAGTCTTCTTCCCCTGACTGGTGGGCACAACCAGTTTACCTTCTTTTCCTCGCAACCCAGGACGTCTTGTGGTCGAATTGCCCGTGCCAAGCACCCCGGCAACCGGATAGCCACTTACCACTGGACCGCGAATAAAAGGACTGCTCCTTTTACCTGAGAACTCCGCGGCTGGTTTCTTCCCTGGCAGTGCAACGGACTCCTGTCTTCCTCCCCGACAAGATCCTCTCTTCCCCCAGACGAAGCACCGACTTGCATCTGCTGCCAGGAACAACTGCCCCCGCTGGAGTATTCTCACCACTTTAAGGTACCGTGTCCGCCAGGCCTCCCTTCTAAAGATTGCTACAAGGTAATAATAATCCCTTAACCTTCTGGATTGGGCTGGCCGCCTTAACCATCTAACTGGTCCCTTTCTTTTGGTCCAACTCTTTCTGAACTGATTTTGAGACTTTTGGGCACTTTGAACCATGTGACCTTGGACACATTTCGACCGGAGCCTCTTAAAGTGGGTCCGGCCTTGTTAACTTTGACTTTACGGTTTTAACCTGCCTTCTTCTCCTACTGTGTTCTTCTGAAAGTGTTGGGATCTGTTTCCATCTTTGCTCTGCCTTTCTCTCCCTTTTAAACCGATTGATTAGAGTGCCATCTTCGTTAAGCGCTCACCGCTGTCTGAAAATAAGTGTTGCTTTACTTAAGACTTGTCTAACTAATCGTTGAAGGGAGTGTATATCTTTTAGTGACTGTGTTTTTGAACTGCTTAATATTAGTGCCTGTGTGTTTTATTAGATGTGGTTTTAAATAAATAATTATATCTCTTTTACACCAAGCTCTGGTCAGTGTTTGCTTGTTCTACTGTGTTCTTTTGACCTATTGTGAATACTCTGTATACTGCCTAGCTCTTCTTGAGGGAAGTCTGACTGCTCAGCCACAGCTACCAAGTGAATCTGTGTGGTGCAGACTGCTACCAAGTGGGTTTACTGCCAAACACCTGTAGTCTTAAATCTTTTGCAGTGGTCCCAGAGGGAAGTGCACAGGTTTCTGCCTAACAATAACGCTGTACAAGGACCTGAAGAGCAAGGCCCTAAAACCACTAACAGAATGGCTGCGTGACAAGAAAGTGCTGTACCGATGGGGGTTCCCGACTACACTAAACTTCACCCTGGAGGGGAAATTTTGGCAAATTCCCAACATGAAAGTGGTGGAACGGCTTCTGAACGCTGATGGGGAAAATGAAGCAACGATAAAAGGGCCAATACTCGAGGACTTCAAAAGAAGGGAGGCCACAAATCCTTGGATCTGGGTTGACCGCAGACGCAGGATCAAGGGCCCAATCCCAAAAAGCAAGAAAGGCGATAGAGTGAGTGCAGGTGTTCCCCCAAGAGATGATCTCAGCCATTGCCAATCCCGTACAGCCACCATGGAGATAACTACGCATGACGCTGGAGGCGGTCGCATATAGAAGCATGACTATCCTAACTGCAAGCAAAACGTGTTATCAACATCCCCAAGAGACCCCGTTGGTCGCCAATAAGCTCGGTGAGTGGGCTTGAGCCAGTCGCTCCGCTAGTTGAGGGCTGTGCTCAACAAACTGTTACTTTGGGTGGGGAGGGGGGGTGGAGGGAATGTTGGGGAGGGACTGTTCTGAGGGGATGGACAAAGATGAAGGTCGAAGAAATGATTGCACACACTATGGAAGGCAAAAGACTAATTGGCAGGGGCAACACGGGGCGCACCCTGGAGCATACTGAGACATGGCAATGGCACTCAATCAGTGAAACCATGGGCAAACATGGCATATGATCCTAGCAAGGAACTGTGAATGGTCACATGGAATGTACCGGGACTCAATTCCCCAGGGAAAAGAAAATCGGTGGAGCGCAGGCTGGCGCAGCTCTCTGCAGATATAGTCTGCCTGCAGGAAACTCACTTCCTGGAAGCGGATGAAAAGCGGGTTCGCTTCCGCCAATACACAGGGAGTTACTTCACCACAGCAGGTGAGAAAAAGAGGGGGGTAGCACTCCGATTTAGCAGAGAGTTTCCCCTCACACAGATATCGGTGAAATGAGACCCATGGGGGGGGGACACATAATGGTAAAGGGACTCCTGATGCAGCAACCACTAACTGTGGCATCCATATACTGCCGAACACCGCACAACAGTTTTCTCCGCAAAGTGATCCCAATCATAAGTGCATTCACAGAAGGTCATCTCATTATAGGAGGAGATTTTAACTTAACCCCAGACCCGCATAGTGACAAAACACTGCCCCCACGGGGGAGGACTTCTTCTGGACATTAGCAAGGTGAGTTCCTGAGGGAAACAGGGGTGGTAGATATCTGGATGCTTGCTAACGAACGCATACAGGATTACACTTTCTATTTGCACGTTCACAAGGGTCACTATAGAATAGACCTGATCCTAATGTCCAGTGCACTTTTCCCGTGCGTAGGAGATGCCCAAATCCACTAGAGAGAAGTGTCAGATCCTGCTCCAGTGGGGGCATCCAATTACATCCAAGGGCTCCCAACCCCCTCCACCACCTCCCCCAAGGTATGGAGGCCTGGGGACAGATCTGGTCCCGGATGCATAAGAGCTCGAAATGCATCATGAACAAAAAGGGGGCGATAAAGGTGTGCTATCGGTGGTATTTAACCCCAGAAATCTTAAACAAATGTAACACGTCAATTTCACAACAATGCTGGCTAGGCTGCGCAGTCACAGGCTCATTACAGCATCTTCTATGGGGATGTCCGAAAGCAACCCAGTTCAGGTGGAAGGTGCTGGAACAGATTAGACTAATTATAGGGCTGTTAATCCTATGGCATCCAGGGATAGTTCTGCTGGGGGACACAGGCGAAAGGGCATTCCCGCTAACTGGACGCCTTGTGGACCTATGCACACATCTGCTCAGAGACGCTAAAATCACCATAGCATGGTTATGGTAACAGCCCGAAGGGCGGTCCCAATGTGCTGGGTGAAATGCTGGGACACAGTAGTGACAGAAAGAATAATCGCAGTTCGGTGTGTAACAATGAGCAAATTTGACAGCACCTGGGCCCCATTTCTGGACTATGCGTAGCAATTCCTGGGAATGGTCATGGAATGGAACTAGCCATGGCCTTCACCAATAACCAGTGGCCGTGGCCTCTTTAGATGTTGTCCCAATAGCTTTCTTCTGGTCCCACTAGCCATGGCCTTTGGCCGTGCCCACTCTACATATTGCTCTAATAGGTTTCCCAAATGGGCCTACTAACCATGGACTTAGGCCGTGACCTCATTTACATGTTGCCCCAATAGCTCTTTTCTGGTCCCACTAGGTTTCTTTTGGGCACACTGGCCATGGTCAGTGGCCAAAGCCTTTTGCCGTGGCCCCTTGACATGTTGCCCACTAGGTGCCATGTCCACTGTACATGTTCCTCCAGATCTTTCTTTCAGACCCACTAGGGGGCCACAGCCAACACTACATGTCTTTCGGGGACACTAGCCATGGCTTTTCGCCACGGCCCCTTGACATGTTGCCCTCTAGGTTCATTGGGGCCCTCTAGCCATGGCATTTGGGCATATTACACTATTAGGTTCCTTAAAGAAACCCAGTAGCCATAGCCTTCGGCCAAGCCCATTACCACCCACCTTACTGTAGCTGTAAAATTCTCATTTTTTAAACTCTCTTGTTTAAAAACATTCCTCCCCTATCCCCCCATCACCCCAGGTTATCGGTACTACAGAAAACCGCAGTTATCCGTAACCGCACACAAATAATCATGGTTATCTGTCAAAAGTGTGCTAAATCCCAAACTCTTCCCTGGCTTCCTCACCAAGTGCCCCCCTTCCTTGTACAATTTTCCCCCAGTCCCCTTGACTTCTTTTCCCCTCCCTATCCCTCTCCCATTCCCCCAACACTTGTCTCGTCTGATGCACTTTCATTCCCGATCTAGTTTTCTATCCTAACCGCGGTTATGCAAAAACATTCAATCTCTGAACTTGGTCCTAAAAGTGCATTTTAGTGGGGCTCGTGACAAACTGTTGACATCCAGCAAGTCAAACGTGATTAGCCTCGCTCAGCCCCTCTGCTGTAAAAAGCACCAAGGGCGATATAAAGGTTTCAAGGAGCAGGGGGCACCCCTTTCTCTATACAATATTTTAAATACTTCTGGATGTATTTACCACAGACCAATCAGAAAATGTAATTCAACGTGTTGTGCCCAAGTTGTTTCTTATTTTGTCCAAATCTGCCCCGCGGTTTTCGTGCTACAGCTGTTCAAAAACTGCAAATTTTCTCTATGGGAAAATGAATGGGCTTCAAACTGTGAAGTTTTGTTTTTGTAATAATTTTTTCATTTTACGTTTTGTTACACCAATATGCAGTTTTGTGGGGTGTCCTTGACAAACTCTTGTTTCTGAAAAGCCTGTCAGCTTCTCTGCTGCAAAGCAGCTTGGGAGATATAGCTATTATTTTTGGAAACAGGTGCACGCCCTTCCCGTCATATTTTGTAATAATTGTGGACGGAATTATCTCAGTCCTGCCCCCTCTGCCCCTGGAAATCGAGTCAACGCTTTGTGCCCAAGTTGTTTCATACCTGGTCCAAATCTGTTCAGCGGTTTTGGCTGTGTGCAGGAGCAACATTTTGAACTTTTTCTCTATGGTAATGAATGGGGACTATGCCGAAACAGCGTATTTTTACTTTCTTAATAACTTTTTTTTTTACGGATGTTTCCCAAAAGGTCCAGTCCAAAATGGGCGAATGGGGGGAGGGGGAGACCTGTGACAAACCTTTAATTTCAAAATGTCAGCTAAATCCATCATGCAAGTCAAAGGTTATTAGCAATTCATTTTTTAAGTTTCCTATGTATCTCAATACTCAACTTAACTATAGTGTGGCGACTGCCACACTATAATATACACATAAATGCATTTGTTAAAACGCCATTACCTCCCATGCAGCGAAATTGAACTGGGCAAAGGGAATGTGAACATACACTGCTTTTGTGGTCCACAGTCATTATGGCTGCTGTCACAGAAACGAATCGACAATCAGATGCTCACCATGCTCTAATTCAGATTTAATAATTTATTTATATGCATATGTCTGAAAAAGTATATTTCTTTCTTTTTAAAAGGTTCGGTAGATTATACACATATTATTTATTTTGCATACGCATGTACCACATCAGCATGAAAACAAAAACAGAATACATGCATACACATGTGGAAAATACCCATTATTGCCAGGATCAAATATTTAATCACCCGTAATGGTAAAGGTCTGCAACAAACATTTAAATGTATAGATGCCGCTACATTGAAGTTTTGGTGGTCTTGTCTAAATTGAATCAATGCAATATTTCGTTTGCAGAGGTCCATTGAACATCTTCCTCTTCGTATTCTGTAATACACTACTCGGCTTTTAGTTATTTGAAATTCCTGTTTTTAAAGATATTGCACATCATGTTAATGTTTAATGCCATATCCAATAACATTGTGTACCCCCCAGTACCACAAATAGCACAATAAATCCATAACTGCAATTAAAACTTGAATAGGTCAATGAAATGCTGAGGAGAAACTGGCATGAAGCTGCTCCCTGGATCATTAGCAGTGCAGGGGTGACCTGAATCCTGCAAAAACAAAAACATGTTACAGAGAAAAAAAAAATAATAAACCTTCTTACACAGTAGGCGATGGAACATGCATATATTAAATTGTAATATACAGCTAAGCTTAGAACAGTTCACATTTTTGTTTGCTTACAATTTTTGAATTTCTGCCTGAGAACTGAATTTGAGGCAGAAAAAAAGACTAATAAGCCAATACTATATGGTGATAAACAACAATGAAAGAAATATATAGTTAGTATTTGGTAAGGATTTCTTTCTGAAATTACAAACATAAGTATTACACTTATTTGGAAAATTGCAAAGGTATTTTCAAGTTGTTTTTGTGCCGCGCATTCATGTGGTTGAGTGTCCAAACAGTTTGGTTTAGTTTAGTTCATTGTTTGCTTGTTAGGCGCTTATACAGTAAACACATTCTGTTTTAAAGTGCCCACAGGGCAACAGGGAGGGACATGGGAATTGCAATACAATTAAATAAACAAAAAATACAGTGAGGGAAAGGGGAGACTGAACCTACTATGCCTTGTGAGGATTCAGAATGTGCAAGTGCAGCAAAGGAAGAGGGCAGTGGGGTAGGTGCTGGGGTGTTCGTGCTCGAGGGTGTGCAACAGATTAAGTGCAAGGAATAAGTACTAAGGGGCCAGCCGTGTTGGGTGCAGAAGTGCAAGTCTTCAGTGTGTAGGGTGTGCCGAGGCAAGTGCTATAGGTAGACAGAAGCTGGGGAGATTGGGTGTGGGTGTTCAAGAGCCCCATGGATGCATAAGGGTCCAAGACACCAATCACAGCGACAGAGATTAGCAGAAAAGGGAAGAAGGGAAGGAGGAGGAAAAGAGTAAAGTCTTGTGGTGCTTTTGGAACTAAAGAAGGTCCTACTCAAGACGCCGGGGGAAGCTGTTCCATAGGAGGGATCCAGCTGATAAAGTTGTGAATTGGGACTCTAGGATTGAGAATGAGTGGTGAAAAAAGTTCCAGTATGGGGTTCAGGACATCAAGAACAGATTTTCTTAGTTAGTGCCTCATTGGATGTAATAATTTGTGAAGGGGCTTGAAACAATGTTGTCTGCTTTGGTGTTGATATTGAAGTATTTGGAAGAATTATATATTTCTCATATATCTGAAAAGGAACTTGTATACTTTTAATATTCGAGAACTGGAAATGTGGGACTCATAGTTAAGGCGGGATAGCTTCCAGCACCTGCCAAATTTCAGGGGTTTGGTGGCATTAAATCAGCACATTAACATCACTGCAACTAATGTTTATTCATTGAATTTCAGGGGTTTTGTTATGCTATACCTCCCACCACCTGTAATTTGGCCTTTTTCCCCGATAAAGGTTATGACATCAGTTGTGTTAACAATATCTATTCTTGAGCTTACGCAACATCAGGTTTATCAAGTATTTAATTTCTTTTGTGTCCACTACCTAAGAAGGGATTAGTAATGGTGTACTGTGATGAAGAAGAGCAAGGTGCGGGACTATGGCAAAGAAGGGTGACGTAGGTTAGTTGGGAACTAGGAGGAGGAAGAATGAGGTGCACTAGTTGGCGACTGTGATGAGGAAGAGTGAGGTCATTCTTGTGAGGGATAAAATGAGGAAGAGTGGTTTGATGGCAGTCGGGTACTGTCACAAGGAAGAGTGAGTTGGTGGTAATGAGATACTGTGATGAGGAAGAGTGACATGCTGGTAGCTGGGTACTGTGACAAGGAAGAGTGAGATGATGTTAGTAGGGGACTTTGACGAGGAAGAGTGAGCTGGTGATATTGAGGGACTGATGAGGAAGAGCGAGGTGGTGGACTGTGATGAGGAAGAGTGAGTTGGTGGTTGTGGGGTACTATGACGAAGAAGAGTGACGCAGTGGTAGTGTGGGACTGATGAGAGTGAGGTGGTGGAAGTGTGGTACTGTGATGAAGAACAGTGAGGTGGTCATAGTGCAGTACTCTGATTACGAAGTGTTATGTGGTCATAGTGTGGGACGTATGAGAAAGAATGAGGTGGTGTTAGTGGTGTACTGTGATGAGGAAGAGGGAGATAGCAGTAGTGGAGTACTGTGAAAAAGAAGAGTCAGGTGGAGTTATTGGGGGATTGATGAGGAAGAGGGATATGGGGGTACATAGGTAAGATTACTATTCACTACTGGGATGAGGAAGATGCATATAGGACTACAGGTAGGATTACTAACTAGGTACTGGGATGAAGAAGAGGGAGAGATCTTCCCTGCTGACGTCGGGCGTGAAACAAGATCTTCCCTACTAAGTCACTTGAAAAGCTTGTCCATTCAAAACAAAGGATATAGTAAACCAGCATCAGCTTCTTCCAGTCATTTGGTACACACTTTTTATCGAACTAATTAAGCATTTTAACACATTTAACATCCCAAAAACGCTAATAGCCCCTAATACACCCCCCCTCCCACACATTTTAAGTTAAATTAGCAAGTAACCCCTGTAATTTATTTTATGTTAAAAAAACAAGATTGCTTCTTAAATCAACTTCAAATACTCCTTTCCCCTAACTAGCAATTACAGTTATTGCCACATCTCAATATATAATAATGTTGAAGTATTTACTCTTTTTTGCTGTCTGTGGCGATTCCCGAACTCAGAAAAAGGCTTGCAAACAAATAAACAAAACTACACTATCACTAAGCATCAAACCATCACAAATCATCCTTGCATGCCCTGCCCAAATGCTCCGTGGCCTCAAAGCTGCCCTACTTACTCCCCTACTTAAATAATTTGAGTGTACTTTTCAAAATCGATTTTAAAACTTAATCAGGTAATGGCAGTCTTCAGAAATGAAAAATCTTGCCACTAGCAATGCATCATGGGAAATATGACAAACTGTTTGGATACAGGGGCACTCTGCTCTACGCCAAAAAAAATAAAACATGACTGGACGGATCTACGCTAAACTAACAAATGATTTTCATTGACTGCTTTGTGCCAGACTCGTTTCTTTTTTGACACAAATCCGTTCAATGGTTTGGGCGGTGCAATTGAGGAAAAATTTGACATTTCCCCTAATGAAAAATGAATGGGAAAATGAAAAACACCCTTTTTTGAACCGTAACACGGATTTGCACATCATTTCCCTATTCTTGGGGTCCCGGGCCCCAGATTAGGAGAGTCAAATATCATACTGATCCATCCTATGACTCAGTTATAAGCCATAGAATTTTCACATTTCCTATGCATGATCAGTTTCACCTTATCTATAATATATGACAAACATTAAATACCTGTAATCATTTTTCTGATGCTTTTATCTGTTTAGATTCAGATGCTTTGCATATGCCGACATCTAGTGGTTGATGAAGAGTATGACAAGATTTATTTTCGATTTTAAAAAGGGACGTTGACGAGGGTGTGTTTGTAATAATATCCCGAGAAAAAGTACATGACAGACTGACTACCCCTCTCTAATGGTCCTGTGAAGACACAGGTTTAGATACAGAGAGACTGCTTACTTACTATGCAGACTAAGCACCTTGTGGGAAAATAATTATTTCAACTAAATGCAATGTAGCATGTGTTTTCCTATGTCATGCATATCGTGAATAATTAATATGCTAGAAGAACATTCAAATTGTAGAACCCCGTGTTTGTAAAACGTATGAGTGGAATGAAAGGTATGACTGTTTAACGTAGAAGTCAATAATGTGTTTTAATTATGTTTTTATGAACTAACATTAAAGTGATTTATGATTTTGCTACATTGCATTTAGTTGAAATAATTATTTTCCCACAAGGTGCTTAGTCTGCATAATAAGTAAGCAGTCTCTCTGTATCTAAACCTGTGTCTTCACAGGATCATTAGAGGGGGTAGTCAGTCTGTCATGTACTTTTTCTCTTTGTAGACTCTCACTTCCATCAGACTTGACCCCGCCCCCGATAACAAAAAATTAGGGAGTACCCACTTATATAGCTTGTAATAATATCCCTACAGTGACATGTACTATACCCATGATCCTAAGTCCTCAGACTGTCTTTCTTGTATCACCTTAGGTTGCATGAACTGTACCGTGAAATATGAATGTGAAGAAGTGTGCAGGCGTGGACCTTTAGCTCTGCCCATTTACCCAAATTAGGCCCACCTCTAGAATTAGTAAGTGTGCCTTTTGTCCACAAAACTTTATTGTACAAATGGCCGGGAGGGGGCTTAGATGAAATCTAACAGTCACACTAACCCTGGTCTCCCTGAACCACACCAAGAACACATATTATATACAGTTTTCTACAGTTAATACACTCCCCAGATACTGTTACAAAGGCATCCCCAAACATGATTGGTTTCCCTGTGCAGAGAAATCTAAAACCCACACAGTTCATTGGACACAGACATTATAACACAATCCGCTACAAACTTATAAATACAAAGTTTACATTTTCAACACACCCCTTCCCAAAAACCTCTCCATATTTGGTGGCAGCCTTGCCTCTTAGTTACACGATAACAGAATTCCTATTAATGACACACACGGACCTGCCCTAAAAATACCTAAGCACATGAAGATGAGAGAAAGACACGTAGATTCCCTTTTGACCTATTCGTGTTTGCTAACCGCATTGCTCAAACCAATCCAGATTCTGATTTTTTTAACGTCTGACCACATGAGTTCCACCCACTCTCTGACTTCACAATCGCTCTCCTGAAATCTATTACTACTGATCTTCGTAAGTGTCCTGGCAGAAGCCTCCTGTTCTAAATAGCACTGCAAGTTCACAAGATGACTATCCCTTACAACAATGAGCTCTCCTGTTTACCAGAGATCATATCTTCCCTTCACCCTCCAGCACTTGAGCCATCTGCAAACTGCCTGCAACCACCCCCTTGACCAACTTACTAAACCGGTTACCTGAGTGCTGACGGGCCATTGCCATGATTGCGAAAACACACCTCTAATTAATCCACAATACGGAGACCCATGATACACAAAGCAACACCTCATGTATTTCATATCTTTTACTACATTCGAAAAATACTTCCCATACGGGTATACCATTGTGTGTGCATTTTATACCTATTATGATCTCCTCTTATGACTGCAGTTCATACAGCTAAACTCCACGTGCACATATTGATCGCCTGCTTCACCTAAGTGGGGAGGGGCCCTCTGTGTGTCAATGTTTCATCGTTATGTTTCTGTGCGCATGCAAATCTACAAATGTATCACCTCTAGACATCCGAAAGTAACCTAAATGTAACACTTATCCCATTTAACATAAATAATGCAATATTTGTAGCAATTTGTGAAAATGACCGAAATGACGACGACATGTCCACCCCCTAGTTAGTGTTATGGCACGCAGAGTTCAAACTTTTCCAGTTTCCAGTGTTGAAAACCCTAACATTAAATATGCTGTCTATGGTACCTTCTACTCCCAATGAGTGGAGGATGTGTGGGCACATGTGAATCTAAGCAGATACAAGCATCCGAAAGACGATTACAGGTATGTAAGGTTTGTCTTCTGGGGCTTGTGGATCTGCTTAGAATCGCATGCTTTGCACAGACTAGCAAATAGTACTGGGTGAATCGGTGGGTTGATAGATGGAACCGAGGCAAATAAATGTTTCCATACTGCCAGTCCCACCAATGAGTCATTTCTTGCTTGTAGGTCAACACAATAATTCTGTGTGAAAGTGTACACTGAACTCCATGTGGTTGTCCTGCAGATAGCCTCTAGAGGCACATTTGCGATGAAGGCTAATGTAGCACCTGTACTACGTGCTTAGTGTACTCTAGGTGTGGATGTCAGCGGGCCTCATTACAATTTTGCCAGTCCGGTAACAACGGTACCAGTAAGCTTGCCGGTACCGTTGTTACCAGACTGGCAAACTACGAGTTCTGCTCGCAGAGCCTTCCTGTCTGCCAGGACTGACCTGCCGGGCGGACCGGCACCCGCAAGCAGATTATGTCGGATGCACCGGCACCATTCAATGGGAATGGGGATTCATTATTACTGGCACCCGGCAATGGGGAAATACAGGGTCCGCCAGGGCCGTAATGGCTCTGCATTTCCCCATTGCCAAGTGCTGGAATAATTTGCAAGTTCAGCGGCAGCCGGCCGGTTTTACCAGCAAGGCTACCGCCGAACTTGTAATAAGGCCCATTGTCTTTTTTGATAACGAGTAACGCTGCTGTATCCATTTTACTATCCATCTAGCAGTGGTAGCCTTTGAGACAGGATCCCCTTCTCTCCTGGCCACTAGGGACACAAAGAACTGGGCTGTTTTTCTGAGTGGTTTTGTTTTTTTGAGTTAGCACTTGACCAATCTCCGAACATCTAGTGTATGGAGTGCTTTTATACCAGAGTTTTGTTGGTCTTGAAAGAGAGCTGGCAGTTCAATGGATTGGTTGACATGGAATGTAGAAATGTACTTTCTTGAGAAGCGCGCATGCGTTCTTAAGACCACCTTTTTATGTATTGTGACAAAAGGTTTCTGTCACAGACAATGCCTGAAGCTCACTTAGCCTTCTAATAGAAGTGATGCTATACAGCCTTTTAAGTGAGGTCTTCGAGACTTGCTTTATGCATAGTTCAAAAAGAGGGCCCAGGAGTTTGCTTAAAACAATATTTAAATCCCAGGCAGGTAGTGGGTTTGCAACAGGAGGGTAAAGCCTTTTAATCTCCCTCCAGGAAGGCTTTCACGACTGGAACCTTCCAGCAAGAAACCTTGTTTTGTGATGTTGTATATGCAGACATTGCTGCTAAATGGACTGTCAGTGAATTAAAGACCAGACCGAAGTCTAACAAGTCTTGTAGATAGTGCACTATATGCGAGGGAGAACAGTCAATTGGATTGCCATTTGATTTTTTTACTCCCTGCCACAAATCCTTTCCATGTGTTAATGGAGCAATGTCTAATGTTTGGTTAAGGTGTTCGTTCAATATTTCCATGCATTTTTTCCAGCAAATTAAAGTGTCCAAACAAGGACTTCAGGTGCTAAGCTGCTAAATTGGTTGCGAGAGGTTTTGAGGATGTAGGCTTAACACTTGTTTCTGTGATATGTAAGGGCATGCAAGCTTTATTAGTGGGCAAATGGAAATTTTGAGCAGATGAGAATACCATGTTTGGCGTGCCCACATTGGAGCAATTAGGATAATTGTTAAATGCTCCTGGTGCATTTTGCGGATTAGTTTGTTCAAGAATGGTATTGGAGGAAAAGCATATGCAAATACCCCTGACCAACTGATCAACAGTTTGTTCCCCTTGGACCCTTTCTGTGGGACCATGAAGGCGTAACTTAGGCATTTTGCATTTTCCTTTGTGGCAAACAGGTATATGTTTGGTTGCCCTCAACATGTGAAAACATAGTCTACAATGTCCGAATATAACTGCCACGTTTTTTCTGAGGGTTGATTTGTGTCTCTGCTGGGCAGTTGTGTTCCCCTTCAACATGTTGAGACTGGAGGTATATTCCTCTTTGGAGGCTCCATTCCATTTCCAAATTGTCTGTACTAGTGTGGTGTGACGAATCTGGGCAATTCGTCCCTTCTCCCCAGGGCTGAGCCACCCCCTTTGATGCAAGGCATTGGAGCACGCTCAGCCAAACCCTCCATAGGGGTTTGGGCAAGCCGAAACTCATTGGGAGTAACTCCCAGGATAGGATGAGAGCCCCGATAAAATCTGTACTCTCCACCTGTATTGGAACCACCAAAGTCAGAGAGGCGATAGGACCTTTTTTCACTGCCAACCCCTCCTCATAATCAATCACTACTAATCAGAGGCACGTTATCGCTTGTAATTTGTTAAAACCTGTTGGTTTGACTAACTCCACTGTTGACTTGACTTCTGTTTTGGATTGACCAAATAGTGACATTTCTTCAATCTCTTTGACTTCAAGTAAGGCTGCACTCTTTTTCTTTATCCCACCTCCTGTTATTACTACCACATCCTTCATGTTCATCTATTCCCCTCACCAAACTTCTCAACTCCTCCTCCTCCTCCTCCCCCTTAGGACGTCTTTCCATCAGAGGCTCTCTGATTCAAAGTTCCTCTTGGTTTTAAAATCTGACATAAAGGGGGTGTGTTGCTGTTCTTTGACTGTGGAGTTCAGGCAGAGTCAGGTCACTGTAAACCTAGCCAACCCCATGCAGGTGTTTTATAGGTTTGGCCTTTTCGCCAGTGGAAGCCTCCATAACAGAGCAAGAGGCCTGCTGCATTCATCGCGTATGCCGCCTACCGTTTTGATAGTCGATCTTTAAGCGTCGTCGGTCTGAAGAGCTTACACGCTCTACATTTGGCCTCTTGGTGGTGTCTTGGAAGACAGTGGTTTCAGACATTGTGTGTAACCTTCCAGGAAAACTTACGTTTACATGTGGGGCAACATTTAAAAAGATTTCTCCATGGTTAACGCTGGTGAAAAGTAAGACAATATATATTTTGGGGGAAATATATGGAGACATTCTGCTTTAATGTGTAAAGTGTTTTTCTCCCTACTGTGCAGGCCGAAGCCTGTAGAGTTGTAGGCCATTGTGCGCCGATCTATCAGAGCCCTCGAAAGCCAGGAAGTTGTTGTCGAAAGCCAGCAGCTACCATCGAGTGCTCTCGGCAAAGAAGGCAACATGAAGTATTATTAAGCTATATACTAATCACTAACTCAAATTGCTCGATCACGAGCAACAAACTGCGATCAGCCCGATGGCGTAAAAAAACAGTCTGAGGACCTTGACGCGTGACGGATCATGGGTACAGTACAAGTCATAGAAGGGATAGTGTTACAAGCACGCTCTGTCCGTTTTCAAAATCGAAAATAATTCATGTAATACCCTGTATCAACCACTAGATGTCAGCCTATGCAAAGCATGTGATTCTAAGAAGATCCGCAAGCCCTATGGAAGACCTGGCCAGCTGGGATCTACAAGAGATCTCACGGTTAGGATGCATAGCAGCACGGAAAATGATGAGTCTACTGAGAAACTTATATGTCATTCGACCATTGCCAATCAAGAATCCGTCCTGCGTGGGAGGCGTGGCCAACTACCGAACGATGCAGGCGTGAGTCTCTCAGGCTCCCGTGGCCGCCCAAAGTATCCTCTTTAATATCCTGCTAATCCCTGGTGAATGAAGCAATATTTACACCCTCTGACGGAGCAGAATATGGAGACTCACTAGGCGCGGAATCTATCCTGAAGTTCTGACCCTCAGTGAGTAATTTGAGGAGGGAGATCGGCTCAGATAGTGCGCCATCTCTCCTGCAAGATGGCCGCGGCTTGCAGCCTGGGAGAAGGGAAGACAAACAGCGACACTGTGAGAGCGTGATGTGAGGACCTGAGTAACTGGTCGCTGTTCTCCAGATCAACACGCGGACACCATGAGTGCTGAATGCACCGGCGAAGACCTGCGAGGGTGATCACTGGGCAGCGCCGCTGTACAGCAGCTCCCTCCTGGAGGTGAGGGGATCTCTGTGGAGGAGCCAGGGTCCGGAGACTCCCGCTGCCAGGCACTGGCCGAATCATCGAGCCGTGACAAGCAGGTGTGTGGACTCTTGTATGGACCCAACTGGCCCTGTTTAAGACGAGACTGCTTCTCGGCTGAGTTCGCCCCCCCTTTTCCCGTACACGACTGTGGAGGCAGGCGACGGTGAGCCTGATCGGCGAACTACAGCATGGCCACCACTTTATCTCCACAAAACACGGGTGGATCGCAGAGGCTGGTAGAAGTTGGATTGCAGTCTTTTCATTGATTTTCAAGGGAGAGATCTGGAAGAAGGGAGGGCAGGGAAAACGGTTTGTCAAGAGGTCAATGGAGGAAAGGGAGGCACAACTTCAAGGTCCAGGCATCAGATGTGTTCATCTAGTCAGAGAAAAACAGGACCAGCCTCCCCCACCACTGTAAAGTGGACAAAGTCAAAATTTCTGCATTCTTTGATCCGTAGTGGAGGAGAGGATGGTGGAGGTCTTGCACCTAGACTTTGAAGGGGCAAAAAACATGTGCTACTATTTATTTGAAGGTGTTTGATCCCCACCATTGCCCAATGAGCAAATGAGATTAAGGAACAAAATGAATTTCCCCTGTCAAAAAGAGTGAAAAGCAACATGACTATCAGCCTTATAGATGTGGCTGTGGTCTTGGCCACTTTGCATTTTTCGGGCAATTGATCCACTTTGGGCAGGCAAATAATTGGCTCTATCAAAAGGTAAGTCAAAACATTTTTCTATAACCTCATGTCCAAACACAATGTCCGCAAGGTGTAAAGGTGAGCGGTTGTTTGCTACCATTACTCCTGCTTCCCACCACGTGTCTTTCTCCACCTGCACCAGGCTAGTTTAGTCAAAGAGCTGGCCCGAGCGGTAAAGCCTGTGTAAGGGCGGGCAGGTGTTTGCTGCCACAGGGTGTTCACAGAAGCAGGATCATTCTCTCATTTTTGCCGAAGCCTATGTAGTTGGCCTGTAACTGAACACAGAGTTGGAAGTGGTGAGGGTGAAGCTCAAGATCTGAGATTACTGAAATATATGGTGAGAATTCAGATTTTCAACACATTTGTTAAACAAAGTCATAATTCTATTAAAGACACAGAGGCTAAGGATTATGCTTCTCTTATACTTTACTTAACTCGAGCAGCATAACAACATCATCATTTGAACAATAAAGTGAGAAAACTACATGTTCCATGAAAAACAAGTCTTTAGTAGTTCTCTTGTTATTCGTCCTTAAACACGTGACCGTATTCCACCAATAGTCCCTTATCACATACATAAATCTATCCATCATCTTAAAAACCTCCTCTTTCTTTTGCTGGTCTTCCATTTTGCGTCCCAACCGGTAAACGCTTAACCTTTATCAAACCTCACAATGACTATCATGTTCCCGTCTGCTTGTTATCTCCTATGGAACCTGAAAATAAAGAACATTTTAGATCTCTGGTCTCCTGGAGCGGGTAATTGTGTTGCATGACAGAAATACATCATATAATTGCATCATAAATTATAACATGATGTTATACATGTTTACAATTAAAAAGGTGGGATAATCCTCCACCTCCATGCCTTTAATAGAATGACGACTTTCATTAACAAATGTGTTGAAAATCTGAATTCTATGTCAAGACCCAGAGGCTCGGATTATGCTCGATTAAAGGTTACTTATCACCAACATTGTTACCTTTTTGACTGGTTTGAAGTAAAAAGTCTTGATGTGGACTCATTCGCCCAATCTGTTGCCTTCAGTATATCTTCCAGTTGGGTGACCACACTAAAAGTCTTGGACGCCATTGTTTCACTCACCGAGTGAGCACCATAACACGTAATGACAATGCCTGCCTGACTCATAACCCAGCTCATCCACCTTGCTATAGTGGCTGACGCCACTGCCCCGAAAGGTCTCCTCAGAGCAATGAGCAACTGAGACACCCCTGTGAGCTGTAGGTCTCTTGTCCGGTTTATATATGCTTGTAAACACTGCACCAGACATAACCCGTGAATTATGCATAATCTATTTTTCTCAGATTCGTTTTAGTTCTCCTAGATATATTCAACCCTGTGGGTGTAAATGTTTTCTTATCGACTTCTAATGCCCTTACATCAGATACTTGCTTGTATGACAGTAAACATAATAGCATTGTCACCTTAGCTGATAACTCCTTCCTGGATAGCTCATCGTTGTCCGGCCATGTTGTGAACAGCTTTAATATCTGTTTCAAGCGAATATATGGGGCTTATCATTTGAAGTTGCTCGGGCAGGCGACTCCTTACAATCCCGGTTAATTGCCCAAATAAATCATTGTTTCATTCACTGGATTGCACCAATTGTCGCGGTCACTGGATTTGGACGGGTATTAAGCCCGAACCGTCCACAAATAACTGCAGGAATAAAGGTGACTCCAGGACTCAGCGTCAGTGGAAATGTATTCGATTGTTTATACCATTGGTGCAGCCGACGCGTTTGAATCCAGAACAACAGGACCATTGATTTTTTGGGGATCTATCTCATTTAATAACTACCGGACAACAGTCACATGGACTTTATCATTCCAATATCGGCCCTGATTTGATAAAAGCTAAGGCGAGCCGAGACACGTGTAATGATTAAGCAGAGTGCTAATTTTTCTAAGGAACAAGTTACTTACCTGTAATTGTTGTTCTCCAGCATGGGTCTGGCATGGATTCACATGCTCATGAATATTCCCCGTCGTCAGGCCGGGAATCCTCGGTAAAGAAAAAATCAGTATCAGTTTCGTTTCTGATCTGTCTTTCTTAGCAGTAACTAATCACTGATCCCTGGGTCATACTGCCCCCAGCCAATGACTGCCCTCTGCCTAAGCCCTTCCCCTGGCAGCCATCCTCAGATTTGGTAGCACGTGAAGTGGTAGTATGACCAAGTGAAGAGCCGTAGAGGGGAAGGAGGGAGGGTTCGCATGTGAATCCATGCCAGACCCATGTTGGAGAACAACAGTTACAGGTAAGTAACTTGTTCCTTCTCCAGCATGGGGTCTGGCATGGATTCACATGCTCATGAATATTCCCCGTCGTAAGGCCTGGAATCCTCGGTAAAGAAAAAATCAGTATCAGTTTCGTTTCTGATCTGTCTTTCTTAGTAGTAACCAATCACTAATCTCTGGGTCATACTGCCCCCAGCCAATGACTGCCCTCTACCTAAACCCCTCAGCCATCCTCAGATTTTTACCGCAAGTTCAAGTGTTGGGAGTCCTCGTGTTTTAGCTCTCGAGCTTTTACTGCGTTTTCACGCTTTTTCAGGAGAATTTTCTCATTTTTTCGGTTAAGCGAGCCTCAAGCTCCACCGTTTATACTTCCGATAACGGGGACCCGTTTCGGAATTCTTCTACGCCCCTCAAGGGTGAAGTTTTCGTCCAGTTACGCTTCTTGGAAGATTCCGGAAGATCTGTGGCCTACCTCAAAGGACATGGCCCAGGACAAGGGTAGCTCGACGCCCGGATCCAAGCTGTTCAGGAGCTGCCCAGGATGCGGATTGCAAAATGTTTTCAAGGAGGACGAGCATTCGAGATGTCTCTACTGCCTTCATGAGGACAAGATGCACGTGGAGAAGGACTGTGCGTTCTGCAAGAACCTGTCGGAACGGACCAAGCAAGATCGTCGTTCCTGCCTTGCCGCCTAGCTGGAGAAGGGCACAGCAGGTGAGAAGGCGAAGAAAAAGTCTGGAGAACTTTTGATTGTGCAATAAAACAATCAAATACATTTCCACTGGCACGGAGTCCTGGAGTCACCTTTATTTCTGCAACTTTAATACTCTATCTACATCCCATAACTGGTCGTATTTTACCATGGGAAGTCTAATCAGTCTGACACCTTTCAGTAGTCTGCATATCACTGGGTGTTCCTCCACTGCTCGTCCAAACTGTATATGCCGCAATGAAATCGGTGAGTGGGCAGAGTTAATGGCCCTGTATGCCCAGCCCTGTGCTGCCATCTGCACCAACAAATTGCTACAATCACTACATCTGTTCTAGCTGGATGAATGTTCCTCTCCATACACCAGCTATGCCATTTCGGTTACCGGAGTCCAGGATTCCTCAATGATGAGTTGAGCCTCGCTCAATAGTCCCGGCCTAGCCCAGGCTCCCATGAGATTGCCCACGAAATGAGTTTGAGGCTGCCTGATCCCACTAGAGGATGGTTCCCGAATGATCGTTCTGATCATCGGCAGTGCAATCGTGTTGTCATACACCATTTCCAGCAGGTCTGGGAACCATGCCTGGACTTCCGTGCCAGCGTCACCAGAATTATAGATACCCGTTGCCTCCTCACCTCTGCCAGAGTTCTCGCTATCATTGAGAACGGCGGGAAGGAGTTTTCCAAATTTGGGCCCTATAATTGTAGAAATGCATTCGTCGCCTCTGCCTCAGGGTCTGGACTCCAGCTGCAAACTCAGGCATTTGTCTGTTCAGTCTTGATGCAAATGGGTCCCTCTGAAATGGGCTCCACCTCAACCACAGTCTTTGGAACACTGTCTTATCCAGCTTTTAATCCCGGGCATCTCTTAGGAACCTGGAGTTCCATTTCGCTACTTTGTTCAGACTGCCCGGCAGGTATTCTGCCATCACCGATTTACTTCTCTTATCCTATCTTATCTTAACAATATTTATAAAGTGCATCGGTCGCCCAAAGGCATCATGGTGCTATAACTGCATAAATGTACGAACAGACTAGACAAAGCAGAGTGCTACAAAATAAAAGTCTCCAGGGCCCACCGGATGGGAAACTAGGCCTCACTGGCACGTAGGCAGGGAGGGAGAGAATTCCATGCCCTGGCCGCAGTCACTGAGAAAGCATAGCCTCCAACCCGAGAGAGAATGATCCTAGGAGGCTGAATAGTCTTAGAGGATTGGGAGCATAACGGTCGACGGGGAGTGTATGGGCAAAACTTTGCTTGGAGGTATTCTGCCCCTGTGTCATAGAAGGCTCTGTGAACCAAGCACACAGACTTGAACCTAATGTGCTGATCAACTGGGAACCAGTGGAGTCTACTGACAAGCGATGTCATATATGCATCGTACAGGGGCTGGGGGGGTTTGTGGGGGTGGCGGGGGTGGCAGAGCACCGCTCTTATTGCCATATTCTGCAGCAAATGCAGACGGTGGAACAAATATTGCGGAAGAGCTAGATACAGCGCATTGCAGTAATTAATACCACTGGAGCATCTCATTTTGATGGAATATAAGGAAGGACCTTCTGTAGAGTCTTCAGTTTGAGGTGTCCCTTTTGACAGGTAGACAACACCTTTTCGGCCATAGATAAAGAAGCAGTGAACTTAACATCTGGTTCTTTGACCAACGAGACAGGTAGAGGAAAGGGGCCTAGGGTGTCAGGCCAGAACTCTGGGGTCCAGAACATAGAAGGGGTGTCAGTGTCAACTCAGTTTTCTCACCGTTTCCTAATTTGAGCCAGTTCCTGGCCCTCCAGTCGCCCACTGCCTTCAGGCAACTCCTCAACTGACCAGCCGTCTCTGGCTGAGCTAGATCAAGTCGCACAATAATTTGCATATCGTCGGGGTAGGAGTAGCACTGGAAGCCTCTCTGGAGGCATAAGTGCCAGAATTCCTTCACTAGATCTGCTAGCATCTTGGATCTTGTGCTGCCTAACCTGTTTATGTACCTCTCTGCGAAAACGTTGTCCATCTTGAGGAGAATGCAACATTGAGATTTCCCCTGTGTCCAACATTTCACAGCGAACGAGCACGCCAGAAGCTCTCAGCAGTTGATATGTAGATCCAATTCTTTCGCCAGCCATCTCCCTCCGGTCATCAGATTTCCGCACCGGGCTCCCCAGCCTGATCTGCTGGCATCGGATTCTATTATCGGGTCCAGGGATGAGACAAATATTGGCATCCCGTTCCATGCATTCATATGCTGTAGCCACCACTCCATCTCCTCTCTGACCTCCCGAGACACCTCCTGAGACAGAGGTACTTTTTGTTCGTAAGACGGGCCCCTCCTGAGATGTTGTGTTTTTAACCTCTGTAGAGCTCTGTAATGGAGCAGGCCTGGGAGAATTGCCTGTATCGATGACTGTAATCGTCCCACTAGCCTGGCTATCTCTCGGATCTATATATTTTCTCTTGCTAAAGCACTCTGGATCTCCTTTTTGATGTTGTTCACCTTGTGAGTCGTTGGACTCAGTGTAGCCCCCCCGAGGGGTGTTTACCAAGAATTCCAGAAACTACATGGACTGTTTTGGTTTCAATATTGACTTTTCCCAGTTTACCAGGAAACCCAGCCATCCTAGCAGCTCCAGGGTAGTGTCCAGCTGTCGCTTGATTGTCTCTCTGTCTTGACACATCATGCAAATGTCATCTACATAGATAATCCTACGTACCCCCTGTTCTCTTAGATACGTCACTATTGGTTTCATCAATTTTGTGAAACACCATGGGTCTGACACTAGTCTGAAGGGCAAACATGTGAATTCCCATATGTGCCCCATCCATCTGAATCTTAGAAATGTTCTCTGTTCTGCAGTCATCGGAACCGTCACGTATGCCTCCCTGAGAACTATCCTTACTAGCCAATCGTCTTGCTGCAGTAGGTCTCTCAGGAGGTGAATACAGCACAAAGCTGTTCAGTTCTCTTAAATGTATAACTTGTCTCAGCGTGTGCTTTCCTTTCACCAAAAACATATTGCTCACAAAGCTTTCTATTGGATCTGAAACCTGTTTTATGGCCGGTTTCTGCACCAAGGCCTTCATTTCTCTGTCTAGTAGTTCTCGGTCTGCTGTGTCCTGTAAAAACTCGTTTGGCCATCTTGTTTGCTTTGGGTATGAGTGAAAATCAATCCGAAACCCTTGAACTGTATTTATGTGCCAGGTGTCTGATGATAAATCACGGCCGTGTTCTACGCATAGCGCCAGTTTCCTGCCTTCTGTGGGCACTCTATCACACAGGATCTCAGACTCACTGTTCTCACCAGAGTTCGGCTGTTGCTGGCATTCTGGTTGCCTCCAGCTTCTTCCTCCCCCTCTTGCCCTCAATAGGAAGAAAGGGTTGGGTTTTTGCTCATCTTGCCTCCAGTGACTTCTGTCTTGCCTCCAGTGACTTCTGTCGTTGAAGGACCTGTGGTGTGCATACCGGCTGGCCCCTTCCTCGGCCAACCCGTCCATAAATGTGTTTTCCTAACACCCTTCTTAGGGATGCTTGCGCCTTGTCAATGGCTGTATGTATGTTTGTTTATTTTATTTATATCGCGCACCTGACCCGGAGGTAATTGGGCGCTAGAGGATAGTAATGGTTACATGGCATAGTATAGACAGGTATATGCATGAATACAGTTTGAGCATACAAGGAAGAGTTGCAAAGGTACATATATACATTTTAAACATTACACATATTATACATAGGTCATAGCAGTAGTATAGACACATACTAGTTGTACAGAGCACCTAGCGGTTAGTGGTATTTGGAGCAGTTATTTTATGTTTTGTTGAGTAATCCATGTGATAACATGGCTTCTGAATTTGTTAAAGGTTTGAATAGTCTGAATATTCTGAGGGAGAGTGTTCCAAAGCTGGGCGGCTAATACCGGGAAGCTAGAACCTCCGGCTCTTTTTAGATTATATATGGGCACTGCCAGAGATGGTATGTTGGATGATCTAGTGATTCTGTTGGATACCTTCCATGTGAACTTGTCTGAGATAGGGGGGGGCTTGGTAGTTAAGCGCTTTGTGAGTGAGGCAGATAGTTTTTAGGACAATTTTGTCATGTATAGAGAGCCACCTATAGTGCTTTCTAGTTTCTGATATGTGCTCTCTTTTGGGAATATTCAACGCTGCTCTGAGTGCGTTGTTTTGCATGATCTGGAGTTTATTTAAGATGGTTTTGTTCGCTCCTAGATAAAGGCTGTTGCAATAATCCAATTTGGATTGTATGGACGCTCTCGCCAGCGTAAGGCAGCTGGTGGGGGATAGTACAGGTCTACAGGCTCTGATCAACTTGCCTGTGTAGGCTGTGGCAGAGGAGGTCATGTTAATCTGCTTAGTTAGATTAGACTGGGCATCGAGGTAGAAACCTAAAGTTTTTACATGTTTGGCAATGGGTATACTGTTCCCATCGATGAGGATATTTGTGTAGCGAGGGTTTAGTTTGAGAAGGTTGTTAGATGATCCGACTAGGAGTAATTCTGTCTTATCATCCAGGCAGAGTCCATGTGTGGCCATCCATGCCTGAATGATTATATAGACTTCGTTAATCTGCGCAATGTCTATATCATAGGTTCCTGAGAGGGGTAGGAGTATCTGCATGTCATACGCATAATTTGTGTAGGTGACACCCAGACGGTCCAGTTGGTCAAATAGTGGCTTTGTAAAAATGTTGTACAAAGTGGGCGAGACGCAGGATCCTTGAGGGACTCCGCAGGTGATGGGGATGGGGTCAGCAGCTGCTGAAGGTGAGAACACGTGCATAGTTCTGTTAGCGAGGAAAGATTGGATCCAGGCAACTGCAGAACTGGAGAAATGGGCCGCTGAGGATAGGTGGTTACGAAGTATGGAGTGATCCACCAGATCAAAAGCCGCAGAGAGGTCGAGTAGAAGTAGGATGGCCATCTTTCCTTTGTCTTTTAATTCATCGAACTGGCTTTTGAGGTCGACAAGTGCGGTTTCTGTTCCATGCTGGGGTCTGAAGCCAGATTGACGGGTACCGAGTAATTTGTGAGCTTCAAGATAGTCTTGTATTTGCAAGTAAGCTATTCTGTCCAAAATTTTCAGTAGAAAGGGGACTGTCGTAATTGGTCGGTAGTTAGTGGGTATAGCCGGGTCAAGGGTCTGTTTTTTTAATAGTGGTAGAACCGAAGACTGTTTGAGGTTACTAGGGATGGAGTTGTTAGAGAAGGAGGAGTTTACAAGTTTAGCAATGAATGGGGCAAGGTCTCTAGCTGCATCTTTTATAATCTGGGCAGCTATCGCCCTTACAGTTAGATGGTTTAAGAGATGCAATGATTTTGTGGACTTCAGGAATGGTGACTTTTTTAATGTGAAACCTGAGTTAATGTGAGGGTAGGGGTAGGTGCTGGTGTAATGACTGTTAGTTGGGATCTTTTGTCAGCTATTTTAGTCTGCAGTCCTTTAATTTTATTGGAAAGGGCATTTTGAATGCTGGTGCACCAGGCTTTATCCTTAGTGCATGTATCTGGTGGTGGATTGGGGTTCTCTTATAATGTTGAATAATTCTTTAGTACTGGAGCTGGCTTGGGCTATTCTGTCATTATAGGTTTCTTTTTTGGCCTGGATTATCTTATTTTTGTAGGTGGCAGTGATAATGGCAAGGTTAGTTTTGTTTTCAGGTGCAGGGGATGATTTCCAGCGTGATTCCCATTTTCTTTTTTCAGTGCGGAGTGTTTTTAACTCTGGAGTGAACCACGAGTTAAGATGGGCTTTAGGTTTGCTTTTTCGTAGTTTTAGCAGGGCAATAGCATCAATGGCTTTAGTCATGGTCTCATTGTAGATGTTAATTAGAGTGTTAGGATCATTGGTGTCCGGTAGGGCATTGAGTATGGGGGCTACCAAAGGAACTAGAGCATCTGCTGTGATGTTGCGTTTATTCCTTGTGAGGCAGGGGGGAGTAATAATGGGCTTTTTCTTTTCCAAGTTGTTGATATGCAATTCAAAGGTGATAAGGTGGTGGTCTGACCATACTAGTGGAGTCGGATCTAGTAGGGTGATGGTGCAATTGAGAACCGCAACCCAGTCAAGTATCCTTCCTTTTTCATGGGTGGGTTTGGTGCTAATTTGAGTATAGCCTTGTTCTAGTAGTGCAGAGGCTAGAGAGATGGTGTGTGGGTCGCTAGTGTCCTTATAACCGAGGTTGAAATCTCCTAAAATGATATTTTGCACCGTGGGTTTGGTGGGGTCCGCTGCTAGGGCTGTGATATCTTCTTCAAAGGACCCCGGGGGTCCAGGAGGCCTGTAAATGATGTGTAGTGTGATAGTGCCGTTAGGTGAGGTTTGGAACGTAACTGAGAGGAGTTCACATGATGCCAGCGACATAGGGGTGGCTAGTCTTATATTGAGAGTGGCTTTAAAGATAATGGCTATTCCTCCTCCGCGAGCCGTGGGTCTGTCTACACAGAGAATGGAGTAATTATCTGGGACGGTGTTATGGTATTACATGCACAGGTCTCCTTAGAACCTTGTGCATGTAGATTCCATTTGAGAGTGCCTCGCCAGTTGATGCTTCCACTGCAGCTACCTGGGGGCCTCAAATAAAGCTCTTCTCTTCTCCCATACTTTGTGCCTCTTTATTTCATATGGCGACGAGGCACTGTACCCGAGGCCCCCGGGAGCGTATTAGGTCACCTGATTGGGCGCAGCCCCCCCTTTTTTCGCTGCCGCCGACTTCTGCTGCCAGCGCCTGCAGCGGCCTGC
Source organism: Ambystoma mexicanum (assembly GCF_040938575.1). Taxonomy (NCBI): domain Eukaryota; kingdom Metazoa; phylum Chordata; class Amphibia; order Caudata; family Ambystomatidae; genus Ambystoma; species Ambystoma mexicanum. Next base: position 536,308,204 of record NC_090927.1, on the reverse strand, counting down.
CTGTCAGCTGTGGACAGCCAAGAGGAACAGCCAAGAGAGGCCTCGACATCACCTTTCAGTTCTCCACTGTAAAGGGTGCCGCTCCTCCCCGCTGGGAGTTTAGAGCGGCGCACATTGCACTCCTGCCCTACTCCAAAAGTGCTTCAGACAGCAGGAGCTGTCCATCTATCAGGTCAGAGGAGGGGGGAGGACGAAGTGAAACTTACACTTTCCTTTCATTTGGCATTTTATGTGTAAAACGGACAAAATGAAATGTACGCTTTCCTTTTATTGGCATTTTGTTTGTGTAAAACCCTCACTGCTGCCCTGAGCAGAACCCTGCATCATTTTCAAAAGCTGCTAGCTGTTGCCCAGCAACACACACACAGCATTAGCAGTCTTCATTCTCTCAATGGCTACTCTGACTTTCCGGGACTAATCACTCACTATCTTGGTCCATTGTGACATCACAACTGAACATTCCATCAGGTCTTCCCTGAACCAGCCAACCTGTGCTCCCAGCCCATTGTGAGGTCACAATCTGTACTAAGGACCATCCATACACTGAAGCCTAAAGACTCTGCAGTACAGATACACCTGGGCATTCTCTGAATCGGGTCCCACCCTGCCATGCAAGCAATTCTATAAAGACTGTATCTCAGCGCCTCCTTGCTAACTGCCAACAGTACTGAAAACCTCTGCCTACACTACAGCAACTGGTGCCACTCAACGCCATTCCTCACCACTTACAACCTAGAATCAGGCACACCACCATGCAGGGCGTTCCGCCTCCCACCAAGTTTCTTCCATGCCCTGGGAGCCCAACCTGCCCATGGGAACAATGGATCGATGGATTCCACGTCTACCTCAGAGCCATTGGGGGCAGCAAATTCAATGATGACCTCAAGGAGGCGACCCTCTTGAACTGTATAGGGGCAGAAGCACTGAGACTTTTCAGGACCCTTCCCGAATCCGGCAACATAGGAGGAGATGGCAACCGCAAGTTTGACATAGCATTGGCCAAACTCACCAGTCATTTTGGCAACAAGACCAACGTAGTACTGGAAAGATACAGGTTCTTTTCCAGAAAGCAGCTCAAAGGCGAGTCTATTGATTCATACATAGAGTCCCTCAGGGCGCTTATGCCAACCTGCAGTTTCACAGGTGTCTGTGATGAGTATTTGAGAGACCAATTGGTGCTGAATGTGGCTGATCCACGTATCCAACAAAAATTGTGGCAAACCAAAAATCCCACCCTGGACCAAGCCACAGAGATAGCAAGGAGCATGGAATTGGGAGATCGATGCATGAGGGAAAGACGTGACCACACGACCAGTGTGGAAATCAAATGCGTCAGCAGCCCTGAGTCCGAGCCTTACGAGCCTCTAGTAGCAGCAGTAAGAAAGGCTCCGCCATCAAGGGGTTCGAAATTTGGCTCAAGCAGAGCGAGGCCATACAACTCCCAGAATCCAACGCGCTGCCAGAGGTGCGGATGGTACAAGCATGCAAATCCTGACAAAGAATGCCCCGCCATCGCTGTGGAGTGTTAGAAGTGCAGCCAGATTGGACACTTTGCCAAAGTCTGCAAGAACACACGGGGAAAGACAACCAGATATGGCAATCTCACCAGGCGACCTTTCATCAGACCGTCCTCTGTGAGAGTAATCGAAAGCAACCAAGAGCACAATGACATGTTATCTATCAGTCCAATGCAACAAAAGGTACAAATACTCACTGTAACATCCCAACAACAGAGCAACGGTCCCTGGGTCAAAATGCAAATCAACGGCATAACATTACCTGTAATGGTAGACACTGGTTCCCCCTACACCATCGTGGATCTCAAGACCTTTTTGAGTGTACTCTCTGGCAAGATACATGACCTGCGAAGCACTTGTGTAAGAGCTACCGGTTATGGAAAAACGCCCATCGAGATAATGAGATATGTGTGGGTGAACCTCAAGTTCCATGACAGAGAAACATATTGCAAACTCTTTGTAGCCAAAGATGGCTCCTCCGTTGTGGGATGGGAAGAACAAGCCGCTCTTCGAGTAAGAATACACCCTGGAGAAGAAATCCCTGTGCTGAGTGTGCTCAATAATGATATGGACATCAAATCTAATCTAGCAAAACAATTCCCCAAGGTGTTCTGCAACAAGATTGGACTCCTAAAAGGTTTCCAACACAGAATAATCCTCAAAAGAGGTGCTGTCCCAGTGGCCCACCGAGTCCGCAGTATTCCCTTTGGAACAAAAGAGGCGTTGAAGAAAGAACTTAAGCGCCTCTGCGATGAAAATATCATACAACCCATCGAAAGTTCAGAATGGCTTGCCCCAATTGTCTTAGTAAAAAAAACGGACGATTCCATAAGAATGTGCGTCGACTTGAGAGACCTAAACAAAAACATATGGGTTGACAGACACCCACTTCCCAATATATCTGAACTCCTATCGACCATGAAACCTGCAAAATACTTTACAACTCTGGACCTCTCCTCAGCCTATCACCAGATTGCTTTGGAAGAGAGCTCAAAGAACCTAACATCTTTTGTCACACCTCTCGGTGCATTCATGTTTAACAGAATGCCATTCGGACTCGCTTCAGCCGCAGCAGTCTTTCAGAGACTCATGTCACATCTATTTGGAGGACTTGATGGCATACACTGCTTCCAAGATGATATCCTCATATCAGCCAGTACAGAAGAAGAGCACAACGCAAAACTTGTGGGTGTCCTACAGGTCATACAAAAAAGTGGGCTCACACTCAAATTAGAGAAATGCAACATAAAGTACGACCGAGTTTCATACCTGGGCCATTCCATTGACGCCAACGGCATCAGCCCCAAGAGGAAACTCATGGACACCATAATGAATATCGCCGAGCCTCAAAATAAAGACCAATTAAGGAGTTTCCTCGGGATGACAGAATACTACTCCAAGTTTATAAGCAACTATGCTGATAAAACCAAAAACATGAGAAACATCTTGAAGAAGGCAACCAAATTCATATGGTCCACTGAATGCAAGAACGAATTCGAAGAAATCAAATTTCAAATTAACCAAGCCCCAGCCTTAGGAATGTTCGATTGTAAAGCTAAAACCATCATATCCGTAGATGCAAATAAAACCGGACTGGGTGGTGTCCTAGAACAGCAACAAGATAAGGACATCGTGACGATCGCATTCGCATCGAGAGTACTGAGGGGAGCCGAACTAAACTATTCCACCATTGAGAGAGAAGCTCTGGGTCTGAGGTGGATTCTTCAGCATTTCAGGAACCTAATTTGGGGCTTACCCGTCATACTGAAAACAGACCATAACCCTCTAGTAAATGTCCTTCAGTCCAAAACTCCTCACCTTATATCACCGAGAATAAGACGTTGGTTCCTCGACATCATGCAATACAACCTCCAACTATGCTATACTCCTGGTCCACAAAACCAAGTAGCAGATTGTCTTTCCAGATTATCGACCAACATCGACACTGAGATTGCATCTCCAGATGAGGACATCATAGCTGTCGTAAACCCTGCCATCTCGAGAGATGAATGGAAAATTAATGCCAATACTGATCCGGAACAGCGAGAAATCAGGGAAGCGATAGCTAATGACTGGGTGGAAACGGGAGAGGCTTTAACAACCTTCATTCCCTTCAAGGAAGAATTATCCATGGACGATGAGCATATCTTCAGAGGCGATCGAGTAATCCCACCCACCCATCTCAGAAAAAAAGTACTCCAACTGGCACACGAAGGTCACCTAGGAAGAAGCTTGACGAAAAACAAGTTGAGAAACAACTATTGGTGGCCAGGAATGTGGAAAGAAGCAGAGGAACTGGTCAAAAATTGCTCCACGTGTGCCATGAGTGACAAGTCCAAGATCTTAAGAAAGACCCCCTTACAGCCTATTGAACCTCCCAAACATGTGTGGTCTAAACTGGCAATCGACATCATGGGTCCATTCGAGAACCTCAAAACAGTCAAAGTATATATCATAGTACTTGTCGATTACACCTCTAAATGGACAGAATGGGGAATAGCTGAGGACAATGTGACCTCAAAGAAAGTCATAGATTTCCTGACAGAGATCTTCAGCAGGGAGGGAGACCCCAAGGAATTGGTTTCAGACAACGGGTCTCAGTTCATATCTATGGAATTTGCTGATTTCCTCAAGAAAAGGTCCATCAGCCACATAACAACATCTTTGTACCATCCAATTTCCAACGGACTTGTGGAACGCATGAACAGGCTCGTGAAGAGCGTAGTCCAACTGGCCACGGCCAACAACCTCCCGTGGAGAGAAACCCTCAAAGAAGCTTTGCATGCGTATAGAACTACCCCACACACCACCACGAACATAGAGCCCTTCACCCTCATGCGAGGTAGGGTTGCAACTAACCGATTTAGACCGGCGTGGATGTTCTTATACACGGGAGAAGCAAGGGTGAACATGGATCTACTTCAAAAGACAGTAAGAGAAAAACAAGCAAAATACAAAAGACAATACGACTCCAGACATGGAGTAAAAGAGATGATGGTTCGTGAAGGAGACTGGGTACGTGTCAAAGAACCGAAGAAAACTCTCAAGGGTGAATCCATCTTCAGACCTCCACAGAGAGTTGTGAGTTGTCATGGGAAGTCTGTCATCCTCGATGATGGAAAGAGATGGTCCTGAGATTATCTCATAAAAGTAACAAAAGACATCCAAGAGACCAGCATATCTAAGGACAACAGTCCTGACAAACCATCACAACACACCTCACATTCACCAAGAGAATCCCTCTGTGAACATGTGGACAATGACAGACCTCACTCCATGCATCAAGGAGTCCCCACTGGAAGAATGTCCAGAAGGAACCGCAAAATCATCCAAAACTTCAACAATGACTATGTTTATTACTAATGTACCCCAGTTTACCCATCTTCCCTCTGCCTCTCCCACTTGACACCCTTTTTTTTTTCCCTTTCACTTTCCCGCTTTTCCCCCACCTGTTTTTCCTTTTTCTTTTGCCTCACGTGGGGGAGATGTTATGGTAATACATGCACAGGTCTCCTTAGAACCTTGTGCATGTAGATTCCATTTGAGAGTTCCTCGCCAGTTGATGCTTCCACTGCAGCTACCTGGGGGCCTCAAATAAAGCTCTTCTCTTCTCCCATACTTTGTGCCTCTATTTCAGACGGCTAGGGCAAATGTCCCCTAGGTTGTTCAGTGGGGCTGTACACCTATTCATCTTGCGCCTGCGATTATTGTCGGTACATCCAGGGCGATCAGAGCGTATGAGTTTATGGGTATATTCTACTGCTGAGTGCCTGCTGGATGGTAGTCTACTGGTTAGTCTCTCGTTACGCTTAGAGATGTCAGGAGGGGAGGGGGTTGAGGCTATAGGCATAGGGGGCAACTTATGTGTAATGCACATAGTGGAGGCTGGATGTAGTTTGGTTGTGATTAATGTGGGAAAAGGGGATAGTGTGGGAAGGAATGGTGTAGGGCAGGGGATAGGGTGGTGACGAGGACATCTGTCTCCCTAACCATTCATCAAACTTAATGTAATGACCTCCAGTGCAGGGGGTGGCAGATGGTATAATGCAGAATGGGAACATAGTTAACGTTTTTTTTAATATTTTTATTAAGTTTTCAAAACCAAACAAAATAAACATTACAACTGTTTCAATACACAAAAAAGAAGAAAAAGCATCATTAGACCATCTTATTTCCATTAGAACTCCCCAACTCCCCCCCCTCAAACCAGAGCCAATTCGTGCATGTCTGCTATTGGGGCATTATCGGGTGGCACAGTGCTTGAGCGGTCATCGCCCGAATCTTCCGTTTCATTGTTACCCTGGTCGGGGTTAGCCATAGAGGTCACCAATTGCTGCCAGGCCAGCAGGGGCCCTACTTCCTCCTCGCCCCCCCTGGTAACCGCTTCAAACCAGACAACAGATTCAGCTTCCGCCCACTTCATGAGGTCCGCCCACCATAACTCCACCCTAGGTCTATGGGTCGCCTTCCAGCTCATTGCGATCCTACGCTTGGCCAAAACATAAGCCAAGTCCTTCATCTTGCTTATGTGTTTAGAGTGCCTGGGCCTAGGAAAAAGCCCTAGCATGCATGACCAGGCCGATTCCACATCCAGCACCACTCCCCCACCAGCCACCTTCATTTTGACCTCACCGCAGAACCTGAGCACTTCCGGACAAGCCCAGAACATGTGTAGCAGCCCTGCATCCACCTCCCCGCACCTGGGACATAGCTGCGTGGCTAGTCCCCCAAACTTTGCAATCCTCCAAGGAGTCAGATAAGCCCTGTGAGTAACATACATTTGAAAGTTGTTGGAATCTCGCATTCCGGGACACCTTTTTATGGTACCTCTGAGCCCACTCCCATTGCCCGTCTGTCATAGGTCCTCCCACCTCCTCTTCCCAATCCTGTCTTAGTTGAAGCAACTCCCTCCCCGCTCTCACTCGCAGGAGCTCATATATCCTCGAAATTTCGTGCCTGCCCTCTGACACATCATACATGGTTTCCAGGGAGGCATCCGGCTCCTCCGCTAGCACCGTCTCGGGCCATCTTTCTCTAGTCTTTTTTACAAGCCGAGCGCAAGTTATATATTGGCCACCGTGCACCCCCGTCTCCTCCTGTAACCTCTGGAAGTCCAGTGCCTCGCCATCCCGCCATATGTCTCCGAGGGTGGCCAGGCCTACCTGTTCCCAGTATCTCCGGATCGATTTGAGTAGTTGAGAGTCGCTCCCGCACAGAGCCACCAACGGGGCCTGTTGGGAGTACGGTTCCAGGTCCCCCATCATCCTCCAAGTCCTTTGCCAGATCTTCCAGCCCAGCCTCAGCAGCCGCCCCCTGCCCACCAGTTTATCCCTACGCAACCACACCACTTCCTTCAGAAAGTATGGGGCTGAATCTCCACGCAGAAGCCGCGCTTCTGCCGAGTCCTCTGCCGAAAGCCACCTGGCTATGTACAGCAGCTGCCCCGCTAGGTAATAAAGCTCAAAATTTGGCAGGCCTATGCCCCCCTTGTCATACGGGTTCTGAAGCTTCCACAGAGCCACCCTGTTCCTGGAGTTACCCCATAAGAAACTCCTGCACACTCTATGAAGTTTCACGAATAAGCTTCTGGGTATCAAAAATGGGACATTCACAAAAAAGTGCAAAAGTCTAGGCAAGACCACCATCTTGAGCAAGGCCGCTCTCCCCATCATGGTCAGGGGCAATCTGGCCCAAAGCACCATGCTGTTCCTAAACCCCTCTATCGCCCTTTCCGTATTATGTTTGTGTTCCGCCTCTATTTTATGGTACATATTTACTCCCAAATACCTCAATGTCTCCGTCTGCCATGGGATTGGCAGAATGGGCAACCTTTGCGACGGGACATTCCTGTATCTGCCCAAAGGAAACAGACTAGACTTCCCGGGATTCACCGATATGCCAGAAAGGGCAGCGTATCGTTCCATTACCTCCAACACATACTGCAGATTTTCTTCCGGATAACGCAAGTAAAGGAGCATGTCATCTGCATATAAGGATATCAGGTGCCTACCGCTAACTGTGCTTATGCCCACCTCCCCGTATTGATGACGCAGGTATACTGCCAACGGCTCTAACGCCAGTATGTATAGCATGGGCGACCAGGGGCACCCTTGTCTGGTCCCCCTACTAAGTTGCCAGGTGTCCGAGATCGTGGACCCCGTTTTAACTCTCGCCATCGGGGTCCTATAGAGCAACTGGACCCACCTGAGGTACCCAGGTCCTATTCCGTATCCTTTCAGGAACGCTTTCAACCAGGGCCATCTTACCGAATCGAAGGCTTTGACCGCGTCTAACGACACTATGGCCAGCTCGCCCGTATCTCCCTCAGTTTGGTCAATGATGTGGTGTAGCCTCCTGTGGTTATCGGTAATGTTCCTCCCCGGAACGTATCCCGTCTGGTCTGGGTGTATCAGCTTCCCAATCACCCTCTACAACCTATTAGCCAGCACCGCAGTAAGTATTTTGCTGTCCTGGTTGAGCATGGACAACGGTCTATAAGACCCGCACTCCACGGCCGGCTTACCTGGTTTCAGGAGTGGGATGATCACGGCCTCGCGGAGGGACAATGGGAGTTCCCCCTGCTCATTGGCCTCTTTGAAAGTGGCAAGCAGTGGCTGGAGCAGCTCCTGCTTATATGTTTTGTAAAACTCGCTAGGCAACCCGTCTGAACCAGGCGCCTTGCACGTGGGCAGGTTCTGAATCACCGCCTCCAGCTCATCTACAGGTGCATCTAAATCTGCGTGTTCTAGGTCATCCAGGGTGGCCAACTCTATGTCCTCCAATGTGTCCAGTATGTCTTGATACATATCCTCCCCTGTGTCCTCGTACAAGCGTCTATAAAACTTAAGGAACTCCTTGTTTACCTCATCTTGGGTGTTGCACATGCAGCCTTCTTCATCCTTGACCTCACTAATCACCGAGCGGGGGGTCTCACTCTTGTACAGGCAGGCCAGCAATCTGCCCGGCTTGTCGCCTCCTGCATGTATCCTCTCCGTGTATTTCCTGTAATTGAGTCTGCACAGCCTATCCCAGAGTGCACTGCAAGACGCCTGTAACTCTTTTATCTTAGTTCTGTTGTCGTTGGCGGTGTTTGCGCCACACGTGAGACCCTGTAGCTTCCTTTCCCCTGCTTGGAGTTCCCTTTCTATGCCCCCCTGGAGCCCTTTAGCCTTGGAGATGGCTACCCCACGCACCACCACTTTGAACGCTTCCCACAAAGTGCCCACAGAGCGTACACTTCCCGTGTTTATATCAAAATATTCTTCGATGGCATCCCGCAGACCCTCCCGGAACCCCTCGTCCTGCAGCGCCTCGGTCCTGAGCCTCCATGTTGGGATCCGCGGTCTTGGGGGCTGGTGTCTCCACTCCACCACCAAGGGCGAGTGGTCAGATAATACTCGGGCTTTATATTCTGCTCCCACCATGTCTCCCACAATCGCGACCGTCACAAATATATAATCTAACCTAGTATGCAAATCACGTGGCGCTGCGTAGTGTGAATATTGCCTTTCCTCAGGGTGCAACCTCCTCCACACATCCTCTAGGCCTAGGTCTTTCAGTAATGTTCCCAGCGCTCTAGCCGCCGGCGCTGTTTTTCCTGCCCTGTCCGTTGACCTATCCACCCTGGAATTCAGGGTGCAATTAAAGTCACCCCCCACACCACCGTACCCCCTGCCAAGGGCCCAAGTTTACTATAAAGAGTCCTAAAGTAAGCTGCTGTGTCATTATTGGGGGCGTTCACGTTTATAATGTGCACTTCCTTGCTTTCCAGGAGGCCCGTTACCACCACCATCCTACCCTCCGGGTCTACCATAGAGCTTAGCACCTGGAACGGCACATGCGGCGCCACCCAGGTGATGACCCCTCTAGCATACGCCGAATACGCAGCACCTACAACAGCGCCCTTCCATTTCTTCCTAACCACCTCCAACTTCTCCCTTGTAAGGTGGGTCTCCTGCAGCAGGGCTACGTCTATTCGCATCCTCTTTAAATACAGTATCACTTTATTCCGTTTCAGGTAGCTGTTGAGGCCCCGTACATTCCAGGTCACAACTTTGAGATTACCCGACGCCATCTGTTCGGACTACTCCCATCCCAACCCTTCCCCCAATGCTCCCAGCGCTAATTTGTTTTCCGGCTCTTTCCCTACAAACACCCTGCAACACCCGACCCCCCCTGCCCTCTCAACAACCCCTCCCTGTTCCCCAACCACACACCACAGCACACAACCCAACCCCTCCCCCCACCCTACCCTACCCCAACAAATGCCCAGCTCCATCCCTGGATCTCAGGCCCACCCGCGTCTGGTCCTGTCTCGTATCCGAGGACTAGGACCCCGCGGGGCCTCACCAATCTAACAGTCACCTAACTAAGTATACAACTAATGGGGTCAAGGGGTGCTTCACCGGAGCTCCCTACCATCTATTTTAGGAAAAGTGCGTCCAACAGGTTCAGCCGGTTGATACCACGACTCACTCCCCACAAGCATAATACAACACTATATTCAAGTCCCAATGTCTTAGCCATGTCCCCCTGGGTGCTGCAGCAACATGCTACTTATCTGCCGCAGCTTCCATCCGGACATCCGATTCCTGAGGCCGGCCCTGCATGTCCAACCAGTCCATCGCCTCAGTTGGCGTCTCGAAGAAAAGGGATCTGTTCTTGTAGAACACTTTCAGCTTGGCTGGGTAAAGCAACATGTAGTGGTGGCAAGCCTCTCTTAGCCTTCGTTTCACCGACCCAAAGTTCATTCTGCTACGCTGTACGAGCAGCGTGTAGTCCGGGTACGCCGTGACCTTTGCTGACCCTCTTTCAATCGTTCCACCCTTCCAGAAAAATTTGAGAATCCTCTCTCGATCCCGATAATGCAGGATCTTTGCGATCATCGGCCGCGGGGGGGCTCCCGGGGCCAGTCTCCTTGTCAGGGCCATGTGCGCTCTTTCCACCGCGAACCCCTGGGTCAACACCCCACCCGTTATCTCCTGTAAGAGCAAGGTTTCCACGTATTCTGTGTGATTTGGCCCTTCCATCCCTTCAGGTAGACCCACTATACGGATGTTGTTGCGCCTGGCGCGCCCCTCTGCCTGCTCCGCTCTGTCTTCCAGGTTGCCCACCCGTTGCACGAGGGCATGGAGCTCCTCAGCGTGCGCGGCGCATGCCTCCGTAGCCGGGGCCATCTCCTTCTCCAAGGCCCCAGTGCGCTCCGCTATCGTCCGCACATCCTGTCGCAGCAGGTTCACCTCTTCCTGGACCGCTCCGATCTTGAGGTCTAGGCCCTCCTGCAGCTCCTTCATGGCCAGGCCCAACTTAGTCTCCCAGGCCACTTTTAAGTCCGCGATCGCAGCCAGCACCTCCTGAATCGTACCCGGTGATTCCGCCGCCGCCGCCGCCGCTGGGGTCTCTTTACTTTTGCCCCCCTCCGTACCCGGGGGCGACTTAGCGTAGGCCTCCATCGTGGGCTGTTTGATCCTAGGTCTAACCACTTTGGAGGACATCCTGCTATGTCGATTGGGCGAAAGCCTGCCGTGCCTCCCCCCACACAAATGTCCGCGTGGTCACGAGCCACCCTCAGTGGTCCGGATGTGCGCTTGTCTCTCCGCTCGCACCCAGAGTGGGCTGTGTCCTCCCACGTACTTGTATACCTTGGGTGTCGTGGCGCCGATCTCTGCCCTGCTCCTTTCAGCTGTATGCCCGTTTATAGTTCGCCGACTTACTATTGCGCTGGCTGTGCAGTCAGTCCGCCTGTGTGCTGGCCTTAGGCAGTTTCCTATCAGTGATCAGCCCACTCATTCACGTTTGTCCGTACCTGACCAACTCAGGCTTCCCAGGGGACTATCTTCCCACACTAGCTCCACGTATTTCTGCTGCTCAAGTTGGCATGCAAAAGCACTGTCTTACAGTTCCAGTATGTCTGTATTTTGTGAGCGTGTTACGTGTCACTTCCAGGGCGCCTGACACCATACGCCCGCTCTCAGTCCACTCGCGTGTCTTAGGCGAACTGTACAGCAATATGCACCATATGTTGGATAGTGGGGCACACTGATTTCCACGCCTGCACCTATTTCAATGCCATGCAGGTCCCGATACTGTATTTTCCGTTGGATAGCTCCGCATGTCAATTTCACTCTCCGCTCACTCCATTCACGAAGTGCAGCCCGTGCTGGCCCCGATACTGTATCTGCGCGGACTGTGCCAGCCGTGCCTCTGTTTAGTTTCCTCAGCTGTGGCTCCCGTGAGCGTTCTCCTGATCCCAGCTGCTGCAATCTATATGTGTCGGCGTCCGGATGAGAGGGACGAGCGGACCGCCGAGTTGTACCAGGCATAAAGCAAATATTTCTGACCCTTTCCGCTTCAGGCTTTACACCACATTCATATTGTATCGGTAACCAGCCCCTTGTCGTGCTAGGGCCTCGGCGTTGTTTCCTCTGTGTCGTTCCTCACGCGCCTCTCTGTCTCTGAATTGCAGTGTCAATGCAAGTCCTTTTCGTTAGAGTCCTTTGTTCTCGTTCGTGCCACCGCCATCTTGGATCCATGCATATCAGGCTACACCGTTCTCAACAATGATGGTGACTAACACCAACGCATCTTGCAGACTTCCGACGCACTGCAAACCGGCTCCATACTTTCATGTCCATGCACATATATTTCCATCTGCAACGGGCATCTGCATATGCACTTTTATTTTGGATCAACGCAGGATCGTCCGGAGATCCTCTGAATACACGACTCCTTACATGGCCCTGTAGCCACGCCCCCCCGGGAACATAGTTAACGTTAGCAGTGCCTGCATTCTGTTATGATAATGGGCAACTTTAGCGTGAGCTTACTGATACTGGGTAATTTGCAAGGCACACGTATGCTGCAACCTCGATTCGACATTTAGCAGATAGGGCATAATCAACATACAGTCAGCTGTTACCATTGATAGCAGTTGGGCGCTAAGCACAAGTATACCGCTGGGTTAGACTAGGCTAAAATGCACAGAGTAGGTGCAAAATCGGCTGAGGCTTAATGAACATTAGTTTGGGCTAATTCAAAAGCATAAACAGGGCACACCTAGATTCAAATTTAGCAATTGGAGCCAGAATGGCGCTAATTCAAAAGCATAATCAGGGCACACCTAGATTCAAATTTAGTAGTGGAAGCCAGAATTGCTAGAACAGATACCTAAATACAATTTACTAGAGTAGGCCAACATTGCTTCATTTGTACATTGTTAATTTAAGGTCAGTTGGGATATCTATATGGTCTAGCAACTCAGTATGCTAGTGCCATGATATACAGTGGGTCAGGCCAGTACGTTAGAGGCAGGCAGTAAGGTAACAGTGGGGTGACTAGCTGAGGTAGATACTTTGCATAACATAGTAAGCAAATATGGAGACTCATGGATATAGGCGGTGACTGGCCGTAATGGGAGTGCATAGGGGATAAAACTGAAACAATGGAGTCTTGTGGTACAGCGTTACTAGTACCTGTAGGAAGTCCAAATGGGAGGCAGGTTGCAGGGCTTCGGGACCAGGCGCAGACCGCAGCACGGCACGCTCTGTCAGCTCAGTCAGCAGGGGAGCCTTCTTTCTTGGCCTTACTTCGCAGGCCGGCTCTCGCCTGATGGTAGCTTGTGGGTGGCTAAGAGAGAGCAGCCAATCATAGCGAGGCAAAGCAGGGAAGTCAGGCAGCCTGAGTTCGCAAATTTTGTAAGCTCCTTTATAAGCTCCTTCTGTTGCCATTTTGATTATAACTTGTTTTTGAATTGTTGCTGCCAATTCGAATTTAGACCATTTTCTGCTGCTGCCATCATCTCGAATTTAGCTTGATTTTAAATGACTTTCGCCAACTCGAACTTTTGTTGCTTACTTTTGGCTGCACTGCTGGCTTTTTCTCGCAAACTTGGTTGACCCAGTGACGGCATTGAGCTATTCTACCTTTCTGGTCTTTTCCCTTTCCTTACCCCCTGCTCAACCCCCTCTACTTACTTCTCCCATGGCACTTTTAGTTTCTACCATCCTCTAGAACCCTGCTTATTTATCACCATATGTTCTGATGTAGCTGCTTTGCAACATGAGGCCAGGCTTTCCCAAATCATGTACCCGGACTTTACCATCTGTAACTGCGTGCTCTGATGTAGCCGCCTTGCAACATGAGGCCAGGCTTTTCCATATCATGTACCTGGAAGTTACCATTTATAACTGTATGCCTTGGTGTAGCCGCCTTGCAACTTGAGTTCAGGCTTTTTCCAATGTGTGTACTTGGACACTATTGCACTTTGTAATCACTGTAACCACCTTTTTTAAGATTAAAGCACCCAGATGCCTCAGGGTCCGGTGTGCTATATAAATATATAAATAAAATAAAAAATGTTGTCAAAGAGTTTTTCTTTTGCTGCTGCTTCCGATGTGGCAAGCTCTCCGAGTTTGGGGTCTATTTTAACTAGGACTGATTTGCGAAGAGCGCACCATTGGGATTTTCCTAGAAGGCAGGCTGCCCTCTGTGCCCATCCTGTCAGCATCGTAGGGTCCATGACCTAGTTTCTCTTCTTGGCCTCTCCCGCCATCTGCAAGATCTTGGTGAGAGGTCCCACCATGTCTAGCATGACTGCCAGGATCTATCTAGACCCTTTTTTATGTCCTTTGCTCATTAATGTTACCACCTTTTCACCCATTTCAGGGGTTTCTGCTATTACCTCTGCCAGATGTGGTCTTGGGCATCCCGCCCTAAGTTTGTTGGCCTCTTTTGTTAAAGGCGTTCTCAGCCATCTCTTTAGATATGAGGCTATTTTCGCCGGTGGCTCCCATTCCGCAGAACACAGGTCTATCGGTGTATCTGGGTCAAAATCCTCCCAGGCATCCTCCTCTTGTTCTGTCTTGCCACTAGTCATCCTCTTCTGAGCTCTCCGAGGATGTGTCTTGCCACCTGCTCACTCTTCATCTTGGACCTCACTGCTTTTTTCACTTTTTTCTGTGGCGTGCCTGGGTTGGGGGTAGGGTGACCAGACGTCCAGGTTTTCCCGGGACAGTCTGGGGAAATCACCCTCCGTCCCGGGGTCCCGGAAGTTTTTTCATTTTTGAAACCCTGTCCGGGGTTTGCATGTTTGGGGGGCTACGGTAATTAAAACCGTAATTATTTTTCACAACACTATCAGAATTTTTAACTTGGAGGTTTGGCTCGAACCCCTAACCTCTCAGGTACCAGTCAGAACACTTACTGACTGTGCCACAGAGCAAGCCATGTAATATCAATTAGAGCTAACGCTCGTTTTGAATTAACATGCTACGATTCACAGACAAAACTGCACAAATGATATTATTTACAGTTTATAGAAAGGAGAAGTGCTGGAAACATGGTTGAGGGGTGGTTGTGGGGGCGTGTTGGGGGTGGGGCAGTAATTGGTGGGCTGCGATGGCGTAGTCCCTCTTGTGTTGTTGGCCGTCCCGGTTTTTTGTTTTGAAAATCTGTTCACCCTAGTTGGGGGTCCTTGGTATTTTTAACCTTACAGACTATCTTTCTTCACCCTTTCTCTGACCCTCTGATCTCCTCATACCCAATCCTCCATAATGGCCAGTTGGTGGGACCCCCCACCCCCACACTGGCCCCCAGAGCCTTATGACTAATCTGCTCCATCTCCGAGTGGCTCCTTTTCTTGCTCATCTGTGCTCTACCGTCTTCGTTGGAGCTGGACATTGTCAACTTTACATCAAAGGGATTTGCCACAGAATCAATATGTATGTATGAATATATACTCACAGGTTTCTTGGGCCTGTCACAAATCAACACACAACCATGTGAGCAATGGTTCCAAATATGGCTTAACTTGCCAACCAGGTTTTACTTTGAGGTTTGACTGTGGCCTTCAATTTGTTGCTTTTATGCAACTTATTTAATTTCGCCACCAGGTGGCGCTGCTCCGCTCCAACAAGTGATTCAAATATTAGAAGCCGGAGCAGAACGATTAGGCGCGGCCAGTTCGGCGCAGGTCGATTCGCCGCAACCGATTCGGCGCGGGAGCCAATTGGGCGCGCCCATTTTGGCGCGCCCAATTCGGCGCTGCGATGTTTGGCCGCGGGGATGTATTGGCGCGGGGTGGGGGTTACAGTATTTTTTTACAGTATTTATTTTAAAGCACATGCTTTAGAGTATTTTTTATTGTGAATTGCACATGTTGGGTCCCCGCTTCGCACTGAAGTGGGCCCAGGAAGCTGATCCAGCGCACGCCGGAATAATACGCAGGAGCCGGGTCTGTGCTCAACCTCCTTTATTAACTGCATCGGCGGAACTGCCGAAACCTCCCTCATCCCTCCCCCTTCCCCTGACGTCACGTCCGGGACGTTATGTCCTGAGGACCCAACAGGGGTCCGCCCACACAACGATGTGGGCAACCTGACATCTCCCCCCTTTTTAACATGTTAGTTGAAGGGCTCCTCTCTTACCCCATCTCCTCGATGAGTCGCATCGGTTTCATGCGACTCCTCTGCGGTCGTGTTGTCTTGCTCGGGGTCGGTTCTTCCCTGGCGGGCGGGGAGCGGGGCGCTTCGTCTTCTGACTCTTCTCCGTCTCCCTGATATGCTTCTTCGCGTGGTCTGTCCTCCTCACTGTCTCGGTCCCAGGTCCATTGGCCGGCTGGAGTCAGTCTGACTCGTTTGAAGTGCGAGCTGTTCCGGGTTATTGTTGAGTGGTCACTTCTTTGTGCGGTGACCATGGAACCCTTCTTGTGTGTCACGACCAGCGGTGTGGGTGCGAAGGTGGCTTCCTCTTTCCTGTTCTTGGGTTGTCTTAGCCATACTTCGTCTCCTGGTTGCATTGTGTTCTCCCGAGCCCTCCTTTTCCTGTCCGTGATCTCCTTTGTTTTCGCTTTGTTTGCGGTGTCGTTTGCTTGCGCTTCTTGTTCCAGCGGTGTTGGATTTTGTGGTCTCGGGTCCTCGGGTAGTCGCGTGGTGATCGGTCTTCGGAACATCAGGTCTGCCGGGCATACACCCGTTGTGCTGTGGGGGGTGTGCCTGTATTCTCGTAGAAGTTGATTAAGGGCCTGTTCGAATGGCTTGTTCTGCACATGGGCTATTTGTAGGGTCCTCTTTATGTTGGCCATGAATCTCTCGACCATGCCGTTGGCCTGTGGCCACCGGGGGGTTATGCGTCGATGTTGAAACCCCATGTATTTTGCGAATTGTTGAAAGTCTTGACTGATGAACGTGGGACCGTTGTCAGACTTTATGATCTTGGGGATGCCATAGGCAGAGAGCATCCTGTCGATGACTGGGATGACACACGTCGTGGCGCTGCTCTCTACTATCTGGGCGTCCGGGTATCTTGAGTGCTCGTCCATGAGTACAACCACGTGTGTCCCGTTATTCAGTGGTCCGAATAGGTCTATTGCCAGTTCTTCCCACACTTTGTTGGGCAGCGGTGAGGGTTGTAGGGGGTTCGGGTGTGGCGGGGTGCCACTTGTGCACAGACGTGGCAGTTGCCCACTATGTTTTCCACCAGGCGATCAAGTTGGGGGAACCAGACTTTCTGGCGAAGGAGGCGCTTTGTGGCGACTACGCCCCTGTGTCCTTCATGGGCTAGGTGTATTATCCTTTCTCGGAGGGTTCTCGGGACGATGACCTGGCAGCCTTTTAGTATGACGTTATCCTCCACCACGGTCAGCTCGTCGCGGACTTGGTCTAGCCACTTGATGTCTTCTTTCGTGGTTTCCGCTTCACCTCTGGCCTGCTGTTACATGAGGGCCGTCTTGTCTACCTGAAGGCAGTGCCGGGCGATTCGCAGTGCTGGGTCTGCTTCTGATTGGACGGACAGCTCCAGCCACCCTACCGGAAGTGGTTGTAGGTGGTGAATAATGTAGTTGATGTACGCGTCCGCTATGGACGGTTGGGACGCCGTCGTGGGCATGGGATGTCGGGAGAGATAGTCCGCAGGGTTTTCCTCTTTACCTGGCCGGTGTTGTATGGTAAACCTGTAGTCCTGCAAGCGGAGTCCCCACCTGGCAATTCTTGGCGGCATCCTGGCCTTCGGGCTGCCGCATATGGCCTGGTGGTCCGTGACGATAGTGAACTCCTTGCCAAAGAGGAATAGTTGAAAGTATTCGCAGGCCCAGACAACCGCAAGGCTTTCTTTTTCCGCCTGAGAGTATGCCTGTTATGTGGTCGTCAGGCTCCTACTGGCGTATGCTACCACGTGCGTGGACCGTGGCTCCCTGTGGTCTTTTTGTGTCAATATGGCGCCCAGTCCCACAGGGCTGGCGTCCACTATCAGCTCGGTATCACGGCTGGCGTCAAAATATGCCATGTCCTCTGCCTGTGTGATGGCCCTTCGTATCGCTTTGAATGCTGCTTGGCACTCCTTTGACCACGTGAACGGCGTGTCCTTCCTGGTGAGAAGTCGTAGGGGATTGCTGACGGTGGCATAGTCTTTCAGGTATCTGGAGCAGTAGCTGGCCAGTCCCAGAAACGATCTGAGGTCTGTAGTGTTGACGGGGGGCGTGGCTGAGTTGAGGGCCTCCACTTTCTCTGGGTCTGGCCTCATGCCTTTATCTGAGAAGATGTGCCCGAAAAACCTCAGCGATCCTTTGGAGAATTCACACTTAGCTTTGTTTAGGGTGAGCCCTGCGTCGTCTAGCGCCTGACATACTCTGTGCAGTGCCAGGTCATGTTCTTCCTGCGATTTGCCGTATACCAGGACGTCGTCCGAATAGTTCAGACAGTTGGGAACGTGCCTGATCACCTTGTGGATCTCCTCCTGAAAGATCTCAGCGGCCGAGGATATGCCAAAGCTGAGCCTTTTGTATTGAAACAGGCCGAGATGAGTGACAAACGTGGTGATGTACCGGGATTCCGGTGCTATTTCGATCTGGTGGTAACCTTTTGTGAGGTCTAATTTGGAGAATATCCTCGCTCCGTGGAGGAGGTGAATCATGTCCGTGATTCTCGGCGCTTGATGTCGCTCCCTTTCGATGGCTGTGTTGGCTCTGCGCATGTCGACGCATAGCCGTATGGATCCTTCTGGTGACTTCTTCGGGACGGGGACGATGGGTGAAACCCATGGTGTCGGGCCTGAAACGGGTTCTATAACATTCATTTTGATGAGCTTGTCCAATTCCTCTTCTACTTGTCTCTGGATGTTGAACGGGATGCCTCAGTAGTGTTGGGCTACCGGTTTGACCTGAGGGTTGATGTGGAGGTGCACTTTCCGGTTGCATAGTTTGCCTAGACCTGTGAAGAGTCTGGGGAATGATTGTTCAATTGAGTCCGGTTTCGCGAAGTACTTGTGGGCCATCAACTGGTATAAGATGTGTACCAGTCCCATGTCGACTGCTGTCCGGAAGCTCAGTATGCACCCGCTGTTGGCTTCTGTGTCTAGAATGTACAGTGGGATCTTCGCCGAGTGTCCTTTGTGTGTGCATGTGGCTGTGATCATGCCTTTGCATGGCAGGGGTGTCCTGGATCCATAGGGGTATATGTCCACTGTGGCTTTTCGGATCTTTGGTGGGGCGGTCAAAGACTGATATGCGCTTTCGCTGATGATATTGACCGTCGCTCCGGTGTCCACGAGAAACTTCAGTGGTGTGTCGTTTACTTGGAGTGTCAAAATGGGGCTGTGTTGGGTGGCCGTCGTGTTGTCCTGTAGGGCCCACACGTACCCTCTCCTTCTCTGATCCTCCTCTGACGAGAGGGTATCCGTGCTGGTGGGGGATCGGGTCTCCACATATCTTACGAAACGCCGCCTGTGTGATCTTCTAGTGTCCTCCGATGACCGTTTATCTTCGCGTGTGTAGCGACTTCTGCGGTCTCCTCCTTCTTTCCTGGTACGCCGCCTTTCGCTGTCCGCTGGCGGCCTGGGCGGGCTCTGTGGTGTGGGCCTGCGCCTTTCCTGGTATCGGTGTTTGGGCGTTGAGTGGGTCGGGGCGTTCTTGCACATGGCCTTGTAATGGTCCATTCCCCCGCACGCGGCGCACTTCTGCCCTCTGGCTGGGCATGTACCTGTGTGTGGATATTCGTAGCCGCATTTGAAGCACGTGGCGTCGGGGTGTTTGTTGGTCAGACTTGGGTGGGTGTATATCTTGTTGATTACTTCTGCGTTGTCACTGGGTTGGTGAATGGACACCTTGCCGAGGTTGTCCAGTTGCGAGTCCACCGCTGCTTCCATGTGGGCCAGCGCCAGGATTTCTTCTAGTGACCGTTGTTTCTGTAACAGTTGTTTGCAGAAAGGCTGTGAGAGACATCCAGCTATCACTTGGGACCGGAGCGCCTCTTCGTTGGAGTACCTGTGGAATTCACAATGTTTCAGTTTGATGCGTAGTCGCATCACAAAACTGTCTATGGACTCCCCTTTTTCCTGTCTTGTTGTGTGGAACATGTGGCGCTCATAATCCACGTTTGTATGCGGAGCGAAGTATTCAGACAGTTTGGCCTGTAGTTCCCCATATGTGACGGTGTCTACGTCCAGCAACTCCCCCGCAATGTCTCTTACCGCCGGTCCCACTGCCATGAACAGTGTGTTTTTCAGCCTCGTGTCGTCCGACAATCCTATGGCCCCTGTGTAGAACTTGAAGTCTCGTAACCATATGTTCCATCTGGGCCCCAGGTTGGAGGTGTCTCCGATTTCAAATGGATTGGGCATCTGCATGACTTGGACTGCTCCTTCCTGGCGTGCATGCAGGTTGTTGTCCTGCGCAGAGTCGGCGCTTCCAGATGCCTGTCCTGCTCCTCCTGAGGACGACGCCAGGGTGGTCGCAGTGTCCGACATGACTGCGCCGCAGTAAGGGTGTTGTGGCACTGACCTTTGTGCTATGTGAGGTGCACTATGTGCACCTACGTTGGTGCTTCTTCGTGGTGTGGCCTTTGGCCTGTCCTGTGGCCTTTGGCCTGTACTCCTGCTGGGTGCAGGGTGCCAGCACGTCTTCTTTTGAACACCCGCGTGTGGGGGCGGGGCCGCTTGTGGCGGGTGCCTCCGCGGGTTCGGAGTGCCCGTATCCCGTGGGCGTCTCTGATCTGGTGTCTGCTGTGTCACGCGGGGCCGGGGCCGCGCTCACACGGCGCTTGACCTCGGGGGCGGGGCCGCTCGTGATGCGTGCCCGGCGGTGCCGGAGCACCCTTGTTCCGGCTTACAAGTAATGTCACGCAGGAGCCGGGGCCGCGCTCACACGGTGCACCCGTTGTTTCCGAGGGTGAATGGGCCGAACGTGAGGCCTCTGTCACGTGGGAGGCGGGGCCTTGCAGGGTAGGCACCCGTGCCCGAGGCGCGCCGACGCGCTAAACTGCTCGGCTGCAGACCTCGGCACGGCGCCTGCGGGGTCCGCGCCCGCTCGTCGCCAGTGTTGGGTCCCCGCTTCGCACTGAAGCGGGCCCAGGCAGCTGATCCAGCGCACGCCGGAATAATACGCAGGAGCCGGGTCTGTGCTCAACCTCCTTTATTAACTGCATCGGCGGAACTGCCGAAACCTCCCTCATCCCTCCCCCTACCCCTGACGTCACGTCCCGGACGTCATGTCCTGAGGACCCAACAGGGGTCCGCCCACACAACAATGTGGGCAACCTGACAGCACAAATACTTTATTTTTATTTCTTTATCAATTGTTCAATCATGGGACTTAAATATAAAACTTTTGCTGCCCAGGCACAAGGCCAGTTTGGTCTTCTGGTTAAGTTCAATGCCTCACAATCTTGCAGGCCATGGTTCGGGGCTGGGCTAAGGCTTTTAATTTTATTCACAAATGAAACACATTAACAGGTATAGTACCTGTCAACGAGCGACATTTTTTGGCAAGTAATCCATTTGTATTTGGCATAAGGGCGTTTAGATGTGGCTGTAATTTGAACCACGTCTAAACGTCCCTCGTGCCAAATCGACAGAGCCAGAAAGTCTTCTGCGCCAAAATGGGCATGCCGAAATGGCCAACGCAGCGAAGCACTCGTGCCAAACTAGCCCATGGCTAAACGGGGTGCACCGTTAGAAGATCACCGCTTCAAATGTTGTTGCGCTTTACTGCGCCTCAATCCCAGCCCTGCCGCAACAAAGCGCTGTTGGGTTGAGGGAAATATTTTTTATTATGAGAGAATTGCCTCTCCTGTTGCTGCGGGTGGAGAAATGTAGACACGGCTGATCGGAGCCGGGGCGCGGCCGAAATACTTCTTTCCGACGTGTTTCTCCCTAATGCCGCTCTTCGTATCCTCCTGACCAATGGTTCTAAAAGATTCGAACTAAACACCTCGCGGATATGCTCCGCCTTAGGTACTGAAGTCACTGCGCTTGGGCAAAGTAATCCTAAATGCTTGCGCTGCTTTTAATTACATATAATACACACATCCACTGTACTGAAATATAAATAAGCAACATTGGCACTTAACTGGCTGCCCAAGCGGCAAAGAAAGAGGAGTTTAAGATGGTGGACACATTTATGGATGTGATAAGGGCAGGGCTTTAAGTGAGCTGCGGCTAGCCGGGGCCGAGCCCCGGCAGTCTACAAAAAAGACTCCTGAGACGGGGCCCTGCCAGGGCCCACCCCCGACTAGCCCCAGCCACACTGACACCTCAGTTGAGCAGCCTGTGTAGCCAAAGCGCTGCAGTTACACAGGCTGCCTGTAGGTGTCAGCACTTCGGAAGTACTGACACCTGCAAGCAGCCTGTTTAACTGTGCAGCTCTTCAGCTACATGATGTCTCTGTACTTAGAAACAGTAAATAGCCATCACGCAGCATGAAGCCAAGGGGCTTCATGCTGCTTGACGACTTAGCTCGAAAACAAAAGGAGAGCTGGACAGCCCAGCCCTCCTCCTGTTTCTGAGTACAGGGACATCAGCAGCAGGGTGACCTTTCTATTCAAGGAGCCTGTGGTTAAAGAGTTGTCTACCACCAGCTCCTTGGACGAAAGGACTGACTGCTGTGTGTGAGTTGGGGCATACTGTTGTCACACCTTTGGCACGCCCAACCCCTTCTTTTGTTTAAAAGGAGGGACTGGGAGCATCAAAGGTAATAATGCCAGTGCATGCCATCTCTAATTCTATTATCAATACCCCCGACCTTAGGCGGGGGGTGAAGGGGTAGCTCTCAGGGGGCTTGGCCCAACTACCCCTACTTAGGCCACACACCCTAAAGAGAGCTCCCCCTCGATTTCTAATCCCAGTTAAAGCACTGGATAAGGGACTAATATTGGTGGAATAAGGTCACATGTTTAAGGACCAATAACAAGAGAACTACTAAAGACTTGTTTTTCATGGAACATGTTTGCTCGCTTTATTGTTCAAATAATGATGTTATTGTTATGCTGCTCGAGTACATTATAAGAGAAGCATAATCCGAGCCTACGGATTTTGACAGAATTCTGTTTCCCCGCTCTGCATGTTCTAAAAACAAATCTAGATCGCTATTAGCCGTGCCCGACACGTTTTGTCGTGTTAATTGTGCTCGACCCGCCGAGCTGAGCATTCGGCACTGAAAATAAAGCATTGAGACTTTCTAGTTAGTAACACGTGACCTGCCTTATCAGGACTGTTTCTTTCTGTTCCTGTGACGTGGTGGCAGCTTGAATTATTGGAATATGCTCTGCCGTATTTACTTGTGTTTGAATTGCCCAGCAGAGTACCATGCACAGCGTTTATGACAGAAACAAAGCGCTTAGACATCCCAAGAAAGAACATGTGTTCTCCTTGCTGGGACCATCTCTCTCTGGATTAGATTGGCACTTAGATTCCCTGGTTTTGTTATTGTTTTGCAACCATTTGGCCTTATTTAATTTGCTAACTGCTACTTGTCCTAGACCGGATCAACCTGGCCCAGGTTGATTGGGGCGATAAGGTGGGGTCAAATTGTTGTAAAATGATAAGGGTAATCAACTTTATTGCTGCAACAGCATACAGCAAATGCAATTCAGTAATGTTCTATAGATGTCCAGAACTAACTATATCTATAAATGCAGAACAGTCGAGTAATAAAGTCCATCAAGTGTCTTTGGACTCTCCCATGAGGAGGAGTGCCGGGAGCACGACTTGCTCCGTAGCTTGGTGCCTTCTGAATCCCCTGCACGCGCTCTGCCGGCTCTCACCGGGTCGCGCGGGAAATCTCACGAGACAACGCCATAGTGTATCGTGCAAGGTCCCAACACCTCCCTTTGGTAACAAAAAAAAGTTCACTCCATTATAAAGGCATCATACTTCACCGGTCTTCTGTGCTCTCTTCTCGGACGATCTTTCTTCCTACCACCTGTGTCCTGAGCTTGACTCACTTCTTTGGATGTTTCCACCACCTCTTTTTCTGTCTCTCCCTCCGTGATTTCTCCCATGGTAATTTGTAGTCCTTGCTCTCTTGTGGCATATCTGTCGGGACGTTTATCAGGGGTGAATTCTTCTTGGGATCTCTCCGCTTCGCGCTGCTTCTCAAACATAGCCACACGCTCCATGTTCCACATGGGGCCATCCTCTGTGCAAACGTGATTAGTCCCTCTATGGATAACTTTTATTGGTTGGCTGAATTTGGATCCTTGCTCGGTAGATGTATTTTGATCCAATCGCCTTCCTTGACTTCACGGCCCTGGGTCGTTCTTCTCTGATCATCCATCTCTTCATGCGCGCTTTGCTGCTTTCTAACCTCAACACTACTTCAGCCATGTCTACTTCATCATCTTCTCTTACTCTGGCCAACCATGGTGGTACCAATGTGGATGCTGCTCTCCTCCCGCTCAACATTCGAAACGGCAACACTTTGGTGACGCCGTTGGGGGTTAATCTGTGGGCCACCACAGCTTCCTTGACAGTTTTCAGAGGATCCATTCTTGAAGCGGTTGCTAACTGGATGGCCCCTTTGATGAACCTATTGGCCCTCTCCACTAGTCGATTCGCTTGGGGATAGTACAGCGCAGCCTTCCTTTGTTTTATATTGTGTTTTTGCAGGAATGCCTCCATTTCCCGTGACACAAGCTGCACTCCATTGTCCATGACCAACTCTTTGGGGGAGACATTCCCTCTTAAAAAAAAACGGATACAAGGACCTCTATGACGGTGGCTGCGGTGATGTTTGGGACAAATTCTGCTTCTACCCATTTTGACAGGTAGTCTATCAGTACTATGCTATACCGATGCTCGGGAGCCATTACCTCCAATGGTCCTATGAAATCCAACCCCACCTTGTGCCACATTGCTTCTGGGATCTCTGTGGGAATCATCGGGGCTTGTCTGGTCTTCAAGCGTTTGTCACTGTTGTGACACTCGTGGCATCTCTCAATCATCAAGCGTATTTCCTGGTCCATGGCAGGCCAGCAGTACGCCTCTCTTACCCTTCGCCACGTCATGGTGTTTCCTAAATGGCCTGAGTGGGCCCTGCACAGGATGACTCTTCTCATTCCCACTGGTCGTATTACTTGATCTCCTTTTATGAGCAACCCTTCAACCTCTGTAATTTCTTCCGCCACTTTCCAATACGGCCTCAAGCCTTCCGGTGCGGCCCTTTCTTCAGGCCATCCATTCCTAACCTACTCTGTAAGTCTCACCATGGTGGGGTCTTTACTGTGCTCCTCGTTCCAATGTCCTTCACTTAACTCAAAGAATTCTGGGCCTCTGAGGTCTTGGATTGACGCTACTATGCATTCGTCTTGTAGGAACGTGGTGGCTTTCTCTTTGTTCCCCAGTAACCTCGACATGCAGTCTGCCTGGGCATTTCTACAACTGGCTATGTGGGCGACTTCAAACGTGTATTTCTGAAGTTTTGCTGCAATGCGTGCCAACCGGGGTGTTGATGATTTTGTCCCACCTGGACTGAGCACATGAATGAAGGGCTTTTGGTCGGTGACTAGTTTGTACTTGATGCCCCATATATAAGTCCTAAAATGCTCCGCTGTCCATACGCAGGCTAGCATTTCCTTTTCCACTCTGGAGTAATTCTTCTCAGCCGTGGGCAGGGCTTTAGAGGTGAATGCCACAACGTGTTCGGTGTCCCCTTTCTTCTGGGTGAGTATGGCACCTAGCCCGCACGCACTCGCATCCGTGGTGATGACTGTATCCCACGCCAGATTGAACGGCTGGAGGCTCAGTGCTTCCACTATCCATCATTTTATATTCTCTACGACTTCCTTCTGGGCCTCTGTAAACTCTGTGCCTTTTTTCAGTAGGTTTATCAGCAGCGGTGAGATCTCTGAAAAATTGGGGATGAATTTGGCAAAATATTCTGCAAGTCCCAGAAATTACCTTACTTCCTGGCTCCAGAGCTTTGACGATGGCTTGCACCACATTTTGTTTGGCGCTTATACCCCAGGAGGAAATCTTGTACCCCAATTTTTCAACTACTGGTGCCCTTAGGATGCACTTTTCGTATCTTAACTTGACTCCGGCATCCTGTAATTTGGTGAGGACTCAAACTGTGAGTGGCTTGGATTCTTTGTGAAGGTTAATCTGATGATACACATCCTTATATCTAGCTTGGAGAACACTTTGGCTTCCTTCATCATGAGGAAGAGTTCATTTATGCTGGGGAGAGGGTAACTATCTGATATGACCAAGTTAAGGTTGCAAAGGTCTATGCACACCCTCAACGATGGGGCTCAATCTCTCTGAGGCTTCTACCTCCTCAATGGTGCCCTCCTTCACAATTTTGTTGAGATTGGTTCTGAGTATGTCCCTGGCTGTCGCTTGCACAGGCCTTACTTTATGCTTTACGGGGACAGTACGAAGTTGTTGATTTTTCCTGGCCCTTCCGAAAACAGTCTTGGAAAGTCTTCTTTGACTACCGGCACTCCTGCTGTATTGACGGTTAACACTTGGTCTTCCATGCTGGGTTCTAATTTGATCTTGAGCTTGGCTTGATGGTCCCATCCTAGGACTGCTGGGCCTTCTTGTGTGAAGTATATTCTCGTGGTAGTTTCTCTCCCTTTGAATTCCACCTTGATATGATATATAATATGATATAGCATTTATAATGCGCCTATACATAAGTGTTTCAAGGTGCGACGAGGCAAGGGAGGGGCACAAAAGGGAGGACGGACAATGATCCTACTGAGCCAGGTGTCATTCAGATCGCGCAAGTGCGTGGGAAGGGGGCAGGGACAGTGCAGTACATGGGAAAAGATAACAATAAATAAGTAAACGGCCAGCATGTGATAAGTACATGGGTAAGTGCAGGCATCAGGAGTCAAGGGCTGGTACGGGGACTGTAGGGATACAGAAACAGTCGCCAAGTGCAGGGGTTGCCAGGTGGGCAGTGCAGGTGTGTGACGCTGGCAGGGGAAGGACCTGGGCCCGAGATCCGAGGGTGTCCAGGTAGCCAGTGCAGTTCCGGTTACAGCCAGGAGCTCAGCAGAGAAGAGGAGGAGAAAAAGCAGAAGCAAAGAGAAATGTTTTGATGTGCTTCCGGAACCAGAGATGGTTCTCAAGTTTAAGGGAGGCAGGGAGGCTGTTCCAGTGGGAGGCGCCAGCCGAAGAAAGATCTACCACCAACTCGTTGCTTGGAGAAGCGACTGACCCTGAGGGAGTTGGAGGCGGATGAGCGAAGAGCTTGAGGAGGAAGATATTTAGGCAGAGAGAGTTGAAGTATTGAGGCCCCAGAAGGCCTTGTGGACAATGCAGAGGGTTTTGAACTTAATCCTTGTAGACACTGGGACCCAGTGCAGAGATTTCAGTCCTGGAGAGATATGATCCCTGGGCTTGAGGCCAAGGACAAGTGTTGCAGTCCTGTGTTGGATGAGGTGCAGAGGGCGGAGAGTAGAGGCAGACAGATTTAGAAAGAGGCTGTTGCAGTAGTCCAGCCTAGAGAGAACCAGAACTCTGGAGACAGTGAACCTCTGGGGGAAGGAGAGAAAAGGAAAAATACCTCTGAGGAGGTGCAGATGGTAGTGTGACTTCTTAGAGACGTCAGAGATGTGAGGGGAGAAGCAGAGTGTGGAGTCTAAGATGACCTCTAGGTTTTTAGCCCCACAGGTCAGAGCAGGAAGAGGGCCAAGAGAGGCCGGCCAGAGAGTGGCAGGAAAGGAGAGAGCAGGTGAGCCGATGAGGAGAATCTCAGTGTTACTGGCATTAAGGCAGAGATCATTGGCGACACACCACTCCTGGATAACAGATAGACAGTCAGAGATGAGAGAAGGAGAAAGGGTGGCTGAGGGGAGCCTGAAAATGAGGCGAGTGTCATCCACATAGCACTGAAAGTTGGGGTAGAGAGCGGCAATGTGGTAGGCAAGAAGTACCACGTATTGGTTGAACAGCCAGGGAGAGAGGTTAGACCCCTGGGGAACACCACAGGTAGGAGATAGAGGAGAGGAAGGACCCAAGTTGGACCAGGGAGGGTCGATCAGAGAGGAAAGAAGTCAGCCAAGCCAGGGCCTGATGATCGTTGGTACCCAGGTTATCCCAGAGACGATTGAGCAGGATGGATGGTTGACTGTGTCAAAGGCAGAAGAGAGATCAAGTAAGATGAGGACAAAGGGGGTATTGGAATCGAGGTTGGAGAGCAGGTCTTCACGGATGTCCAGGAAAGCAGTTTCCATGCTTCTGGCAGTTCTGAAGCCAGACTGATGGTCATGGAGACAACCAACAGATTCAGTGTGAAGATTAAGCTAGGAGATGGCCAGCTTTTCCAGGAGTTTGCCCAGGAAAAGAGTGATGGAGATTGGGTGGTAGTTAGCCGGGCAGGACGGGTCAGCAGAGGGTTTCTTAAGAGGAGGGTGCACAAGGGAGTGCTTCAGGGGAGAAGGGAAGACTACAGTGGCAAAGGAGTGGTAACAAAAGTCAGCCATGGCAGGAGCGAGGGTGTCAATTTGGTCCTTGATGGTTTTGGAGGAACAGGGGTGAACCTGTTTTGATGAGCCTTTCATAGATCAGACTTGTCTAGAAACCTGGTCTAGGAAGAACAGGGGAAAGGCAGAGAAGGAGGGAGGAGAGGTGGCCGAAGAAGGGCCAGAGGAAGAGCAGAGGGCCGAGGGGGAAAGGAAGAGAGAGGACAGGATGTCCTGAGTTTTAGAGATGAACTGAGAAGCCAGAGCCATGCAGACGGCTTGGGAGGGGACAGGAGAGGTAGAGACTGCAGCAGGATTAGCCATCTCCTTCCAGATTTCAAAGAGTTCGGCGAGTTGTTAGATGCCGCAGAGATGCGGGCTTGGATGTGCGCTCTCTTCTTGGTGTGGACAGAGCTAGTATTGCCTTTGGAGCAGGCGGTAGGACAGTTTGTCAGAGGATGTACTGGAAGCACGCAATTTCCTCTCTGCCACCCTGCACTTGCATTTGAGGATGACTAGGCCTGAGTCGTACCAGGAGTTGCACTTGGCTTTGGGCTTCAAGCGGATATTCATGACAGGATCAAGAACATCAAGAGTATCGGATATAGCAGAGTGGAGCATAGAAAGGGTTGTGCCAGGGTGTGAGTCAGCCAGAGGGGGAGGAGAGAGTGGTGGTGAAAGCCTCAACTGACACACGCTTCATGGGTCGGATAACCAAGAAGGTAGGTGGCAGTGCTGGAGTTGACTTGGCCTGGGGGGTGGAGAGATTGAGCTGGGAGGAAAGGAGAAAGTGATCACTCCAGGAGAGAGGAGTGGTGAGAGGGATAGAAAGGGGAAGGTCTGTAGAGATTAGAACATCCAGAGTGTGACCTGCAGTGTGAGTCAGGCCAGAGGGGAGGATAGAGAGAGAGTTGCATAGGTCACAAAAGAGTCCAGAGGAGGGACAGGAAGCATCCAGGTGGATGTTAAAGTCTCAAAGAAGGATGAGTTGAGTGGTCGGGACTAGGAGGGGAAAAAGGGAGGTCTGTCCAACTCAGAGGAAGGAGGAGATCTGACCAGGCGGCTGATAGATAGTAGCCACAGTAAGGGAATGGCTAGGAGAGAGAGAGAGCCTGCAGACGAGGCATTCGAAAGAGGAGAAGGCCTGCGTAGAAATGACAGAGGCAGGAATCCACTCAGGGAAGATCAGGGGTACCCCCTCTGGAACGACTGGACCTGGGCGCTGAGAGGATCTTGTAGCTGTCAGGGAGGTGAGTGTCGAAGCTTGTGACAGAGCTGGCCATGAACCATGTCTCGGTGAGACCGAGGACAGAGTTCTTCAAAGAGGTGGCAGGTGTCTGAGGATTGTTTGACAGCTGAGCGAGAGTTTAGAGTGGCAATATGGAGAAGTTTGACATCCTTGAAAGACTTCCAGGGAGAGGTACAAATCAGAGGTACGCCCTGCAGAGATGTAGAAGAAGCCAGATGGGGGGTAGAAGAGGGAGGAGGAGAGGGCAAGGTAGCCAAGGAGGAGACAGCAGGGGGAGGCAAGGAAGCTGTGGAGGGAAGAGCGGCGACAGCAGGAGAAGAAAGGAAATTGATGAGGTGCGGGAAGCGTCTATCAAAGAGAAGACGGTTGGCCTGAGGACCTTGGACCAAAACGGTACCATTCAGGTAAACACTAATGATGACCTTCGAGGAATGGTGGGGGGGCAGGAGGGCCTCCCACCGAGCACCACCATTAATGAGAGAAGAAGAGAAAGGAGAAAACACTTTGTAAGAAACAATTCCCCTGTAAGACATCGTAGGGTGTCTAATTGTTCCAATGTTCCACCACCTACCTGTAGGGAAATTCTGCCTAAGACCATCACCCCTCCAGATAAACCTTTAAACAGTTTATTTGGTTAATGTCCCAAAACCTCTGTACAAGAATTACGAATCAGTAGACTGCTTGTTTATTTAATTGGTTTCTATAACGCGCTTAATACCACAGTTTGGTTTATCAGATCCGGGATTTGAACCTCTGTTGCTCTGCGTGGTCTTGTTTCCAAGACCAGCACGTTGCTCCTGAACAAAGCCATACATTGGCTTAGACATAAGAGAGGTTGCTGTTCTATTATAAAAAGCGACAATCAGGTTCTCTCGTCATCCCTGCCCAGTAAGATTGAACAAAGATTATAATCAGCTATATTGCAGGGAAAACAAACCGAAGACGGTATGTTGGCCGGTTTATAGTCAAAATCTCGAAAACTAAAATCTCGAGAAAAAAAAAGCACGAATTTAAAATCTCGAAAAAAAAAATATCGAATTTTTTTTTCAATGAGTTTTTTTTCAAAATGGGGGGGTTCCCCCCAACCCTCCTTTTTTCATTTTTTTTTATTTTACCCCCTTTTTTTACTTACCTGACACCAAAAACACATATAAATAAATAAATAAAAAATTCGATATTTTTTTTTCGAGATTTTCGTTTCGTGCTTTTTGCAATTCGAGATTTTATTTTCGGTATTTTGACCGACCACCATGTTGGCCATGGAGCAGAGATCTCTAGCTCCTCCCTCTCTGGAAATATTTAATGCTTTTAGTCAGCCCCTTTCCACCAGTGGAATGAGTATCATTGAAACAATTGGTTTGGCGGGTACTTGCCCAAGTAGGAGGGATGAAAATACACTGAAGCATGTTGCTAAAACATCTAACCATGCAGCATTGGTAATTCCGATGCAGATTATGAGCATGTCAGGGGTCCCACTAGTTCCATTGAGGAAGGGTGGCAACTGGGAGCACATTGTAAGGGTCAATACTACTTCACAGGGGACTGTATGGGTGGGAACTGAGGCGAATGTGAGTGGACCACCTCCGCTGATGCAGGGAGAGGGAGGGTCTGTGAAATGACATTTTGCACCATGACCCACTTCTGGTTACCCATGGTAATGATTTGGCCAACGCAGGGTAGTCCGTGGTGCATATTTTATCTTGGAACATGGGGGACAATCAGTGGCTAGATTTTGCCTATAAGAGACTTGGGCCACTGAAGCAGCACACCTTCATGGCTATACCACTTTTGGAATTCCAGCAGTAATGGGCAGACAGGGGAGACCAAAATGGGGCCTCATAATATGGGTTGAAGCCTCCCAGGACACTGAAGTCCTGCAGATTGACAATTCTGGTGAGGAGCTACAGGAGCTCCATCTAAGTATAAGGGATGGATTTGAGTACTATTAATACATCTGTACAATAGATTCAGCCAAAATTGTTTGATCGCCTCAAGGCCAGGGTCAGTATTTATAGACAAAAGCACCCAAGAAATCCAAAGGTATTTATTATGGGGGACCTTAATGTCCAATATGAGCCCTTGCGACTGACTAATGGTATATGTGAAGATGAGATAGATTCTGGAACGTGGAATGCCTTTGTGCTGCATTTCCTAAAAACCCTAAAAAGAATGCTATTGCACTTGCAAGCCTTTTTATGTCTCTGAGCATGCAAGCTTGCAATGGGAGGCTTGCCGGGGATTCCCTGGCGAAATACACATATATGAATGGCCCTCAAGTCTCGCTCATGGATTACATCATGGTCAATTTGTAAATGTGGAACCAGATCCTTGAGTTTGTAGTACCTGAAAGGGTAGAAAGTGACCACCGGCCACTGACGTTAAGTGTGGCCCCAAATTATTTGGGCTGATGGGTGGAAGTAAACTATTGCATAATGTAGCA
The DNA here is from genome assembly GCF_040938575.1 of Ambystoma mexicanum. Lineage (NCBI taxonomy): Eukaryota > Metazoa > Chordata > Amphibia > Caudata > Ambystomatidae > Ambystoma > Ambystoma mexicanum. The sequence continues at coordinate 536,276,320 of NC_090927.1, read as the reverse complement.
TTGAAGGTATCCGGCAATGCAAGAAAGGCAGTGAAGTGGGTTAAAATTAATACAATCATTAAAATGCCTGTCATCTATGAATCTATCACCTCAGTGTTAGAAAATGTTCTGCAAGACTGGTGTGTCTCCACTCCACATATTGCCACTACATTCAGTGCTCATGGATGGAATAAGACCGTTGTTCACAGCTAATGCTAGACTGAACCGCAGGAATGTGGTAAAAACCAATCCCTGGTTTGATCAAGACTGTAGGAGGGTAAAGGAGAAACTGATTAAACGTGTGAAAGAGTTCTCCGAAGGTGGTAGGAAGGCAGTACAAGTAGCACGCTCCAACTATAAAAGAGGCTGCTAAAAGAAAAAAGGAGGAGCACAATAGAGACAAATGGGATGCCTTCTTAAAGCCATCTCAGAGAAAGACTAGGAGATTTTGGAGTCTCACAGCCACAGGAAGTACTGATGCTCAAAAGCAAATCCACTACAACATCCTGAATCAGTCTGGCATTCGCATTTTTCATCGCTAAATGCAGAATCTAGAGTCTTCACAGATACAAGCTTTTTTACCATGATCAATAGTGAAGAACAATCTGTCCCACTTAATTTAACATTAAATGAAGTTAGCATCGATCTTAGTCATAAATGTGAACAAGCACCAGGCACAGACAAGGTGCCATCAAATTTGTATAAATCGGAGCCTATGATTTGATTCCCTTACCGTACCAAGCTTTTTAATGCTGCCTTGTCAGCAAACTTTGTTCTCCAGACCAGGACCAAATCATTTTATCGTCCCGCAGTATAAAAAGGGCAGTAGAGAGGGTATAGGGAACTACAGCCCAATGCCGCTGCTTGATGCGGAGGGATGGGGGAGTGGTCTTCGCCAAGACACGGTTGGTGCACCTGGAGACCTGGATTGACGGCATAAATATTAAACATCACTGCATACTGGCTTCCGGGCCCATATTAGTACCATTGATCAATGCCTAAGATTGGTCTACTGTGTGACAAACATGCTATCCTATAAAAAATGAGACTGTGGTATTTGGCAATTTAAAAACAGCTTTCAATAAGGTGCCGGTGGTTAGGTTATGGAATACTTTAATAGACATGAGCATTCCCTCAGCCCTTCTCAGGGCAATTCAAGGCTTATAGACTGGGAATGAGGCCGTTGTAAAATGAAGCGTTGATGGCAGGGTCACCAAGAATGGTTCCATTCAAATGGAAGTGCGCCAAGGGTGCGTTTTAGCCCCTAAACCTTTTTGTCTTTTTATCAACTGTAGCATTCCCAAATTAATGAATTTGCTTTGCGATGCACCCATTTCTGGTGTGGAAAGTGCCCAATTTTAATGTTTTACAGTTAATGCTGCACTTTTATCTTTGACTCTATCCGAGTAGAATAAGGTGATACCTTTCATCAAAAATTAATTAATGCTTAACAGGTGGGCGCGCCCCATGACCCCGGAAGGCCAGTCCTAGCGGAGATCCCAGTCCGGAAGTGACATCATGTGGGTAACCTGGAAGTCCCACCCTAGCGCAAAGCCTATCCCGGAAGTTATGTAGTGATGTTTAACCGGAACTTTGGCCCTAGCGGCTGCGTTACCTCGGATGTGACATTATAGGTGCTAGCTGGGAGGCCCCCAAAGCCTGTAGTCCCTAGGGCCCCCACTGGATTCCCCCGGAAGTCCAAACATGATGGGTGACCCATGGCAGAAGTGGTCTAGTGTGCTTTGCCTGAAAGACGCACCTCTTTGAGGTTATGGGTATGTGTGTTGTCCATGCTGCCCCGGATGTCCCCCCAAACACCCAGAGGTGTCGCAGTTTTTGCACTGGGGGCGCATGGAGATGATGTCTGCGCGGGGCTCCTCCGTTATAGGCTCATTAAGGGCACCGCCCTGCTCTGGATCGAGCCAGCCTAGGGCCACCTCGTCTAAATACTGCATCAATGCATCATGCCCAGGCGTGGGCCGCGACATATATAGCTGTTCATAATACTGCCGGAACCTTTCATTTATCCCCTCTAGATCACATATACAAACCCCATCATCCCCCTCTATTTCAGTTATGCTGGTAGAGGGTCGCTCTTTACGAATAGCCCAAGCCAGCGTCTTACTAGGTCTATCACCTTCCCCATACTTTACTGCTTGTATTGGATCTCCCAGATATCTATCCTCACCAATCGCCAACTCTTACAATTTTTCTCTAAGCAGCTTCAGTTCCTTGCGAAGTTCAGGAGTATACTGGGTACCCTGCTTCATTTTCCCCTCTTTGATGTCGCCCTCTAGCTTTCTCATGGACCTTCTAATGGCTTTCAACACTCTGCCTTCCTTGGAGATACAGCACCCCCGTATATAGACTTTAAATGCTTCCCACACTATACCTGGGTCCGTAACCGACCCTAAATTGTACTGAAAAAATATGTCGACATCATTTTCTATCTCGGACCGAAATGCCCCATCCTCAAGCACAGCCGCCCGAAATCGCCAACGCAATCAATTGGGTGAGCGTGACGTGAAGTTGAACCTGACCACCAGTGGAGAGTGGTCAGACAAGGTTCGGGGTAGGATGCGCGCTTCAGTGGCCGCACCCAGCATGGGGCCAGAAGTCATCACATAACCTATTCTAGACGAGCTCCCATGTACTCCCGAATAAAATGTGTACTCCTTATCAGTGGGATGCAACTTGCGCCATATATCGTTTGGTCATGGGTCAATGAACTACTATTCCATGCTCTAGCCGCATGCGGCAGACTACGCTGCATCGACATGGCCCTATCCATATCCAATGTGAGCGCCACATTAAAGTCACCGGCCCACATCGTTTCATACCCAGGAAATTTATAGAGATGGCTCGCACATGTATGAAAAAACTCTGGAGAATCCACGTTTGGGTCATACACATTCACAACCAGGAGCCTCGAACCCAATACTTCCCCTGCCAGTATTAAAAATCTGCCCTCCTCATCCAGTATCTGGTCATGAAGTCTATACTGTAGCGACCTGTGTATATACGTGGCAACTCCCCTGGAGTGAGAAGAATAGGACGAGGAGTACCTATGAGAGCCCCATTCCGCCAAGCTCGGAGTAGCGATGCCTCTAGTAAGGTGAGTCTCCTGAAGACACATTATATTCACCCCATGATTCCTATAGTAATTGGCTATTAACCTCGTCTTCTTCTGTTTGGTTAGGCCCCGGATGTATCATCGCCACACTCTTTCTGGGACTACTAACTGTTGAGGTCAAAGCCATACACCCAATATATAGGAAGCAAACCACTCTTTCCCATGCTGATGACAATCAACCTGGATACAGCATCCCCTTCACCAATTACTTTCCTCAGGCGTCTAACCAGTACCTGATTAACCTCATGATTAACCCCTGCAAGCACAGCATCCCCACCGGACGATACATAGCTACAAATCACAGCACCCATCTGGTACAAAGTTGGAGTCACCCCCCCCCAAGCCAACATAATTATCCCGCAACAAGACTCCCCCCACCCCGTCCCACCCACGCCAGAAACCAGAACCTACCGGCACCCCAACCCCTCCCTTCTACCTCCCCCAACCAAACCTAGCATACACCGCAGTATCTACGGTAACTGCGGGTCTGAGGGCAACCCAAGCGTCCTTGTGGCAAAGACTCGTGTGTAGCACACCACTCTCGCATCCCCCGCCACTCCAAGTTACGTCATTCAACCTCCCCATACATATGCAATTCCCATACTACTGGATATCAATTCCATGTCAGGCCGGGTGCCGCGGCGACCCCTTAGGCTCCGGCAGGTTTCTCGCAAATTGTTCCGCAGCATCCGGTGCAGTAAAAAAAACACACACAGACCCATTATGCTGCACTCGCAACTTGGCCGGGTACATCATGGAGTACTTTATTCCCTTACGCCTCAGGATACTATTGGCCACTTGGAAGGACTTTCTTTGAACCTGGACTGCTGGACTAAAGTCTGGGAACAGCCGTATGGTGGAACCCTCCCAACGCAGTTCCCCCTTCTCTCGGGCTGCTCGTAATATAGCGTCTCTGTCGCAGTAACAAAAGATCCTCGCAATGATGGGGCGTTTGGGGGTGGTCTAGTTGCTAATGAGCGGTGAGCCCGCTCCACCATATACATACTGGACAGCGAGGGGTTATCTAGTATATCCAGCAACAGCTGTTTGACGAATTTCTCCATATTATCAATATTTGTAGATTCCAGAACCCCAATAACCCTAATATTGTTCCTCCTCAAGTACCCCTCCAAATCCTCATTCTTGGCTGCAATCTTTTTCACCGCTTGTTGTAGACTGTAGACCTTGCGTTGGAGCACCGCAACATTATCTTCCATGGTCCCAATTCTCTGCTTCGCTTCCTCCATACGTCTGCATAGTTTCTCAATCCGTACCGCAGAGATATCTACTTTACAAGTGAGGGCGTCTATCTTGACCCCGAGCGTGTTGTGCTCCCCTTAAGTGCCAGCAGGGTCTGATTCAGGGCGGCCATATCCACTTGTTCAGGAGTCGGCGTCTGCGGAGTAACAGTTGGGGCCGGGGCCTGGTCTGCGCGGGCAAACTGATCCATCCTCGCCTGTTTCTTCTGATTGCCCATTTCTCCTCTACAGGGTCTAGCAGGCAGCCCCCACAACCCCAACTCTCACGTTGTTCCTATATCCGGACAATCACCTTGTTGGGGCTGTGCCTAAGCGTACTCACTCTTCGTGGCCAGAGTATGCCATAAGGCGCGAACACCGCGCCCCTCCTGCCCCAAACAAGAATGTCCGCCACTGTCCGGTCCTCCCATTGGCACTCCAATTTATTCTGCTCTGCTCTTCCTGCTGACCAAGGGTTACACCAAACTGGAAACAGAGCACCCACTAGGGCCCGCCCCAATTCTTAGGGCTGTTGATCCCTTTCCAATAGAGGCCGCTATATGGGTGCCAACCCCGCCACCAGCAACCCACTCACTGGTCCACCGCCAGTTGCCTGTCCATGCTATGCGGCGGCCCGCAGCGCCGCCACCCCCCCGCCCTCAGCTTCCTTCTCTGCTCCAAGTCAATTATGGATGCCCCCCACCGGCCCTCCAGGGGACACTGAGGAGCTGATCCACGCTACGTGGTCCCACAGCACTCCAGCGCCAAGTTGCAGAGCTCCACTGGGTATGGAGAGCCCACCTCCAACAGCTCGCCACCCGTGGAAGCGCCGCCACCCTCCTCGCAAGCGGCAACTGGTATCCGCCAGCAGGTGGGGCCAGAGCAGATGGGGCCTTCCCAGGTCTTCACACGCAGTCACTGCCGCACGCTCCTCACCGGCACCACTGCTACAGCTGTCCTTTGTGCTGCCGAGCTCCCCTCTGCCTCTCCGATGCTCGCTCCAGCCGCCTCCCGACACACGGATCAGCACCTGTCACTGCGCTCACCGTGGCCGGCTGCAGCTGAGAAGACGGACCTTGTGCCACACACCTCTGCCTGAGGCCGCAGCTCCACTCGTCTCAGCCACGGCCACCAAGGGGGGAAATCTCACTGACGCACCAACAGCAGCCTGCCCGGGAGGTTAACAAGCACTTCCCCGTTGTGCCCGAGTGACGGGGACAAGGTGTATGTTGGTCATTGCCGGAGCTTTTCAGGCAGTGGCCATCTTGGTAAGCTGCACAAAAGCGCCCCCCCCCCCCCCCGGACAATGTTTATTAATGATAACAGAGGTGGTTGAAAGGCTTGTCTCACAAATCCTTGAAATGGTCGGGCCTAATTATTTCATCCAGATCAGTTTAGACTGTACAGTTTTAAACCGTCCTCTTTTCACGAGGCCCTCATTTCGTCAGACCTTTAATGTTTCAGAGTTTCTAGAAAACACAGGAAAACTGTTACAAAGTAAGGCGGAGTTAGCCATAACAGAACTTTTGAGACTAGTGTCTGTGGTTGTCCGATTTAGAGAGGGAGGTGTGTACAGACCCCTGAAGAAACACTTTACAGTATGGTTGTGGCCAAGAAGAAATGTTGGCTCTTGGATTTTAACTATGGGTCCTTGAACATATGTATGGCTGCGAGTATTATAGGGCTACTAGAGGTTAGAACTGTTTCTGATGTCTACATACAAAGGCTTTGGAGGCCCACAAACATCTGACTAGGCAAAACTATTGGGAATTTGATGGCCCTGACTGCACCAGACGATTTATCACAACCTTTGTGGCCAAGAAATTCCGGGGATATAGCTTTTTGGCTCACAACAGTCAAGAATATGATGGCTTCTTCTTAATACAGCAGTTGATTAAAGAAAGTCGCTGTCAAGCTGATAAATTCAAGGTGCAAAGCTGAAGCTCTGCGAGGTACCAGACCTTAAAATTCGCTTTATTGACGGCTTGAATTTTCTACCCATGAAGTTAAGCAAAATGCCTGAGGCTTTTGGTTTCCCAGGGTCCAAAGGTTATTTCCCACATTTAACACTGAACATAATCAAAATTATGTGGGACCCATCCCCCCTGTTGTGTGTTATGTTAAGAATTCATGTTGCCTGCCGATAAGGAGGCATTTCTTAAATGGTATACCGAAGCCAGCACGCAGGTTTTTGATTTTAAGAGAGAGCTTAAAGCCTATTGTTGGGAAGATGTGAATATTTTGAGAACAGCCTGTAACATTTCTTTCGAGACGGTATCATCGAACTGACACGAAAGGTGCACGGTCTGCATCCTGACACCCCTGAGATGATCAAATGGGTTACCTAGTAAGATCCCTTTACATTTATCACACTGGCTAGCATGTGTATGAATATATACAAACAGTTGTTTCTAAAGTCTGAAAAAATAGCCCTCGTTCTCCCAGACTAGTACCACGGTAAACAAAAACGCTTCTCCACACCCGCCATCCAGTGGTTAATGTATGCATCGGAGAAGGTCAAGATACCTATACTGCATGCCCTGCGGGGAAGTGAGAAAAAGATTGGCCCTCATTTTCTAGACGGTTATGCTTCTTTAAATGGGGAACAACAGGTCTATGAGTTTAACGGGTGTTTTTTTCACGGGTGTCTCCGGTAATATAAGAAAGAGGACTATAACACCTTGAACAGCACTTTTTAAAAAGAATTGTCTTGAGACCCGTGGTCTGCACGTTATTACGCTTTGGGAGCATGAATGGTCAGAAATGTTGAAAAACGATGCTGAATTAAAGATTTTTCTTAAACTGAAGAATTTACCAGAACCCCTAGAACCGTGTGATGCTCTTTTTCGAGGCAGGACTAATGCTGTCAAGCTCTATCACAAAACAGCCCCGGGTGAGAAGATACACTACTATGAGTTTACCAGCCTCTACCCCTTTGTCAACAATTCAAAACCCTACCCGTTAGGGCATCCCTGTATCATCTAGAAAGATTTTGGGGATATTAAGCAGTGTTTTGGTCTGATCAAATGCCAGGTGTACCCGCCTAAGAAGCTTTAGTTCCCGGTGCGCCCTCAGAGGGTTTCTGGGAAGTTAATGTTCATTTTATGTATGACATGTGCAGAGTCGAAACAGACTGCAAAATGCACACACAGTGATGAGGAACACTCGATCACGGGTACCTGGTGTACCGTCGAGTTAGAAGTGGCATCGCAGAAAGGGTATCATCTGGGAAACATTCATGAAATATGGCACTTTGATAAAATCGCAGTAGACCTCTTCTGTGAATACATTCGTCAGTTCCTTCGAGATAAACAGGAAGCATCAGGATACCCTAAGGGTTGCGAGGACCCCGCCACAAGTACATAGATGAGTATTACAAGCATCAGGGTATCCATTTAAGACCAGAATTCATTGAGAATAACCCCTGCAGACGTCAACTAGCGAAGCTGTGTTTAAATTCCTTACGGGGTATGTTTGCTCAGAGAACCAATTTACTGAACACAGCTATTATAACCAACCCTGATGAGCTGACAGCCTACCTTTTTGACACCGGTTATGACATTTCTATCCTGCAGTTTATAGACAAGGAAATGGTGTGCCTCTGCACCTGGGCAGGAGAACCCCCACTGGGTGATTATCTGGTTAATTTAACAAGCAAATTAGCTCCGGGTGAGAACATTATATAATTTGTTTCTGCATGGCCCAAAACCTATTCGTATCGGGTATCCACGTGGGCGGTCTGCAAGAAAGTAAAAAGGCATCACTTTGTGGGATGTTTTTACCCATGCATCCAAGCCCTACCATAAAACTGTGCAGTACTGGCATGGAAAACATCATGATGGCCAGAACTCCCCAGAGAGTGCACAGGGAAAACATGAGGAATAGGCTGCCACCCATTTTTGCCTATGTTGTGAGCACAGGAGGGCACTGCCTAAAACCACCATTGGGCTACACACACAGTAGCCTGAAACCAATGGGAATGACAATGCTGATTGCCAAAAAGCAATTCATAACTGTGGGGAATTCATTTTCTTAATCCCAAAAATGGTTGCATTACCAGTACTCACCACTATCAGAAAGCCGGCGTTTTAAAACCACCAGACCTTTGTGTAAAACTGAACAAATGAAACAAAACTAGACCAAGGAAAGACTTGCTAAGAGGTGGATACAATGTAAAACTATATTCTGAAATGACTTGAAGGAAGTAATTATTTAATGTGTAGGTAAAAATGGTCAGTTTGATTTGAATGTAGAACACTGGGAACAAAAAGCGACATTTAGCTGAAACCTGGCTTAATGAGACTGGATTCTCCCTGACAACTACCCCCGACAGGAGTTGAAACTGGATCAACAGCTGTGTTCCCAGGCCTGGCTGCATCCTGAGGTCACATGGCCCTGTTGATTGAAAGGGGAGTGGCAGCTGGGGACTACAGGAAGTTGAACAAAGGCCTGTCCTGGACTCAGGCAAATGTTATATTGGGCAGGGGGCCGTAAAGTGGCTTCCTCTTAGTGGAAACTGGGAGGGGCAGTGCCTCTGCAAGCCAACTGAGGTTGGGGGAAGTGGATAAACCAGTTATTCCACCCTGTGATGTGGGAAGCCACACCCCTTTTTGACCAGAGCATAATTTTAAAAAGATAGATAACTTAGTGCGGACTTGTCAGAATTATATAAGTAATATCATTATTTTTGTGATTTTTCTGTGAACATTTTAAGAGGTGTTAGGACCCTGTGGCGTATTCTCGGGGGTTGCTAGCGGAAAATAGGGTCTCACTCCAAATGTATGCATGTTAAAAATCTGACACTTTATCATCTGTAACCCATATCCCTGGTGCACATTTGTGTAAAATCTGGAAAGGTTTAGAGGTCATTATCTGGATGAAAAGGGGAGAATTCTGTCATCAGTGGACACGACATCGTACAAAGACAGGGATCGGATGGTTTGGTGCTACAGAAAATATGTTAACTGGACCTATATTAGAAAAATGGTACATAGATAAATATGTATTTGGGTCAGAAATAGATTTGTGTGCAATCTGACAAGGGGAGGTTCCTCTGACCATAAAACCTACAGGATCACTCCGACTCACATTTCCTTCCCCCAATCAAGGGAGAGAGGAGGAATTGGCCAATGATAAGTGAGAGGGGCAGGTTTAGTTATGACCAATGCACACACCCACTTTCCAAAACACATGAAAAGAGACTGCTGGGACAGGTAGAGACATTTCAATTCCATTTGCTGCGGAGCATGCTGACCGACGACTTCACATCCAGAGATCCAGACTTCAAATCCATCAATCTCCAGAACCTGTAGCAGAAATTAACTCCAGAATTTGTAGCAGAGAGGCCTGAATCCACCAGCTGAATCCTCTTCAGCAGGCCTCAAAACTAACCAAACTATTCAACAGCCGGGCGAGCTGTTTGAAGTTTTGCCGGGAATTTTTGCAAGAACCTGTAGCAGTACCCAGAAAGCAGTGTTACATCCAGAATCCAGAGAGGCTAGACCAGCAGAGCAGAGCTGACCCAGATCGCTGTGAGCAGAACCGGTGCCTGATTGACCAGCCGAGCAGACAGAACCGCAGCCGGACGTGTTGACCAGATCCGTGACGAGGCCTAGTTCAAATTTATATTGTGAGTACCTAGCAGAACTGTGCAGAACCAATCTCTTAGTTAAAATAATCTAATCCAAACTATTTTAACCTAAGTAGAACTGTCTCGTAGAAATCGTGTCATCTGTCATTTTTAAAGCTGCACAACTGTCACCTGTCAATTCTGCAGCTGCAAGCTGTCACCTGTCATTTTGAGTTTACTTTAAATCCGAAAAACTACCTTTATTTAATCGTCCGTATCTCTGGAACCGTTTGGAACGAGATTTAACTTTCTTCTGAAAGCTTAGAATCTAAGCTTTCCAACAAGCCTAGAACCGACTTCCTACTCCTTATACTTTTACCGCAATCGCGATTCACGCACTCGCGAAATTTACCGCGATTTGCGATTTTGGCTCAATTTCTCCACTTGTCAAAATAGCAGCTCCATTCTTTCTTTTGTTAAAATCCGTTTACAACTTGGTAATAACTCATAGAGCATTGCTAAAGTGAGCCTGAACTAATACCAACACGCATCTCCCACTCACCCTGAATCTCTAGAGGGAATTAAAATCAGTTGGCACATTTTCCCATCCATTGCCATCACATTTAAAAAGCATTTTGGGCCCGCTCCTACCTGTTTCCTCTAAGCTTGCTGGGGGGGAACTGAATTTCGTATTGTATTTGATTGCATTCCTGAGAACTGTGTGCTCCTCTTTCCATCTCCTTCCATTTCTTACATTGCATAGGGGAGGGGGGTGAATTGCCAGAGAAAAAGTGATTATCTTATCTTTTGCTAAAATCATATCAAGTATTTCTGTACTGCATTTTATTCCTCATTGCTTTTCCCTTGAAACCATAAAAGTGTTTTTGCTACTTTATCCATCCTATACTAACTCCTCATTGATTGTAAAGAAGTGTGCTAGTGCCAGATTACCCATTGTTGATCAACATCATATGTCTAAGTGTACTATCAGATATTAATTTATTATAAAAGTGTGATATATATATATTGTTTAATTTTTCAAATAAACCTTTTAATTTGCAAAACAAACCTACTTCTTGGCTCAGTGGGGTTAGGGGGATTCTAAAAGGGGGGTGTTATACAAGGGTTGTCAACCAGAGTACTGAACTGGATATAAAAATACATCAATAAGGGTTTTCCTCTGCATCACAGACTAGGCATTGACTTAGCTGTAGTGTTGATTGAATATCGCTTACAACTTTGAATGTCAGCAACAGCATGAACATCAATTTTGACAGTCTGAAAGAGTTAGTGCAGGAGTAAACTTTAAAAAACACTACCAATACTATTGTGGTGCAGCAACCATCCATTGTGCGTGAGAAAAAGCGGTGGGAAATTAGTACCCAGACATTGCAGAAACCTTTGAGGGTAGTATTTGATAAACGTGTGCTCACAAATGACTAGAAGACCTTACCCTACAGCTATTGAAAAGGACACATCGCACATGATGGACACACAATTTCAACACCCTTTTTCATGCGTGTTAGCCGATCCTTCCAGCTCCGGTAAAAGCTATTTTATTAAACAACTACTAGAAAAAGCCCCCACGGTAAAGTCCGCCATACCAGTTAATGTCATTTGGTTTTACTCTTGCTGGCAGCCCTTGTATAATGAGCTGACTGCTAAAATACCACACCTGAAGTTTGTGGAGGGCTTACCAGATACTCTGAATGACAACCGCTTTCTACCGCCAAACCTTGCTAATATGATCATCGTAGAAGATCTTATGATGGAGGGCGGTTTTGATGTAACGCCCTCTATGTAGGTGCCAACAAACAGGTTATCAATAAAATCCAAATCCTACATAACAATGCTCTCAGAGCAGCGCTTAGCTTCCCTAAAAGAGAACACAACTCAAATATTAGGAAAACTTACAACTGGCTCACCACCTCGGACAAAATCCTGCTTAAGGTAGCCTCCCTCACCCACAAATGCCTTAACAACGCAGCTCCCCGTTATCTAGCCGACAGAATAACTAAATACACTCCCAACAGACATACCAGAAATAGCAATGCTAACATGCTTGTTGTCCCCAGATTCAAGCTAACGAAAATGGGCGGTAATAGCTTCCTGGTGAAAGCTGCCCAACACTCGAACACACTACCACCCTCCGTTAGATCACCACAATCCTACCACCAATTTAGATGTAATTACATCTAGTGGCTTAAGAACAAAGACCAATACTGACACCTCTGTAACTACTGCAAATGTTCTTTCAACATGTAACTCTTTCGTAATTGTAATTGTACTCCTTGTAACTGCATCTCCTCAATGTGTCCTTTGTATAAAAATGTAAAATGTAAATAATGTACAGCACTGTAACTAAGTTGAGAATATACTTGTAATGCTTGCGCCCTCATACCTTCTGGTCCGGTGCGCCATATAAACAAACAAACAAACAAACAAACAAGTGGAGCTTCCAGCCTATCTATTTCTGCATCCCCTAACCTGGGCAGGATTATCCCATCTAATGCTTTATTCAGGTCAAGTCCTTCACTTTCTTCCATGTCTGTGTACAGTTTGCGGTAATATCTTTGGAAGCACTCATTCACCCCCTCTTGGGTGTCTGCAAGTGTGCCGTCTTTGCGGCTCATCTCTCGCATCACTTGTATCTGGGTTTTGCTTTTACACAGCCAGGCCAACAACCTGCCTGGTTTATCCCCTTCTGCGTTTTGCCTTTCCACATATTTCCTGAAGTTTAGGTTGCACAATCTCTCCCAGTGGGCCTTGCACTTCTCAGACGTTTCACGGTCTCCGCCATCTCTGGGGACCCCAGCCCTGCATGCATTATCTCTTCGATCTCCTTCTGTAGTTTGCAAGTCTGCCACTATACCCCCCTGTAAGATAGCCACTTTGGAGATCGCCTCCCTCCTCACTACCTCCTTAAATGCTTCCCACAGCGTTCCAGCCGACTCAACACTTCCCTCATTTATCTCAAAATATTCCTTAAGTCTTCCCTACAAATGGTGTCCTTGAGCGTCTCCGCACAAAGTTTCCATGACGGAATCCTTGGTCTGGGCGGCGATATCTGCCATGTCACGACCAAAGGTGCGTGGTCCGACAGGACAGCTGCTTTGAACTCTGCCTCTCTAATCTCCTCTACTAAGGAATCCGCCATAAATATATAATCCAACCTGGTATGCAGGTCATGTGGAGCTGAGTAGTGTGAATACTCTTGGCGTTGCGGGTGCAGCTCCCTCCATATCTTGGTCATCTGAAAATCTTGTTTAAAGGAAGCAAGGGCCTTCGCCGCTGGATTCGGTCTGGTCATCTTGTCATCAGACCTGTCCATCACAGGGTCTAGTGTGCAATTGAAGTCCCCGCCGATTATGACTGTTCCACCCATGTATGGGCTACCAGTGGTGTATCTATTTCTAAAATACTGTGCGGTATCATTGTTTGGGGTGCAAATGTTAATCATGTTGACCATTTTATTGCCCAGCACCCCCTTGATTAGCGCTATTCTCCCATCCGCTCCCACTTCCTGCTGCAGCAGTTTAAAGGGAACATGGGGTGCTATCCATATGAGGACTCCCCTTGCATACACCGAGTATGTGGTCCCAATGGTGGTCCCCTTCCATTTCCTCTTCATCAACTCTAGTTTCTCTTTCGTCAAGTGGGTTTCCTGTAGCATCGCTATGTCTATCTTTTGCCGCCTCAGGTACATCATGATTTTGTTACGCTTGATATAGGTATTTAATCCTCTCACATTCCAAGTCACAATTCTTAAATCTCCCATTTTAACCATATCCCACACCTCCCTCCTCCCTTTCCTTTTACTGTACAGTTTTAGTTGTGTTCGTGGACATACCGGGCTGTTACCTTGCATTGTCATCAATACTCCCACCCACTGTCCCTTGCCCTCCCCAAACCACTCTACTCCCGCCCTCCCTAACTTCCCTTGTCCTTCCTTCCCTCCCTCCCCTTACTCAGCTGTACCCAGCCCATAACTTCCCACCTCCCACCCCACCCTTCCCCCAACAATTGCCCAGCTCCATCCCTGGATCTCAGGCTCCCCTCCGTCTCGACCCCCACCTACCTGCCGCCGGTGCAAGGTCGCTGCAGGTGGATACTAAACTACAGTATCCCTCCTAAACTCCCTAGTGGGGGGTGAAGTTGTGTTCTACAGTGTTACACCCATGTACAATACCCGGTGCGCTTATATCAATACTGCTGGCAGAGCCCCGTGTATGCCGCGCTCTAAACAAATGGTACTCAACCCCAGCCCACCAGTTCGAGCTCTGCACGGGGAGAGAAACAGCTGTTGACTTATCCTTCACCATGGACTCCCAGTCATCGGTTCCGTCTGGGCAGTTCATCCCGTCCATCCATCTCGCTGCGTCTTCCGGAGTCTCAAAGAAGACCGCTTTGCCGCATTATGTTGGACCCTAAGCCTTGCGAGGTAAAGCAGTACGTACTTCAGGCCAGAGTCCCGCATCCTCCTCTTGATCGCTACAAAGTTCAGGCATCGTTTGCGCCAGGAATGTATGGTCCGGGTATGCTGTGATGTTCACCGAGGCTCTGGAGATTGTTCCGCCGTTCCGGAAGTACTCCAGGAACTTCTCTCTGTCCCTATGGCACAGTATCTTAGCTATGATGGGCAGGGCGGAGCTCCAGGCGGTGGTCTTCTGGTCTGGGCCCTGTGAGCCCTTTCTACTGCGAATCCTTGGGATAGCTTGCCCGCCCCTATTTCTTGCTGTAGCATAGCCTCGATGTATTCAGTGGGGTCAGGATTTTCTTCGCCTTCCGGCAGCCCCACTATGCGAATGTTGTTCCTCCGAGCCCTTCCTTCTGCCTCTTCAGCTCGATTTTCCACGTTTTCCACTTTCTGTTGCAAGATATGCATCTCCCTGCTGTTTTCTTTACTGGATTTTGTGCTAGCCTTCAGTCCTTTTCCAGCATTCCAGCTCGTTCTGCTATGGCTCTAACATCTTGCCTCAGGAGATTCACATCGACACTAAGCGCGTCTATCTTGGCCTCTAGGGATGTCTTCAGGCCATCCAGTTTGGATTCCCAAGCAATTTTCAGCACGGCAATAGCTTCGAGGATCTGTTGATCGCCTCTTGCCGGCTCTCCTTTCTCAGGCGTAGAGTGCACTGGTGGACTTACTCCCTCCCTGGTGTGATAGGGCTTGGTAAAAATGTCTACGAAGACTGTTTCCCTTTCGGTTTGTTAGTTTTGGACGCCATTGCGCTGCAATGATCTGCGCAGCTGTCGCTGTTTACGTGGCCTGTGGGCTCTCAGTCTCCTTTTGTGGGCTTGAGAGGGTGTTTCTTGACTGTTCGATAGTGCTTGCTGTCTGGCTCAATACACCATTGTGTCTCCTACGTGCAGTGAAAAAGGTCCAACTTTTGCTTGTTCAGCACGCGTTGCCTCAGCAGATCAGAAGCCACTTCCTTTTTGGTCGGGATTCCAGTGTCACCTGTCAGTCATCCCTCTGAACGGAATTCGTGCAGCATCATGCCTCCTCTGTTCAATGCCACCGTAAGCGGGTGTGGGGGCATCATGTTTGTGCTCCTGCGGGGGCTTGTTGGTTGGCCCACGGCTGGCAACAAACCTTGCACCGTATATGAGCCGTCCTCACCAGTAGTGTCACCGCCAATTAATACTGTGTTCCCAGTGTGTTTGAGGGCTTGCATATGCAGCTGTGTGCATTTGGCCTCTCATGACTCCTGCCACGGTTTCCCACTACTATGGGAATGTCTACCATGCAGGTGGAGGCTTTGGTGTTTGGGGTACGCACTGCGTGCAGCAACAGAGCCCTTCCCCTAGCCTTTCCAGTGTCAGCCACGGCGTCCGTTGTTTTGTTTTTTCATTATGGGCCGCTTTCTTTAGAGCCCTCGTAGCATCATCACAATGCTGGGAGCGGGGCGTGGCTTGAGTAGCCATGGAGTAGGACATGCTTCCCGTGGAGCTCCGGAGGATCCGACAGATGATCCGTACAAACTACCTTTAAAAGTACGCCACTGGTTCCAGAATCAATCACACACACATGGGAATGGATGCTTCGCTCATTGTATAAAGATCGAGAAAAATCGTAAGCGGGAGTCTGGAGGAATTGCTCGACGGTGGCAGCTCGGTCCATTGTCACACAAGATGGCCAACAACAAAAGAAACAAAAACAGGGTACCCGAAGAGGACGAATAGAGGCGACGGCCACGGGGAAAGAACGACAATGGCAAGGTGAAGGCGGAATACAAAACCCCCGGGGGCCGTAGGTCTCGAGTCGTGAAAGCTTGGGCGCTGGCACGGACGGCAGGGGCCCCGAGGGCAGCAGAGGTGTGAAAATGCAGGGCGCACCACGACCAGCACGAGAAGCACTCGCTTGGCATTGAACTAGCAGTGACGAGAGGAGGTGGAGGTTGCGACTGCCTGGAGACCACCGCGACAGTCGGTAAAGAGCGGAAATTGCGGCTGGGGGAACACTTGGTCACTGAATCGTGATAGGGAGACCCAACAGTGACCAGAAAATGGTGGTGCGAGGGGCCGTTGGAAAGAATAAGACCAAACAACCTACGATGGACATTTTTGCGAAAGCACAACTGTCTCCTACGGCCACCTCAACCAAAGGCCCGATGGCACAGGCTGAGGGCGCGACAGAGGCTGATAATCGTCAGATTTTGGAGGCCATTACGGAACTGAAGGAATCTTGGGGGGTTGTGATGATGGACCTACGCACTTCCCTGGAGGCTAAAATTGAAGCAGTAGGCATTGAAGTTTCCCTGCTGAGACAGGATGTCAGGGGACTGGCGGAACGCACAAGCAGCAGGGCGCAGTGAAATCTAATACGGACACCGGTGCCAACAATACAAAAGAGATCCATGTCCTCAAGCAACAGGTGGCCAACTTGGAGTCTCGAGCAGAAGAAGCAGAAGGGAGAGCGAGGAGAAACAACATTTGAGTGGTGAGTCTGCCGTAAGGTGAGGAGGGCCAGCACCCGACTGATTATATCGAGAACTTACTCCTACAAGGAATCGGGGCCGGTACACTCTCGCAAGGATTTGTGGTCGAGCATGCACATGGAGCCCTCATGCGGAAGCCGAGACCGGGGGCCCCTCCACGAGCGATAATTGCCAAAATATTGAACTATAAAGACCGGGAAAAAATATTGGAGTATTTTCGGAAAGGCGGTACAATTGAGAGGGCCTCGAGCACTATCACGGCATACCGGATTACACTATGCTGGTCCAGAGGCAGCGGTACAGCTATGTAACCATCAAAAGGAGGCTGCGGGCGACTGGGATAAAATATATGCTGCTGTACCCTGCGAAATTGAAGGTTGTGTATAAGGGCAAAATGCACTTTTTTGACACTCCGGAAGAAGCGACAACGTGGTTGGATCTGCAGGGCTGCCCGGATCAAGACACGGAGGAAACACAAAATGGACGTGAAAAGTGACTCAGACATGGTATGCATTTTGCTATGGTGGCGAGCGAACATCCTAGGCGAAGGCTGAGAACGATGGGTTTGGCTGTAGGAGGCCGATATTCGATAACATACTGCGGATTGTGAGAGACTTGATGGACTTGAATATAGTGGCGGTTACATACGTTTAACCTGTATAGCAATGTGTAGTTCTTTGATGGGCTATTGGAGCGGCAGGGCGGTGGCACCCTACCCCCCGAATTGTAGTTGTAGTTATAGTAGGTTGGCCACTAGGGCGGCCTCACCCTCCGGAGCTTCGAGTACAGGCGAAAGCCGGAAAGAGCTAGATGCGGGGTAGCCTGAGATCCAGGGATGGAGCTGGGCAACAGTTGGGGGGGGAGAGTGTTGGGGAAGGGTTGGGAGGCGGGGGGAGAGGGAGTGGGAAGTTTGGTGTGTTTTTGGTTAACAGGGTTTTAGAAGGGGATGCAAGCCTATGCAGATTGGAATGGAACACTGCACCCGGCGGGAGGGAATGGGATCATACCAGGCCATGGGGGTCCTTAAAATACTCACATGGAATGTGCGGGGGCTTCATAGCTATTTAAAAAGGAACAAGGTTATGCTGTATCTGCGCAGGCAGAAAATAGATATTGCATTGCTACAGGAAACCCACCTTACACGTGAGAAGATGGACACGATTGCGGGAAAGTGGAAGGGGGTGTTGGTGGACTCTTCGTGCTCGGCCTACGCAAGAGGAGTACTTATATGGGTGGCGCCACATGTCCCGTTTCAGCGGTTGCAAGTGGTGGCTGAAACAGATGGGGGGATGGTTATGCTGAGGGGATTGGTAGAGAATAGGGAGATAAGTATTGTTAACACGTACGCCCTGAACCAGAACACAGCGGCGTAGATTAGGACACTGAGTGCGAACCTGAGCGTGTGTGGGGGAAGTGCAGTGATCTGGGGAGGGGACTTCAACTGTGTATTGAACCCGAGGGTGGATAGATCGGACGGGAAATTGGATAGACCGGCCCCTGCAGCCCGGGCGCTACAGACGCTGCTCGATGACTTTGGGTTGGAAGATGCATGGAGAGTGTGGCACCCTGGGGATAGGCAATATTTGCATTATTCTGCCCCACAGCAGTTATCAATAAGGCTGGACTATGTCTTCGCATCACCAGAAATTATAGCGGAGATTGCGCACATTGAGTACAGAGCCAGGGTCCTCTCGGACCACTCGCCCCTGATTCTTGTGTGGCAATATTGCCCCCCCGAGGGCGAGGATCCCGACGTGGCGCCTACGAGCTGAGGCGTTGAGAGACCCCTTCTTTAGAGAAGATTTACGGGAGGATATAGTGTGGACTCGGCGGGGACGCTATGGGAGGCCTTTAAAGTTGTTATGAGGGGGGGCAGCCATGGTGAAATCCAAGGGCCTACAGGGTGGGGTTTCAACAGAACTGAGGAAGATGGAAGCAAAATTGGAAGAGGCCTTAAAAGCCGGCGATGATACAGCGGAGAAACTAGATTTGATACTTAAGCTGCAGCAAAAATGTGCGGATTACTGGGAGAGGTTGTGCAGCCTTAACTATAAAAGGTACTTAGAGAGACAGCATGCGGGAGGTAACAAACCAGGGAGACTTTTGGCGTGGTTATATAAGAGCGAGACCCCCATAGCCACAATCAGAACTATAGAGAGGGAAGATGGTAGCGTAGAGGATACCCAGGAGGTGGTTAATCAAGCGTTTGTGGATTATTATAAAGTGCTATACGCGGAAGACGGGGAAAGTAGCTGGGCAGTGATAGAAGAAACACTTGAGGATATGGGGCTGCCCAAGATAAGTGAGGAGGAAAGAGAGGAATTGGACTCCCCGATTACCCTGGAAGAACTGGGGGAGGTGGTGAGGCAGTTGCCTACTAGTAAGACCCCGGGAACAGACGGGCTCCCAAGCAAATTTTACAATGTATATATAGAAGAGGTCCTCCCCCCGCTGCTAGAGATGATAAATGAGGGGTTCAAGAGGGGCCGCCTGCCGCAGTCACTGAGAGAGGCTGTTATAGTACCTCTCCCTAAACCAAATAAACCAGGGCGCAGCTGTGGTTCCTTCAGACCTATGTCAATGTTGAACCAAGACGGCAAGATATTAACTGCGGTCTTGGCGAATAGACTGAAAAAGGTCATTGGTAAGTTAATACATCCGGATCAAACGGGCTATGTCCCCCATAGAAACATCACCAACAATCATAGGCGACTTCAGAGGATCATTGAGTTTGGCAGCGGAAGTGAGGAGGAAATGGCAATCGTGTCCCTGGATGCGATCAAGGCCTTCGACTCCAAGTGGCCGTGGCTGCTGGCGGCCCTGAAACACTATGGGTTAGGGCCTGGCTATGTAAGGTGGGCGGAGATTTTGTATAGTGAACCGCTGGCCAGAGTAAAGATGGGATCTGTGATATCAGAGAGGTGGCAGCTTAGTAGCGGTACTAGACAAGGATGCCCATGGTCCTCTATGCTCTACATTTTGGCCCTGGAGCCTCTCGCGATCTATTTGAGGCAGCAATATGACACCATAGGCATCGAGGTGAATGGGGAGCAGCATTTAGTCTCCCTATATGCGGACATGTTGCTGTATGTGCGGTACCCAGAGGAGAACCTCCAGTACATTTTGGAAGTGCTTGGGAGATACGCTGTGCTATCAGGCATAGCGGTGAACCCCCCAGAAGTCTTGTTTGTTCCCGTTGGGGGGGTATACAGGGGTTCCAGCGGAGAGGCTACCGGTCTTACAGGTACCGTGGGCGGTTAGAACTTTTTGGTACCTGGGGATAGATATATATCACACCGTGGGGGAGGAGCATAGGTGTAATACAGAGGTGGCAATCCAAAAAATTGAGAAATGCATGCGGTTTTGGGCGAAGCTGCCTTTGGCGATGATGGGGCGGGGGGTGATGCTAAAGATGGTGGTCCTGCCAAGGCTCCTACATTACTTTGGGAATATTCCGTATCTGATTCCTAAAGGGTTTTTTGCGAAACTGAATAGCATGTGTAGGGACTTTCTGTGGCATGGCACATGAAACAGAGTGGCGTTATGGAAGCTCCAGAACTTCCATGACAAAGGGGGTATTAAAGCTGCCCAATTACGAGGCGTACTATGTGGCGAGCCAGTTGCAATATGTTGCCAAATGGCTATCTGATGAAGAGACCTCTGAATTTAGGCTGTTTGGGCAGGATTGTGCACCCTTTTATTTGAAAGAAGTTATGTGGGCACCCAGGGCGGAGATGGTGGGGCGCCTAAAAAGGATGCTGCTGGGGTGGAAGGTGTGGCGCAGGGCATGCCAATTGATGGGGAACCCATCCCCATGCTCGCCGCAGATGCCTTGGTGGTATTGACAGGGGCAGACGCTCAGCTCCGACTGATACTCTGGACCCACTGGGAGCCAGCTGGGGTGGCAACGATGGGGGATATTTGGCAGGGGGGCTCTTGCGTTACCTTTGAGGGGCTGCGGGAGGAGGCTGGGTTGCACGAAGGCCAGTACATCACGTACCACAGAATGGTACAGAGGATTAAGAGAATGTGGCCCGAAACTGTGTTGGAGGAAGAACTGGATGCCACCATCGATGTTATATATGATATAGCTAGGGGGCCATGAGGTCTACAGACTGTACGAGATGTTGATGTCTAAAAACTGGGGAAGGAGGTTACGCAACTGAGATCGGACTGGGAAACAGAGGTTGGGGCCGAGATGGGAGATGGGATGTGGGAACGGATACAAAGGTATCAAAAGAAGGTGTCTAGAAACACGAGACTGAAACAGATACAGCTTTACATAACACGCAGGGCTTATATGACGCCTTGCAGAATATCGAGGTTCGAGAATGCAGGTCGGCAAGCATGCCCCAAGTGCGACGAAGAGAACACAGGCATGGTGCATATGTTTTGGTCTTGCCCGATCATAGAGAGGTTCTGGAGGGATGTAAAAGAGAAACTAGAAGGAAGAGGGGTCAAGACAGTAGTGGACACGGTATGGGCCTGCCTGCTGGGGGGCTTCCCCAGACCACAGAAACTCAGGCATGTAAGCAAACTAAGGGACCTGGCTTATGTGCTTGCAAAGAGAAGGATTGCCATGGGATGGAAGTCATGCCATGTGCCGAGGATAGAGGAACCATAGCATGGCAAGAGGCGTGCAGCAACGGGGGGGAGGAGGAGAATGAGTCCCTGATGGCCTGGAAATCACTGATAGCCGGATTGTTTGGGTCGTTAGAGGACCCGACTGAACCGGGTGGGGAGGAGACCGAACCACAGGGTGTGGAATCTGATGACTCAAGGCGATAGACTCGCAAGGGGGCTGGGGTAGTGGGAGTAGTGGTTAGGGAATTTAAAAAGTGTAATGAAACTGTTGAACATGCACTGTTTGGTTTTATTGTTTGTTCAAAAAATGAATAAACATTTTTCAAAAAAAATCCCAATGCTGGGAGCAGGGTCGGGCAGACCGCAGTATCCCATGTGCTCCCTGGACAAACCGGCCTCCGTGGCCAGTCCCCCCGTACGTGTCTCGTGATCAGTTGGTGCCGTAATTATCAAGGGGCTGTTATTCTACTGGATGCGTGTGTCCGAGGCTTCATTGAGGATGCGTCTCAGCTCAGGGACCATTGACCACTCTTCAGGTACCCGTCTTTCAGCCAAGCGATCTCATTCGCATCGAGGTCCGGTGTACCAACTGCGTGCTCTGTTGTCATCTCATCCGTTTGTATTCGTCCTTCGGCGGCACCATTCTCTCAGGCAGCCCGCAGCCAGTTCATCGCGTTGCTCGCCAGACTTCCCTCTACAGTTGCGACAGTGTTGCAGCAACCTACTTGTTCCGAATACTTCGGCTACAGTAGCGCTGCTCGCTCTCTTGGCAGAGGCACTGCCTTCGTTGCCCACAGCCCGCAGTGTCATCTGATGCTGGTGTTCAGGCGGGTCGTGCACCCGAGCGTAGTGAGATCTTATTTGGCATTTCTCGCTTGGTGCCGTGCTGTATTCGCCTTCCAGGGAGCAATTTAGCCGTCTAGGCGAGGCGGCCGACTTGCAACAGCGTTCCAGCATCCGAGTCACAGGTCCACATCAAGGCCGTTTCTCAAGTCCCTTTGTTCTGCAGCATCCGCCATCTTGGGCAATGCAGGTTCAGTCCTCCACGATCCCAATTGAGTCTCGAACTGCCATGACCATCGCGTTCCTGGGGATCTGCCGCTTGCATAACAGGCCTCATGGGTTCATAACCATGTGCCTTCCTTTTTGTTCGCCACTAGTGCATATAAGTGCACTTTTCTGTCTGATCAATGCTCGGATGAGCAGGAGCTCCTCTGCCGACACGTCCTTTCACATGGCGCTCAAGCCACGCCCCCCTTAGAAACAGGGATATAATCAGGTTTAATGTATTGTATATTAACAATGCCGTTATTTACACCCTTGACTTGGGCGGTTCTCATCAGGGGCGCAGATGAGTCACCAACCCTTTGGTATTATACTATATCGCTGTAGATCATGAGACTAAAATCCACCGTCAATGTCAGCCCGTGTTCTGTCTAGAGTTTCATTACTTTTTACATGTTGAACCCTTCCCAGCACCCTGAAAAGTTTCCCACTACACAAACTCTGTGGTAAGATCGGCCGATCTTAGAAATACTTTCCTCTGAGTGTTATCCAGGAACAGCTGTATATCTGAATAGAGCTTGATGCTTGTTGATAGTATCTAGCAGTGTTTGTATGGCGGGGTAAAAGCCATGAGGGAAACCTCTGTATAACAGCTCAGCAGGTTCTCCACGCTTGATGATACACCAGGCCTCGCTTTTGTTCACTGTGTCCCACGTATGGGGGTACTGAATCTTCATCAGACCCGCTTCCCACAATCCTTGTAAATTAACAGGCTTAGCCAACTTAACAGAATAATTCAATATTTTGTTGTTGGGGAATGTATCTAAAGAGGTGTTACTGGGCCAGGTGATATAAAATTCTATGTTTTCCATCTTTATCTCAGGGAGTTCTTCTGCTTTTTAGATCCTCTAGAGATGCAGCGTTGACTCAACTGTTACATTTCTCAGGCCAGCCCATCCATTTTATCAGGTGCTGTTTCTTAGACCCCTTACCTTTAATCTGAATAATTTTCTCAATCCTATAACGATGCTGTGGATCGTGGACCACCTTTTGTAACTCCTCCATATAGATATTACCACTTACAACTTCCCCAGCATAATCAGTCACTGGTATATGTTTACCCCCTCTTTTACAGATGCTTTTGCCACTATGAAAATGTCACTGGTAAAGAATTGGTGGTAACCTTTTGTAAAGACACCTTTTAACTTGGATACTCTGATGTGGTGCCCTTCGCGTAAGGGTGTTTTCTTGATCTGCTCTGATAACCTTTCAGCATACAGGTTTCTCCACACTGCTAATGAGTTTTCAGACGTTACAAACTTTTGAGTCATTTTAATAAACTGTTGATAGCTGTCATTATACACATCTATAAAAGACTAATATATCCACATAGCATTGTGTATTATAGGCTGTGAAATATCTCCATAGTTAAGATTTCAAGGTTCTATTAAAACGTTCAGCAACCGCTGTTTTAACCTCGGTTTGTGTTATAAAATGATGCGCTGCGTGTTGCTTTAGAAGGTTTTTGAGGGGTCTACTTAAAAACTCCTTACCGACATTAGTTTGTAATTTTACAGGTACTCGTCCCTTGATGAAGATATGCTTGAAAGCCGCTGTCACTCTTGAATCAGTCTTATCCCTCAAGACCTCGGCAAAAGCGTATTTTGATAGAACATCCATCACTGTCGAGATGTACCGTGCACAATTGTTCTGCTTTTCCAAAGGACATACATCCACTAAATCAGACTGCCACTGCTGATCTCTGGCAGATACCACGGCCATCCTTCTTTTAAAACATTTTCTAGCATTTTGTATGAAGGGTATATGTCTCCTGACCAGATAGCCAGGCCTTAACAGCTCCACGTGTGACGGGGTGTTTATCACTTTGTAATTTTCAATAAAGAGCATCAACACCCTCATAACTCCCAACACTGCTTTTATTATAATAGCTTTTATGCAATCTTGAACATGTGTTGTTATCCATTGAGGCATTACAAAAAAATAAGCAGAGACCAGACTGGTGTAAGACATTTTATTTTTTATAATGGGTATTATACATGTAGGGTGTGACGAATTGTTACCAGCTCTCATATTTTCTCGACTGCCTTATAAATCACGCTATATACGTCCTCCCGGGCGCCAAGTCCATAACTCTGCAGACACCAGATACTCTTAGCATTTAAAAGTTCAGATATTTCAGGGGCATGTAAAACATAACCTTTAATGCAGAAGTATCCTGCATACCGCTATCCACGTGTTGCTGTAATACTGTTCTAGGGCACAGGTATAAAGATACCACATCCCATTGGAATACATAACCGTATTCACCCCCAGCAGGCATCTTGATGATGGTACAGATGTCCCCTATACAGATTGCACTTTTACAAATCCTCTCATGTCTGAGTGTAGGTATCAGAAGATATTTCAACATGACTGGGGCCTTTATAGCTATTTTAGCATAGCGTATAACAGTTTCTCCACACACATACGTCCAGGCTTCAGGTCATGCTCCACACACATGGCTTGTCCTCTAGACACGCTACCCTAGAAACAAAAGGTACACATATAAGGAGTAGGTTTATTGTATTTTGATCTTTAAAAAAGCTTTCGGCGTACCATACACTCCTTATGGCTCCTCCCTTGTATAGGCTAGAAAAGTCTTTGCGCATTAAACAGGCTACTTGATTTCTAAAAACCAGGGGCCCGGCCAACTGTAAAGATCTCCTTTTTTTCTCCAGATTGCGACATGTGTATATTTCTAGTAATGTTTTTGATAGTAGACCCTCCACACTAGCATGTACATGCATCCCCATGGATTTATAAACACCTTTAAGCATCTGAAAAACGTTATATGAATTCAACATAAAACATAGCCGCCGTATTGCTCTAGCATGATAATGCGGGAGTGAACAATCATGAGCATCCTGCTGCGGGTCTTCTCATTTATGCACGTAGCACCACCGGTAATAGTCATGCCTCAAACATATTTTCACAACACACCGCAGAACATTGAACCTTTAAAGACTCGAAAAGGGTCATAGTTTCATCATCATCTTCTTCTTCATCAGAACTTTCAAAGCGTTTTAAACCGTCACATTTCTTACACGTATTACGACCTTGGGTTGCTGTACTTTCGATCATTTTTTAATAGCACACACAGTAAAAATGTACAGTATTGAATGAAGAGCTGTGACTCTCCGCTCTGTCAAGTTTATCTGGCTTTTTCTACAATTAAAAAAAGAAAGAGGTTTAACTCTTGAATATGTGTTTTTTCAGGTGTTTTTCACACAAACCCGGGCATACTTTATTATACACCATAATGCACATTTCAGAACCAGCATCTTCCATCTCACAGGCGCTAGCAACGTCCATAAACAACTTGCTTCATCGGAAGACGGTTCTAACTCCAGCCAAATGGCTGCCTCTGGAAACAGGTCCTCTAAAACACCCAGGTCCTCATACAGGGGCTCTTTAAGAAACTTAATAGACTCATCCATATCTATGTAGTCTGCATCCGCCATAGCAGCATCTACACCATCCCCGCATTCATCAGAAGCCTTGATATGGGAAACAGCCTGTGACATGTCATCAAAAGTCATCACATCATGGCGTTCACACAGCTTATGCACAGCTGTGCCCTAATCAGGCTCCCCATCAGTGGTTGGCGTTGTTGCTAGTGGACTTTTAGGGCTGTAGTAATTTTGAAAGGTGCTCAAATCATCGCCCCCTAGATTATTCTTATAGTAGTAGCAGTATCGCTTCATAATTCCAGGTATTGCAGGCTCTGCGCAAGCAAGTGTTCCCAGGGCTTCAGGAGCGGCCTGTACCTCCCTCCTAAACACCTGCTGTATATATACACCCTTCACGCCACACCCCTAAAGATGGCCCCTCGCATACATCATCTCCAAGCGCCCGCAGTGCAAAAACTGCGACACACTTCCGGCTCCTTGGGAGGACATCCGGGGGCAGCATGGACAACACACATACCCATAACCTCAAAGAGGTGCGTCTTTCAGGCGAAGAACACTAGACCACTTCCGGCATAGGTCACCCATCATGTTTGGACTTCCGGGAGAACCCGGTTTGGGCCCTAGGGACTACAGGCTTGAGGGTAGGGGGGGGCTCCCTACTAGCACCTATGATGTCACTTCCGGACCAGGAACTCCGCTATGGCGGGCCTTCCAGGGTAACTGGCCGTGCCCACCCGTCAAGCATTAACTAATTACTGATGAAAGGAATTTGTATTTGTTTATTTGTAGAGCGCAGCTGAGCCCTGAGGCAACTGGGCGCTATTCTTACAGGTTACACAAGCATGAATATACAGGCATTACATATGGTCATAGATATGGTACGCACATTGAAACAGATATTTACAAAAAAGTACATATATAAAGGGCACTAGTAATGCGGTACAACAAGATTTAAGTATTTAAGTAACAATATGATGGATTAAACCGTTCAGTTTATGGGTTAGGTCCTGCTCATGGAGCCAGTCTTTAACCTTAATGCAGAATCGTGAGAAGGGCGGTTCCTCCCTTATGGAGATAGGGAGTGCGTTCCATTTCTTTGACTCAATAGCGGGAAGCTGACTCCATCTGCACGTAGTTGGTTAAATCATGGGATGGAGACACAGTGTGCTTGTGCAGTTCCAATAGGTCTTGTCGATGTATGTCGTGAAAAGGTGTTAGATAGGTATATTGTCAGTCCAGACAGAAATGCCCGGTCTCCTCCCTCACAAGTCCTTGGAAGTAAGCAGCGAGGCATTTTAATCACTACACAGGTGCCAGCTAGTCTCGTTAATACAGTAGAAATGTTAGAAACAAACAATTAATGGCTTTAATTATGTTCTCCTTTACGGCCCCCCATTCCTGAGCTCTGTAGAGCCCTGGAGAGCAAGCTGACCCCCAGTACACGAATAGAAACTAGGAGATAGCGAGGCCTGGAATGTGTCTGTCCCCTGCACGCAGCTTGCTTGCAGAGAACAGAAGCAGTGTGTTCTTATAACAAAGAATTGTGTCTGCAGGATCATGAAATTGCAAACTGTTGCTAAATAAATATCTTAAGGTGTCATACTCGTCACAATTGTCAATCATTGTACCCAATTCTAAGGAAATACATTATGGGCGGTATTGAATGTGTCACCACTGATTGTAAGATGCCTGTTTTGTATATATGTAACTGTTGTACGATTCTCTCTCTCTCTTGCGTCCCCCGGGGTCTGGAAACACACGTTGTGGGGCGTGGGACCCAGTTGGCCAACTGAGACTATTTGCTTTGCAATAGACCCTAGCTTTTGGGAATACAACCTTGTGTCTGGCGTATCAGTTCGTGTGTGGTGATTGCGCCTTGTTTCCATACACGAGGGCTCCTAGGGGCCCCTTCAATATAGGTGCCTGATTGTAGAGGCACTTGTGAGTGTGTGAAATTGACTTCAAATCTATTCTTTGTTTAATATTAAGCCACTTTATATAGTCTGTCTAGTTGTTGTAATGTGTTGTTTCCTAGGAATATTGCATGCTGATCAAATGGCGTTATTTTGCATAACTTGCATTTTGTTGATGCTTTGTTGGGAGGTGCCTAGGTAGAGCGCATTGCAATAATTAAGCTTTGATAAGACTAATGCTCTTGCTACTGAAATGCAATTAGTAGTTGTCAGGTAGGGGCGGCAGGCCGTGATAAGCTTGCAGGTATAAGCTGTAGAGGAAGCTAAGGCATTGTTTTGTCTCGTAAGTGAGTGCGCTGAATCAATGTAGATTCCTAAGGTTTTCACATCATTGGCCACTTTAATGATATTGCCGTCAATATTAAAGGAGGTGAATAATATCCCTAGTTCTTTCAATTTGGTTGGGGATCCAAGTAGGAGCAGTTCAGTCTTTTTGTCGTTTAGACATAGACCATCCAGATCTGTATGGTACTGTAGATGTCGTTAAGTGTCTTGCTGTCTACAATGTGGTCACCAGTGATAGGTATGAGTAGCTGGGTATCGTACAAATAATTAGTGTATGTGACACCCAGATAATCAAGTATATCAAAAAGAGGCTTAGTAAACACATTGTAGAGAGTTGGGGAAACAGGATGCTTGTGGAACTCCACAGGTCACTGGCGATGGAGAGGCAGATGCAGAGGGTGAATAGACCCTCATGGATCTGTTGCTAAGGAATGATTCGATCCAGGCATTTGCTTGGTCCGAAAAGTGAGCAGCAGACGACAAGTGTTTACAAAGAATTTTATGGTTCACTAAGTCATATGCTGCTGATAGGTCAAGTAGTAAGAGTAGGGCAGATTTACCCTGGTCTTTTAAGATGTAAATTTGTGCCTTCAAGTCAATGAGCGCCGTCTCTGTCCCGTGTATGGGTCTGAATCTTGATTGTCTCCGCCCTAGCAGATTATTTCTTTCCAGGAACTGCTGTATTTGGAGGTAAGTTGCACGGTCTAGAATTTTCAACAGGAAAGGGACCGTAGTAATAGGTCTGTAGTTTGAGGGGTTGTTTGGATCTAGTGAGGGTTTTTTTAATAGTGAGAGTACCCATGCGTCTTTCAGATTGTTGGGTACGGTGCTGGAGTTTAATGAGGCATTAATAAAGGATGTAATGAATGGGGCAAGTTCAGAGTCCGTCTCCTTGATAAGCGAGGCAGGACAGGTGTCACCCTGGCAGTTAGAGGGTTTGAATTTGAATATAATTGTTTCCACTCCTTTGCTGGTGAGAGGTTTGAATTTAAATTGAGGTATGTTCAATATAGGAGGAGAAGGCAAGTCCTGTGGGATGGTAGTGATAAGATTTTTCTTTAATTGTATTTTGTTTCAAAGCATGGTAATTTTGTCGTGGAGAGCATTCTATATGTTAGTGCACCATGTGGTGTCTTTCGTACAGGTATCAGGTGCAGGAGCAGGCGATTCAATATCTTTCAGAATGTTACCTTCGTACTAGAGTTGGCTTTGCATATACGATCATGGAAATTGTCTTTTTTTGCCTGGACAATTGCTATCTTATAATTGAAAGAGGCGGCAGTGAAGTTATCCTTGTTTGACTCTGACAGGGAGTTTTTCCCTGCGGATTCTGCCGTTCTTTTCACTTTCTTAAGCGTTTTAAGGTGGGGGGTGTACCAGTTGTTAATGATAGCGCAAGGTTTGGATTTCTGAAGTTTAAGAGGTGCTATGGTGTTGATGGCCTTGATGATGGTTTCATTATAAATGCCCACTAGAACTGACGGGTCTGAGTGTAGTGTGCTAGGATGAGTTATTGGTTGTAGTGGAGGAAGTAGGTTCTCTAGTGTGAGATTCCGTTTACTTCTCGTCATCATGGCAGGAGCATGTGTATGAGGGGTACTACTTTGTCGATGGTGAACGTGATAAGATGGTGATCAGTCCACGCGCACGGGATATTGGAAAGTATATTAATACTACAGTTCAAGTCTTCTAGCCAGTCTAGCTTTCTTCCTTTATTGGGAGTAGGGTTATTTATGCGATGTATGAATCCTAGCTCAGAGATGGTGTCCTTAAGGGCAGAAGCTGTTGAGTCTTTCAGATCATGGAGGCCTAAGTTGAAGTCTCCCAAAATAATGACTTGGGAGTTACTTTTGGTGTTGGTAGATAATAAATGTGAAACGTCCTTTTTAAGGGTAGAGGATGGGCCTGGGGGTCGGTAGATCAAATGCATGGCGATAGTAGTAGTTGTGGATGTGGATAGTTTGATGGATAGTAGTTCAGCAGACGGTAGGTGTTGCTTATTGATCATTCTTCGCTCTAGCGCTGTTTTGTGAATGAGTGCGATTCCTCCTCCCCTTGAGGAGTTAGTGTCTCTATCCAAATGTAAAACAGTGTAATTATATGGCCAGGGCTAGTGAAGGGCCTGATGCTAGGTTCAGCCATGTTTCTATAATGGCAATGAAGTTGAGGTTGTGACAGGTTATGATGTCAGCTATGTCCAGCGCATGTACTTGGAGAGATCTGGCATTGAGGAGTCCTGCTTTGATGGTGGTAGCAGGGCTGCTAAGTGTGGGCGTCTGTCTGTTGTTAACCAGATTAATGGGTTGCGTAGTAGTATTGTCTGTGAGGGTAGTAGCAGTGATCTGTAGCCAAGTCTAAAGTTTCTCAGCGGTAGAGGGCAGGAAGTGGTGATGCCAGGTGTGGAGATAGATCCAGAAGGTTTGAGTGATTGGGTCGAAGTGTCATCTAATGGCAAGGTGGTGTGTGGTCACTATAGCATGCGACAATGCTAGTTTGTGGTGGTGGTTAATGTAATCTGTATTGAAGATTAGAGGGGGGAGCCTTTGTGGGAGGTATAGACCTGAATTGATGCAGGGGTGCAAACATTTTGAGGGCGGGATGTGGTCCGAGTGTGGGAGAGTAGATGTCACCGTAAGGCATGAGATGATGACGCTATGACCGGGCAGGGTTTCTATGTATTTAGAGTAGTGGAAGCCTATCAAGGGTACTGTTCTCGAGATGTATAAGTAGGTAGGATAAATGAGGAATAAAAGCACTAGTTGAGGTGGCAACATGACTAATATCAATATAGATAAGGCATTGGACAAATACACTTTGTGAATTGCCAGTGGCTATATTGTATGTGAGAGAAGAGTGGACATAATGTTGCGTTCTAGGAGCATGCGCATAGAGCTATGGCAGAGGTAAGATAAACCATAGCATGGGCAGAGACCCAGTGGCGAATGTTAGTGTGTGATAGGAAGTAACAGGTTGCAATGTAGCTGCAGGCTAGAGGGGCCCCATAGTATAGTTGGCATGAAGCATGGGCTAGTTCACTCTAGGATACAGGTCAGCATAGTGCATCGCATGTAAATCAGAGCAAGATGGACCATGAGGAAACCATGGGTATATAGAACCAAATACAGAAACAATTTGCAGGAGTGTGGGCCGCGGCTGCAATAGGTGCATTTTAGAGATGTCCGCATGTGCGGAGGGGCCGTGAGCAATATGGCACAAATAGAATACAATGCAGTACAGTTTCAAAATGGCCGCATGTGCGGAGGAGCTGTGAGCAATATGGCACAAATAGAGTACAGTGCAACAAGGCAGAATATAGTGCAGGGGGAGGTTAGCGACTGATGTAGGTGAGTTTATAGATTCCACTTGGCAGCAATGTTGAAAACGGATTGATACAAGTCAGTTTATGGATGAGGTGTGGCGAGGGACTGCATGTAGTAATGCAGCCGTTAGTTGTATTGTAAAGACATAGGTAGGCAGTATGCAGCAATGGGACAACTGCGTCATGTACGTTAAAGTAATGCTAGAGTGTGTTAGTGGAAGAGTAATCTCACCCAATATGTACCTAGTGGACCAAGCATCCGGATGGAATGGGCAAATGATCAGCTGAAAGGCACTCCGGACATAAGGTGTGTAGACGTGAGATGGAAGTCACGCGGGCAAAGAGTTTAGGCAAATTGCAGCGCGGCACACTTGGTCAGCTCAGCCAGGAGCGTTTTTCCATGTGCCTTCTTCCGTGGACCGGCGCTCGCCTGCCGGCGAGGTGCGATTGGCTTAAGGTGACTGCTGCAGCCAATCCAAACGGTCCTATGATTGGTGGCTCGGGGTGGGGGAGGTCGCATTAAGCAGGGTGGCCATCTTGAAGAGGTGGGTGAACCTCGTGCCATGTAATGGCGAGTGCACTCAGAAAACGCTAATGGGCAATAAACTGATATTCACGGCAATGAAGAGGTTCAGGATACCTTTCAGGCAGTATTGCAGATAATAGGATTATTAAGCAGCAGAATGCAGCGCGTCCGTGAAAGAGCTTAGGGGCTGCTAGTAAATATGCCCAGAAGCTTACCTTTGCACCCAGCAAGGTGAAGGTTAGGAAGGTGCTGCTGCTCTGTTGAAGATGGACCATGGAGGTATCATCTTATTCTACTCATCTGGTTAAAAAAAACAATTGCTTGCATTTGAAGATTTCTGTGACATAAATGGGCTCTCTATAAATGTTTTTTTTTTTAAAACAAAGGCTATGGTTTTCATGAAACGTAGACTCAAAAGGGAACATCAAATTAAGTCTGACACTCAATGGGGAGTCCATTCAGCAAATCAGCGAGTATGACTATTTGGGGTCCAATTCACTGAACATTGCAAATGGTCCACCCAAGTTTCCAAGGCCGACATTACCCTTAACCTTTACGAAGTTTGCATGTGACTCTGGCAATAGGGTGAAGTATCCTTGGAGGCTTATTCTGCCCAGGCTAGACAAGCAGCACTCTATGGAGCAGAGTTATAGGGAGGAACAACTAATTATCAGTGAAAATAAATGTGTGAAAAATGTGCTGGGACTCTCCATAAAGTGATCCTACTTTCCCTGTATTTTTAGAGGTCGACTTTCAAAGGATTAGGGCCATCTGTAAATCTGCACCTTTACTACACTGTATTAGGGTTTAGTCTGCTCCTGGATTAACAGAGTATAGATCAGCTCTGGAAGAAATTATTTTTTTGGAGTGTGATCCATCTTTACCTTGGATTAAATATTTAAAGGAAACTTTCACCTCATTAGGACATTATGAGTGCTAGTTAGAACCGCAGCTCATTAATAGGGGCTCCAAACTATTAATTAAAAAAGACGTTTTTTGCATGATGAAACATGTAGACTCCTTGCTGATATTAGAAGCAGCGAGCGTGGAAGGAGATATTAGGAGTTGAAGCAGAGCTTTGGCTACGAAAGCTACCTGGATGCTGTCCCTACATTTTCAAGCGCATTGTATCTCAAGCTTCCCTTGGGTATACTACCGCTCAATTAATCATTGTACAAGTGGAATTGTGAAATTGCAAATAAATGTCCTTCGTGCGACAATGAAATTGAGAACGTAATGCCTCTTATGCTATTCTGCCTTCTCCATCAGAAAATTAGGAAAAAGTATCAAGCCGTTATTTATGTAGAGCGGTTAGAACTATGAAGCAAGCGCTGCTGGCATTGTGCGTAAACTCCAGTGATGACCTGGCAGTACATTCGGTTGTGGAGGGAAAGATTACGTTGTAACATCTAACAATTTATCTCACACAAAATTGGGTGCGATTCTGGTTCACATCCATTGAAGTTGCTCTTTTGCACAACTACAAGCCTTTTATTGCAGTGGCATTTTATCTGTGCACAATATCACCAGTTGAACTATGCTTTTTTAAGTTTGTTGTTTTTAGCAGTTTTATATGGATTTTTATAAATGCTCCTGATTTTTGCTATTTTTATACATTGTGACTTCTCTACTCTGAATTATAGATTGTAAAAGTGCTTGGATCTGATTTTATTATATAGTAGCAGAAGTACCCGTTCTCCGGACGGGTTCTATAGACAGACATGATAACACGGATTCTGTAGGTCTCTGTTCTAATTCCCTTATCGCTTGATGTGCTTTGCACGCCGAAGTGAACTGCACTGAGAATGGGCACATGTGGCTGGCTGACATACCCTACAGCAGACGTTGGGGCGGAGGTGAGAGTTGGTGTGCTGATGCCTACTGGGCCCTTTTGTGCTCTCTCCCCACATGTGGCCTCAGCCTGGCATGGTGCAGTTCATTAAATTTGCAAATATCTTGGAAACCATGTATTCTAGGGTCTGGACCTCGAGTTTTGTTTCTTGTGTTGGGACCAGTACTTCTACGACCACATTGATGTTTCGCCGATTTCAGGCAACCGTCTCATGTGTGAAGGTGCTGAAATCCAGGGCGCGGTGTGGGGTGTCCAAATGTCATGTAGCCAGTAATGTTTTTAGGGTCTTAATAGGTAACTGTGCAAAATTTGGTGCGGATTGGTGAAACAGTGCGGAATTGTATAAGGAACAACGCTTTGCCACAAATCCCGCTACACTTCTTTAACTTTTATATACATAGATTATGATATTGTTTGTGATTATGAACTGCTTGCGACATTACTTTTATGG
The DNA here is from genome assembly GCF_040938575.1 of Ambystoma mexicanum. Classification (NCBI taxonomy): domain Eukaryota; kingdom Metazoa; phylum Chordata; class Amphibia; order Caudata; family Ambystomatidae; genus Ambystoma; species Ambystoma mexicanum. Next base: position 536,241,995 of record NC_090927.1, on the reverse strand, counting down.
TCTTTCACCGACAAAGTTAATCGAATCGAATTCCGCATCCAGGAGGGCATTCTGATCACAGCTCCAAGCCCATTAAGCAAACCACACAACCTGCATTGTCCAAACCAGTCTGCAGGGTCTGTCTAGCTGCTTCCTTGACATAATTCACTAAATTGGTTAACCCAAACTTCGTCTCAGGGGGTAGGTTGTCCCTCACCTCCTTCAACAGAGTCCATAAGGTTGATGAGTAGTGTCACATGGGTGACAAGGATTGGAAATCAACAAAACTACTTATCAGTCAACATAATGTTTCATTCAGGGATTTAGCACAGGAAGGAAAAAGAACAAAAGCTAAAGTTAGGTTTAGGATTGCCAAGTTACAACTACAGATCCCAAGACAGTCTGAATTGCTAACCCCTACCATCTAAGCAAACTTCCGGTGATGGGTTAAAAGCAAACCCATTTTCTACAACATAAGCTTCCTCAGAGAACAATCTTCGGGTTCCTATCCAATACTTCTCCCACAGGAATGATTAAGGTTTGTGCCTTACAGACACACAGGTATTCACCCTTAGTGCTCTGCTCCCGAAATCTCTTTACTACTCACCCTGTTCTTCTACTCTCCCATCCTCTTACTCGACCCACTATCTCTCACCGCTCTCCCTCCTGCTCCCTGTACTGTCCCTTCAATGTTTCCCTTTCCTCTCTCCCCTTACTGCTTCCCGTTACCCTTTGGTCATACTACCACTACTCTTCTCTCCACACAATTCCCGCTCTCTGCCCCTCTACTACTCTCCCCACTCCACACTAACACTCCTCCCACCCCTTCTCCTACATTCACTTTTTCACTTCCCCACTCACCTTCTCATCCACTTCCTACTCTCTACGCCCTCCACTCCATCACTTCCAGTACCACTTCCTGCAACAACCAATAACTCACCTTGCACACTGCCTGTATAATCCTCCCCCACACTCCTCAGCACCATTCGTCCTCTGCTTGGTCTCTTGGTCAGCCTCCACCTCCTCCGATGTCCCCCTGAACAATCCACAACTTCCCTTCCTTCTTTCCATTAGCTATCCCTCCCCACTGGTACCTTGCCAAACTTTTCCAGTTGTCCACTCTTATGAGGTGGTACAAACATCAAAGGAATCAAATGGGTTCTAAGCCCTGTCCAATTTTCCGTGTGGGTCCACCTTGGGTTTTGAAATGGTGGCAGACAGTGCTGAGTCATGGTGCTTATATTCCATTTTGTATGAGGGCCTCGGAGTCTGACAACCCAGTCCATACAACTCAATCCACATTCTTCAATAATTTCACTATGGCCTTACACAAGAACGAGCTCAGAGACTGGAAGCTTATTAGCTAAAAGGCCCATTTAGAAGTGGATGAAGAAATAAACCTTGGACAGACATTTTCTATAGGGGCATACCCTTGCAAATTAACTCTGATCCTGACTAAATTGTTCAACAGCTTTAAACACACCTGGACTATAAGTGACTCAATGTCATCTGTTTTTCCCTGACTGTTCTGTGTAATTTTCTGTGAATGCTCCAAGCAAGTAAGGCAATCTCTTCTGCAAATGTTCTAAAACAAAGAGCTTGTTCAGACATTTTCAAGATTGACAGATGTCAACGCAAGTATCTGGCCAATGTCCCTAGCTTATTTTAAGCTAGAGCTCTAGCTTAAAATTAGAGATAACCCACATATACAAGGAATCCCGTTAGCAAGGGTGGATTATAAACCTGGCATGTTTGCTGAAGCCATATTAATCTCACTCAGAAACCAGAGTAGTTCCCCCATGTCCTTTGTTAGAAGACCTTCATTGATACAATGTATTAGAATTCAAAATAAATGTCACTAAATCCAAAACACTGAATGCATCCTCTGCCCCACAAGAAGAGGAATCTATTAATGACTTGGCACTCTTTAGGTGGCATTAAGTATTTGGGCATCTTTAGTATCACATCTTTAGTATACCAAGGAAACTACCCAGCTCTGCTTCCACAAAGTGGAGAAACATAAGAATCAAGGTGAAGGGAGAATATCACAGGGGCAACATGCTGGTCTTGGTAGCAAGACCATGCAGAGCAACAGAGGTTCGAATCCCGGATCCGCGCTTACAAACCGAACTCGGGTATTACGCGCATTATTAAAAAAACATTTTTAAAAAAAATAAAGCCATCAAAAAGGTATTCCTGCAACATTTGCTCTATTTTTCCCAGCCCTCCACATCCAACCGCCTAGTTCCTTTTATTAAGAATTAAATGAAATTGCATATTTATCTGAAAAGGGTAAGATGGAGGTGGTGGGGGGAGGGTCAGTAGTGGGATAGCAGGTGAGGCAAATGCAAAACCTGTGTTGTTGATGGGTGCAGGTCAGAAGTACCTAGGGACCGGAGTGCCTTCGGCCTCTTTGCGTTTGGTGCAGGCACTTGAAAGCATGTTATCCAAGGGAGAGGGCCGAATATATCAGACAACAGCACTTTGAACCTAGGGAGCTGCCGACGTGGGTGAGGTGCGGGGTGACTAATATAGGGCTAAAAAGGAGCGCTTTGCCATAGCCCGATTATTGTTGATGTGTACTGGCTAGGCCTGTGGCAGTCGTGTGTGGAGGATGTGTATTGTTAGGTTACCAGTCATTTGGTCGAAAACCAAATGATCGAATGCCATTTGATCGAAAATCAAATGGTCGAAAAAATGGTTGAATTTTTTTTTTTATTTAATTTTTTTATGGGGGGGTTCCCCCGCCAACCCCCCTTTTTCTATATTAATTTTTTTTTTAGCAAACAAAACTAAAAAAATATATAAATAAATAAAAAAATTCGACCATTTTTTTTCCGACCATTTGACTTTCGATCAAATGGTCATTCGATCTTTTATTTTCGACCATTTGACCGGACACTGTATTGTTAGGTGCTAGAAGATCTTAGAGGGGAGTTGGCTAGTAGGAGGGAGAGGGGAGTAGGCCATAAAAGGCAGGAAAACTGGTGTCGTCCCTGTACTCTTACCCCTGCTCTCTTCCAGACCGGTCCCTTTTCAATTTCTCACTTTTCCACCATCAATCGACATCTCCCTCTATATTTTGCTGTCTCAAATAGATACATTGTACCCCATGTGCAACAAGGATCTGTGGAATGGAAGATAAGGGAAGGGCGGTGGAGTCTCCACTCATTACCATAAGCTACAAGCTGAGGTTTATAGTAGGTAAGAACCTTTGGTTCCGATAAATGGCTGCTTGAAATATGTGGACCCAACATGCCCAAATCCACCTTACTTAAAATGTTGGTTGGCAGACTGAGACCTCACTAACATCGTTTAACTCTAAAAACGTTATATACAAATCTCAACTCCTCAATGCGCAAACCTCTCCTTTTGTTACTTTTGAACCCATTGTTTCTTTGCAAACCGTTTTTGAAAAATCTTTTGGCGGATTATTAATAACATTGAGGCACTGCAAACAGCATTGCAAGCCTGCCTGGTAACCGAGGCAGAGTGGATTGCACACTTTACAAACTTATACAGCTCAAATAAAGCTACTGCAACTCCATCTGCCTTAAGCTAATCATCTTGGGCACTAATCTTTTCAAAAGATGATATTGTAGGGATTATAGCAAAAGCAAAACGTTGTAGGGCTCCTGGCCTTGATGGTCTTACAAACTTTACCATCAAACAACATCCTGATCTTTGGGCCGATGTATGCCTGGAACTATTTGAAAGGATAAATATACAAGGCCAAACCCCAATGTCATGGAAATCTGCTATAATCGTACCCATTTACAATAGAGCATGCCCCAAAAACTATCGCTCAGTAGCACTGTTAGACGTTTTGGGAAAAATATACGCAACAGTGCTACAAAAAAACCTGATTGAGTGGTCTTTAAAAGCGAAACGTGTTGACGTAAGACAAGCTGGCTTTGTTAAAAACGTTGGATGCTCCCTAAACCTGCTAATCTTGAATCTGTTAATGATGGAGGCCCTACGGGCTAACACTAAAATCTACCTCGCATTTATCGATTTTTCATACGCTTTTGATACAATTGATCGTGAAATCCTCTGGCAAAAGCTGCAATCCTGGGGTTGTCCCAGCGGTTTGTTATACGCGATTTGAGATTTACACACGTAGACCTCGATCAGAATCCGTTTGGACCAGTCTGGCACCTTGTCATCAGAAATTAAGATCTACAAGGGTGTCAAACAAGGATGTCCGCTGGCAGCAGCAATTTTTAGTCCTTTTATATCAGACATTGGTGCTGCCGTAGACTCTGTACGATCGTTTCCACCAAAGTTACATACGTCACATGTCAGCTGGTTGTTATATGCAGATGATCTGATTGTATTAGATGTAACACCAACTGGGCTTCAGAGAAAGCGTGACGCGGTTCAAAAATATGCGTCTTTGAACCAACTAAAGATTAACACCTCTAAATGCGAAATGCTGATGCTCAAAAATTTAAGAACTGGAAGAAGCAGTTTTGACAAAGAAATTGGCTGGAAATTGGGGCAAGAACAATTGCGCACATCAAGCAGCGTGAAATACCTGGGGATGCTGGTAAGCGCAAGCATATACGACAGTCCATGGTCGAATGATACTAAGAGAAAGTGTCGACAATTAGCCAGCCAAGCAGGCCTCCTGCATAAAAGATTTGGAAAGTTTTCCCAAACACCAGTACGGAACTTTTACCAACAAAATGTGTCACTGATACTTTCTTACAGAGCTGGAAATGCGCTGGGCTGCTCACACGTCCTTTGGCCTTCTTTGGAGAACACGTTTTGGTCAAAAGTGCTGGGTTTCGCCTTGGAATGAAACCCACCTGAGACCCATCAATCAGATCCCCTACACATAATCTAAATCTATTGGCCCAAATTTTAATGAGAATTTTAAGATCCACATTTAACATTGAAATAGGCCTGTAATTTCTACACTTAGTGTGATCCTTATTAGGTTTTGGGATCACAACAATCAATGCTTCTTTCATGGAATCACACATCATTCCCGATGCAATAAAATCATTATAAAGTTCACACAAAACAGGTGCCAATTGAACATCAAATTTTGACAATATCAGTACTGTGTTAAATGTAGTTGGTGACCGTTTTGGAAAGGACACGAATGAATTCATAGGGTTTTTTTGATGCGGAAAAAGCCTTCGATAGGGTTAACTGGAAGTTTCTGGAATACACTTTACTGAAAATGGGTTTTGGCCCAATTTTCATGAAAATGCTCGAATGTATTCATAGAGATGTTAGGGCCCGAGTATTGGTTAATGGGGTAGTTTCGGATCCATTTCAGTTGTTGAGGGGGCACGAGACAAGGTTGTCCGTTGTCACCTTTTTTGTTTGATTTGGCGTTCGAACCTCTTGCTACTTATTTTAGACAATGCGAGATTATTAAAGGAATTAAAGTTGGGAAGGTTGAAGTAAAAGTTCTATTGTATGCTGATGATATGCTTCTTATGTTGTCAAATCCAGAAGTGTGTGGGGATGTAATAAAATCGATGTTTCAAGAAGTGGGTGAATTATCAGGGCATAAGGTGAATTGGGATAAAACTGAGGTTTTCCCCTTGTCTAGCCAATGTGAGTGTACGGTTTTGAGTTCATGGAATTGTAAGTGGTCACCGGGGGGGTTAAGTATTTAGGGATTCATATTATTGGAGATTTAAAGAAATTGCTACAATTTAATTTGGACTTGGTAACTGCGAATATGTCATTATTGATTAAGCGATGGGAGAGATTGACATTAAATCTGTGGGCAAAGATCAATGCGATTAAAATGGTTATTTTGCCAAAGATCTTGTATGTTCTCCAGTCCATTCCGTTGTTCTTGTATAAAAAACAATTATTAAAGATTGAAAAACTTTTTTCTTCTTTCTTGTGGGGTCCTGGAAAAAGGCCTTGGGTTCCAAAATACATGCTAGTACAAAAGATTGAGGATGGGGGATTTGGATTCCCTGATTTGATAAAATATTACAAGGCCTTTTTATTTAAAAAAAAAGCTCCTATTATTTTAGAGATTGTAATGTGAATGAATCAATTTGGTTGCACATGGAAAGGGAATTTGTGCTCCTTTTGACCTGGGATCCATATATAGTATGGATAAATTGCCAATGAAGAGGTTGAAGTTAATTCCAATAGTGGCAACTAGACAGGTGATGGGGGAGTGGTTTAGAGACAATAGGCCGAGTTATGGCGTCAGTCCTGATGCTTCTATATGGTATAATGAAGCATTGCAGATTGATAATAAATGTTTGAATTGGCTTAGTTGGGTAAATAAAGGAATTCTGAGGCTGGCGGATGTGATGGATGGGGACACGTTGTTGAGTTTTGAGGAATTAAAGGATAGGTACGGCTTGAGGCAGAGTGAAATGAATAGGTACTTGACTTTAGGGACTATGATAAATAGTAGGATGGAAATGGCTGATGGTTCTATTGGGAAAAAAACAGAGATTAGTAAGTTATTAGAGGGTCAGGCATATAGTGTACGTACTTGTATGCAATTTATGCCTATTGACGAAAAACTCCAAGGGGCATGGTCTAGATTGAGAGAAATTTGGTCGGGTGATGGTCTGGATGATATTTCTGAGGTAGATTGGAGATATATTCTGAAGGTCAATTTGACTTTGGGACCTGATTTGGGTTTATGTTTAATTTGACAGAAAATTATTGGAAAGTTGTATTGAACACCTGTTAAGATGTTTAGATTGGGGCTATGGCCTGACGATTTGTGTTGGTGTTGTAATGTTGACAGGGGTACATTATTGCAGAAGTTTTGGACGGCAGTGATTGATAGGATTGGTTTGATTTTTGTTGTGGTTTTGCAGAGATTGGCAGTAAATATCATTTTACTTTCCCGTAAAGATAGGGGTGGTAGAATTAGGAGACATTCTTGCTGGATTGACAGGGCCATAATGGTAGCGATTAAGTTAATACTCAGGGTTTGGAAATCGAGGAAGAAACCTAACGTTGATGAATGGCTGACAGAATTGCATATTTTGGCACAGTATGAGAAAGTTTCATTTCGTAATAAAGATGAGGACTATATGAAATTATGGGGTCCATTTATGGCTCTTTATGATTGACGTGAAGTTTGGATTGCTTTGATAGCTATGGTATTCGTGGTACAATTGGTGGGGTGTCATGATGCCTGCCTCCAAGGAGCCAAACCAGGCCCGGCACCCTCAGAGACAGACACCATGCATTCAAGGGAAGTCCCAGCAGCCCCAGATGGGGGCCCTTTGGACTCAGTCCTGGCGCCATCGGCGCCAGGCTCATACAGAAGTAGGTTGGGAGTAGTGCCTGGTGTAAACTTGCCTGTGCAGACCATGCTGCAACTTCCAAGACTGGAAGGAACTATTTTTCTAGGGACTACTTGATCTCTAGGGTGTGACCGGTGGAGGAATACATATTTCTGGGGGAAGAATAGATACCTGGAACTACTTGAAAGGCTATTTAAGCCACGCCAAAGCAGCAGACCACGCTTCGCGTTGTTCTGCACTTAGCAGCTGGACGCTCACCGTGCCTGCTCCTACCTTGGTCCTCCATCACGCCTGCCAGCATCCTGGAAACACCTAAAGAAGAAAAGGGAAGAGAACAGGTGAAAACAAGAACCTTACCTGATACATTTGCACTCCGGATTCTGCACGCCCACGATCCTGCAAAGAAGGCAAACATTTTAAACGCGCATCGCGTCACGCGCAGCACGCTGCATTTCACTCACCTGCACGTGGTGTTTTTGAGTCCTGCGACGTCCATCCGGAGCTTCCACCGCCATCCAGCACCTATTGGAAGGAATGAGAAAGAGAGGTGAGAAGGGAAACACGAATCTAAGTAGAACTTACCTGTGGTTCAATTCCCTCTCCGCCTTCGGGTTTGTGCCATACCTTCGGCATCTCAGCACCCCAGCCCCTAAGGGGAAAAGAAACAGACATTTTATTAGTGAGAGCATGTGAGAACATTAGCAATACGCTCACTCAAGACTTACCCATTTGCAAGAGAGACACAGCAGCTCTTTTCGGGTTGGCGCCTTACCTCCGGCATTGCCGGGAATCTCTCATCCGAATTCTTACCAGAATTTGGCTTCAGCCAAATCGCCTGCAGCCCGGAATCTTCTCCAGCACCTGCGAAAGAAAAGAACAGATGAGTGAATATAAACCCAAAGTTGCCATAAACATTTGCGGTACGACGGGAATGGACAAACTAGTTTAAACTCATCAATCCAGTGAAGTAACTGGAATCACAACGCGCCCCTGCATCAGAAGCAGGATGGAGAGCTTGTCATTTTGGTCCCTAAGGTGAGTCTTCGCAGGGAATCCCAAAAGGGTTTCACGGAGGGAGAGAAGGGAAGTGGGAGGTCGGAACATCACCCGCAGACTATAACCCTTCCTTTTCACACACAGTGGGATATTCCTCCGAGCCAGAAAAGCCAGGTTGGGGAATCCAGTCCAGTCCATCTTCCGGGTGTTACGCATCTCTGCAGAAGAGGTCACAGCAGTCCCAGCCACGCCCGCGCCTCCGTGGGAGCCAGGTGAGCGTTACATGGGGTCCCCCTTTTTCTTTTCTCTCTTCTCCCATTTGTGGTGTCCTTCGTGTTGTTTTTTTTTTTGCGTTTGTGTTTTCTTTTATGAATACTGTTATTTTGTTGATTATGTTTCACTACGGTTGGTTATTTCTGTTTGGTCTGAACTATTTATGATGCTTTTGTTCTGTAAATTTCATTCTTTTTGATGAATGTGATATATTGTTACTTTTACTATTGTTGTTTATGTTTTTTGTGAAAATTAATAAATTGTTTTTGAAAAAAGAAATGTTGGGTTTACCAAAGGGCGTGTCAACGGCATGTATAAGGTACGAGTTGGCTTTAATATCTTTACATGCCAGAGTCAGCTGGAATTTGCTGTCCCTATTTCGTAAAACAAAAGCGCACGAGAAAATTCCACAATTCCAAATTTTTCAAGAAGCATCTTCAGACAGAAACAACATAGTTTCAATGTGGGTTAAGCGCTGTGAAAGCCTACTTGTGGAGTTTGACATTAATCTAGAAACATTGCACAATAATCCCAACGCCGCAAAATTAAAAATCTGGCGGGCGGATTGGGACGCAACTTGTTCCCAGTGATCTGCTAACAGGCTGATGGGGACAATAAACCAACCGAAGCACGGGGCTTTAATGTTATTCAAAAATATGTACATTTGTTTCCGAACTCCAATACAAGGAGAATGTTTATGTTGTTTCGTTTGAACGCTTTTAAGACAAAAGAGTGCCTTGGTCTATGGGCATGCAACGCAGTGCTAGATACATCTTGTAGATTTTGCACACGAGAAGTGGAGACCGTCAAACATCTGGTCTTGTTCTGTTGTGAATTGAGAAATGCGCGATCAATTCATTTGGGTCCGTGGAGTGAAAGTCATCTATCCTTGTGCGCCAACGAATGGGGGCAGGAAATGTTTAATGGCATCGATATGAAATTGATATTACCACCGATGTCTCTGTTAGCAGTGTTCTGAAATCGGGTATACCTTACTCAAATGAAAAAAGAGTGTAGGCTGAGGAAGGACTGTAGAAGGTTGGAATCCAATGGGTGGAGATGGGATGTTTTCTTTTTTTTTTTAATGTGTTGTAATATTTTAAAGGTTTTGTATTTAAACCAATAAAATAAAAAAAATATAAAAAAAAATCTTTAACAAGCAGATGTGGAGGAAAGTAAGTAATTTGATCTTCAAATGGATACCATCGGACTCCTTCAACAGATTGCTCATAGTTTGAAAGACTCTCAAAGCAGCACCATAATTAAGGATTGTGGGCTATAGATTGTGAGGAACCATTGCACTAGATGAGAAACTACTGTGAGAACAAATGTTCAAAACAGGTATACTCCGCAGCCAAGAGTTAAGGCAGTAATGTTTAGCAAATGTATGCAGAGAACTAAATGGCAACAAGAGGCCTGGCAGAGTTCCAGCATGGCAATGCCCTGAGAAGGGGCAGAGGGGTAGCTTGCAGACCCTCTGGTCTGCTGGCCCGAAATCCCTGCAGGAGCCCTCTCCAAAAAGACAGTAGAATCTTTACTCCATCTCTGACGTATTGAAAGAAGAAAAGAACACTGGAGGATTAGTCTTTTGGGAGGGATGGAAAAAAGGAAGAAGAAATGGGTTGGAGGGAAAATATTAAATATCCCTTTAAAGGGAATGTACAGTTTTAACAACAATAAAATATGTAGTTCCCTACAGTTAATGTTAAATCTTCTACTCATTTTCCAGTGAAAGGAATCACCACATTATCCTATTGTCAACATTTTTGGAAGCCTTTTCGTTATGGTTGTCCATTTTCTTAGCTGCTCCCACCACTTCTTACAGAGGAAGTGACATGAGTAGAGGCAAGGACATGCAGTCTGCACATTCATTATAGCAGCATAAGGGCAAAATGTAAAGTTGCATTTAAAACCCCTTAACAGTGCGCTAAATTAAGAGGCACAGATAACAAGAACTCCAAACCAACAGCTATGGAGTGCAACAATGTGTTGAGACCCTTATCATTGAACCAACCACAAACATTTGTACCTGCATACATACATTAAAGAGAGGGACTACCAACTGATAAGAATCACATCTGACGAGTCCCAATCCTGGTGCCCAGACCTCTCAATGAAAGTTAAGGCTGGCCATATTTGGAAAATGACTCTAAAATCCTCCTGAGAAGGAAGATCCCTGCTCCAAGAGAGGTTCCAGGGAGCAGGAGAAAGACCTCTTAAGTAAATCACATAGAACACAATATAGAAATCCTTCCTGTCCTGCAATCAAGTAAAAATAAACACAATAATGCTATACACTACTGGACCTGGTGTGAAGGCATAATGAAGCAAGACACAGCCAATAGATTCACTTTCTGAACAAAAAGGATTTTATTTTATATGTAAGGATGGATTAAGGCCTAGCTCCCTACGCTAATGTAGGGTTTCGCTACATAAAGAAACTAAGGATCATCTGTGTCAGTAAGTTCAACTTCTAAGTCTGTCGGTGTCCAAAACCTATGGCCCTCACAACTAAAGACATACAATGTGTAGGGATGGCAGCACCAAAAGAAACAGTGTTCAAAACAAAGTTCTGAGATTCTTCCAGCTAGGGTTTGGGTCAGCTTCCCCTTCTGCAAGTTCAAATAGTTCCACAAAGAAACAGGACTCGGGGTTCCATTCCCCAAGTCTAACAATTGAAGAGTGATGGCCTTTCCTTGGCCACCTGAGAAGAGGATCCAAGTGGAGTAGGTGTGAGGATACCCTCAGGTTTCTAACATACCCTTTCCCTATGCGGGCTGGACCTAGGGATTTCCCATGGAAAACGGGAGAGGAAGTCAACGTTACCTTCATCTCGACCTTTCCGGTGTTCGACTGTGAAATAGTAAGGCTGTAGGTCTAGGAACCACCACATGACCCATGGGTTGGATTCCTTCCGCCGATTTACCCAGACTAACTGGGAATGGTCTGTAATTAATTTGAATTTACAGCCTAATAGCTAGTACTTCAGATGGAGTATTGCCCACTTCATAGCTAATGCCTCCAGCTCGATGACTGAATAATTTAGTTCCTGAGGGAAGCTTCAGCTGATGTACAAAATGGGATGCTCTAAGCCGTCATGATTTTGTGATAAGACTGCCCCTTAACCCATTAAGGACATGTCTGTCTGAAGAATACATTCTTTGGAGAAGTCAGCTGCTTTCAGGATGGGACTCTGACAAAGAGGTTGCTTTAATGTGTAGTACCAGATTTCATCTTCATCCAATCTGATATTTTGGGGCTCTTCATTTTTCAGTTCATCAGTAAGATGTGAGGTCTTACTTGAAAAGTTTGGGATAAACTGCTGATAATAGCCGATTAAACCTAAAAAGTCTCTTTGTTCTTTTTTTGTTTTCGGAGTGGGGGTGTCTAGGACTGCAGTAACCTGTTCATGCTGGGCTTAACAGTCCCATTGCCCACAAAGAACCCTAGCTATTTTACCGCAGATTGGGCTTGCTTGCATTTTCTAGGGTTTGCAGCCAGGCCGGCTTTTCTAGGTACCCTGATAATGGTGTAGAGGTGGTAGAAATGATATTGCCATGTCTTGCTATGTATTACTAAATCGTCTACGTAGGCTCAGCGAAAACTCTAATAGGGTTGTAGAATTCTATCCATGAGTCTTTGAAAAGTTGCAGGAGCCCCATGTCGACCAAATGGCAAGACCTTAAACTGAAACAGCCCTAAAGGGGTAGCAAAAGCAGTTTTTCCTTTATCTGGTCCATGTATGGAATGTGCCAATAACCTTTTGTAAGATCTATAGTAGAAAGATAGACAGCATTAACCAGCCGCTCGATAAGATCATCAATACGTGGCATTGGGTACGCGTCAAAGGCAGAAATGGTGTTGATCTTTCTGAAATCTATGCAGAATCTCCAACTCCCATTGGGTTTTGCCACCAACACGATAGGAGAGGACCTGGGGCTAGTAGATGGTTCGATGATGTTAGCCTCCATCATTTGCTTTACCTCTTGAATTATGGTTTCCTTTCGGAACTCAGGGAGCCTATAGGGTTTTAAATGTACCACCTTCTGGAGTGCAGATATGATGATAAATATCCTTCACCCTCCCTGGTGCTTCTGTAAACACCTCAGGAAAATTGTGTTATTAAATCGTAAAGGTCTTGCGTCTGATTGTTTGTGAGTTTGGGAGGCATCAAGGCCATATTATCGGAATCCTCAGGTAATAAGCAGGACAGAATGGTGACATTCAATTCTGAGGGATTCTCTTTCCACTCCTTAAGAAAATTGACATCGTAGACTTGAGTTTTTAAGCAGCGGTCAGGTTGGGAGATCTTATAATTGTATGGCCCCATTTGCTCTATTACCTCATATGGCACATGCCATTTAGAGATTGGTTTGTTTTCTGTGGTAGGTAACACAACCAATACCTTCTGGCCTATGGAGAATGATCTTAACAAAACCTTTTTTATCATAAGAGGCTTTTTGTTATTCCTGTGCCTTCACCATTCGAGTCTGCACCAAAGATCTTGTGAGCTTCTTCCAGCTCGGGCTTGGGCCAGCTGCCCCTTCCCACAAGTTCAAATAGTTTCATAAATAAACAGAACTCTGGGTTCTCTTCCCCAAGTGTACCACAATTCCAAGATATCACAAGGGTCTCTTCCCCAAGTTCGCCACAGTTCCAGAATATCTCAGGCTTCCTTTCCACAAGATCAACATAGTTCCAAATGGTTCAAGTCTGTTAGTTTTCACCAATGTTGTCACCTTCCACTGGTACTCCCTTTGACCTGTACCAAACCCAAATGCTCTCTTTCCCTTCAGCATTTACATCACAAACCCTTTGTCTTCAGGCTCTTTTTGGCTTTTCCCAGGTTGGGGCTACTCAGTCTAGGCACAGTTGTCAGACCACACGGTCCACCCATTACATGTCACACAACCGATAACCCTTGGCACTTTGTGATGCTCTGTAGGCCTTGATTAAAACTGGTTTTCCATGTAGCACCAGGGTTAGCACTCAACATCGGTTGTGGTTTCTTTTTCTCTCTGGCAGTTTAGGGCTTCATTACCATTTATGTATTGGCAGTCTTTTGCCTTTGACACAACCTGTACTGAAATTGTTTGATGATGTATGTATTCTTCCACCACCTTGCATTCACTTTGCCCTTCTTAGTTAAACTTGCCATTTACAAGTGCCTTTCATTCAGTTTGTAAATATTCATAACATCTTTCACATTTTTCTTATTGCTTGTAACAAAAATATTTGTTTTCTACTTGCACAACAATTCCACATTATTTTCATGTCTTTTCTGTAGTTCGGTACTCAATATTGGCCGTTGTATTTTCCCCAGCACCTTTTGCATGATTCATTCTTACTTCAAAATCACTTGGTAATTTATTCACCATCCCTCGGTTCTTCCTTCAAGTTTAAACCCTCTTGTTATGTGCCTTTCGCTTGCATATAAATATTAAATGTCTCACATTCGTCCCAGAGCATCCTGGTACAAGTTTTCTCTCTCTCTGACTCACCAGAGCTGCTCTGCTTCGTCGGGCGGCTTTGTGCCGTTCTTCGTTCAGCTCTCTGCTCCCAGATAGGCATCAGGAGTCACAGCTAGCAGCTCTCACTTTCAGAAAACCCTCAGGCAGCGTCCCGCAGCATTAAGGATTCTCTGTGTTCCCCAGCTCCAGCTGGAAACATGTAACATCAGCAAGTGTAGGGGTTGTGGTGCTCTTGCAGCCCGCATCATCACCTTGGTCCCCTGGGAACGTGCAACGTCCTCTCTACCAGTCCTGCTCCACCTTCTTTCCAGGCAAGTTCTCCCTGAACTAATACTTGGGCCTGCCTTTAAACATCTGTAGCCTCCCAATAGGTTGCAGGTGCGAGTGGTTTGCCTGACCTTCATTACAACAATTAACACAAAATGCCGATCCTTTATAGGCATCTTCCTCGTCCCAGTACTAAAGTGGTGAAACTCACTAGGAGTGTGCAATACTCCTAGTCACCTCTTACTCATCCCAGTTTAAAAGGGATACCCTTTAGGGTCGTAGTGCGTGTGTGGAAGAGATCAGGACTGATAAAACCCTATGAAGGAGGGGGAGTGCAGGATGTATCCTCATAAGGAAAAGAGGGTACCATTTCTCACCTGTGGGTATCTTCTCCCCAATCCCCCAAGGACCCTCCAATGCTTAGAATTTTTCTACAAAATTTAAATGAAAATACAAAACAGAATTAGTCGAGATGAAACAGCTAAAGCTCTACTCCAGCCATATGAAAAAGTGGTAAGAAAAAGTTAAGCATACCTCTGGCATTACAATCTTACTAAGCATTCCCCTTTTTCTATCCAACTAGACGCACCTCATGTCCATAACACCATGCACAATATTGTGCACAAGTCTAGGCTGTGGAACTATCACTGGCCCAAACCCTTACTCAGGCACATCCCAAGTGACGTAATGACCTTCACTGTACTCAATGGGCAATAGGAAATCCGGCCTGTTGAGCACAATTAAGGTTTTTTCATGCCTCCCTCTCTCATGTCACAGCCAGAATACTGGTCCTGAATCAGATTGTGCTGAAGGGAAGGTGGGTGCGCGTGTGTGTGTGAGAGAGAGAGAGAGAGAGAGAGAGAGAGAGAGAGAGAGAGAGAGAGAGAGAGAGAGAGAGAGAGAGAGAGAGAGAGAGAGAGAGAGAAATGTGTGTAGTTTCCCCCTTCACGCCATATGGTTTGGTGGAAAAGGTGGGCCTTCTGTACAACATGGAAACGGAAAAGACACTTAAAATGTTTATGACTGCAAGACAATGTAATACAGGTCAATGCTGGCATATAGCACATACAGTATGGAGGCCTCTTTTTGCAGTGGAAATATTGGCATTATTAGGCACAGCCAGGATGCATTTCCTCTTATATTGGCTATATTGGAACACCATCAATTGCAAGGTCTTCTTACAGTAGCAATACTGGCATTATCGAGCACACAGTGTGTCCGTACAGCGGTAAGTAGAAAAGCACATTAACATAACACAACACCATCATCATGAGGCGTGTTTTACAGTGGCAATGCTGGCATATATTGTGGGCCCATGCATCATACAATTGCACTGGAAATTACCCTGATGTACATTGCAGAGCAGGCATCTGCTGGATCATTTCATGTATTACTCTATAGAACCAAATTGTATGGATTTTTTTTAACCAATTCTTACCCATTTGTAAGCCATTAAAAAGAATATGTACATGGGGGAGAACCGCCTTCAACCGTTTTGACATATTTGGGTTTTCACTCCATGTTTAGTTGCTCACACTCATTAATGAGAAATATTTTAGCCCCTCCAATTAAAAATGTACCAGCCCACCCACTGAAGATATAGCAAACCACAGAAACTATAACAAAAAACATGCAGTACAGAAGGCATAAACATAGCCCGCTCTTCAGAGGATCACAAACACAAGAGGCAACATTAAACATAGTGGTAAAACTAGTGTCCAAACAATATGCTACAGAATGTTTCAATTGGTGCATTTTCACAGAATAAAACAGTAGGGAGACTTAAATGCACAGAACATATACATGAATTTCCTTCTTACAGTTGCCAGTGACATTTAATGGGCAACTTAGATTATTATGGTCAATGATGCCCCAGTCCAATCATGCTCCATAAATTAATGCTAAAAGCCTGAGCCATAAACTCCCCAGATCTACAAGAGGTAGGTGTGTACAAACTGCAGCCTCTCTGCCCACCATCATCTCTTGCTTGGATCATCTGCTATTTTTTAAAAATCACATTTCTTCTCATGAGTGCAAAGCTAGCAGCAAAGATTTGAGACTTTTGGGGGTAACCAATACGATTTTGCAGAAGGCATTGATTCACATTAGATGGCAAAGATAAGCCTAAACATTGTGCGAGGACCGACCACTACCATCTTCCAACCTGTAGAATGGAAGTCTGCAACTGATCAGTAACAAGGTATCAACTGGAGATATTACAAGCTTACAGATCCCTAGTTGATGGTGCGAAAATGTTTTACAAAATATAAATCAATTAACTAATTTACTTAAGTGTTTCCTTACTTGAATATGCTTTGTGCGAAAACTAAGGAGGAACATGCATGTACAATTTATTTTTTACGAAAGAAGAGTCTTGCCACCTGCAGAATCTACTCTGAGGAAGCGCGGCGGGAAGTGAAAAGGTGCAAAGTTTGCCACTTGTCATCCATTTGGTGTCGCTCTTCCCAGTGGTTAGCCAATGAGAGTCGCGGATCTGGATTGTTCAAACTGGACATGTGCTCTCGAAAATGCACTCGCAGTTCACGGATTGTACTTCCGATGTACATCTTTTGACAACAAATACAGACAATTGCGTATACAACATAGGTAGTTGTGCAATTTATGAAATCATGAATTTGAAACTCTAATCCAGCATTATCCTTGAAAAAAATGTGTATTACGGTGTACATAATGCAGGTACCACACCTGTAAAAACCTTTCTGCAATGGCGGTATCTAAACGGTACCTCGATCAATCGTTTCAATTGGTTTCAAGTATGATGGACAAATCCTATTCCTGACAGTCAGTGCACTTGTATAGATAAATCCGAGGTGGCAGTCATCACAGTCTCAAATATGAATCCATCAATAGAAGATGCAGGTGCTTTTTTTAACAATTTTGTAAAGAAAAGTACTATCTTTGGAATATTAAGTAATGATCTAGATATTTAAACTGTGTTCAGCCTTGGGGTTAGTCCTGGGGTTAACTGTGGTAGCTCTATCCTGGTCTCTAATTTTGGCATATGGTTTAGCTACACATTCTTGTGAGTAGGATTTCAAATACATTGTGATTTTTAAAAAAATATTTTGAGATACTTTGTGAAATTGTTCAACGTGAGGATTCATTTGAACAAGAATACTTCATGAAATTTGAATAGCCTTGAAAAGGATCAAAGTGGTTGAAACGTGTCAGCTATGGAATTTATGATTTAATGGCTACAATAATGGGAATTATGATTTAAGAATATGTTGTATTATACATGGACTGTGTAATTACTTTATTTTTGAGATTTTCTGCTAATGGTCACCTGAAGTTACAAGGTCTATGTTCTCATTTGAGTTATCCATGTGTTTAATAAACACACCCCTTAGATACTATTGGAGAAGCACATCTTTTCTGGTATACTTAAATAGTCACTTTTTTGGAATAGGGTAGGGCATACCTATGTATAGCAGTGTTTTCAGCTACACCATTTATATATTTGACAGGCTATGTCATTCTAACTTGAACGCACCCCACACCTGGATCGCCCAACTTATTGTATGTTCCGTGTGCTTAGAGGGCTCATCGTGGGTGCTACTGGTCAAATCTTATGTCAGTGTCAGACATAAGATTTTACCAAATATAGCGACACAAACCTCTATTTGCATGGAGGGGCTGGCTGAGCATCCATCCTGCTGCATGCAAGGCCGCTTCCTGATTCAAGGGACTTTAAAGTAGAAGAGGTGGGATCAGAACAAGAGGGGAATGTTCCCCTCAAGTTCTCCTCTTTCATTTAGTAGTGTATGGACCCTGATGTTTTAGTGAATGAACGATTGTTAAATAATTTCTGTGCAAGGGGTACCATTTAAGTGAGAAGTTTGAGAACATTCACCTGCTGAATAAACATGCAGCCCTGAGCTCCCAAATTACAGACTTGTTTTGCCACAACAGATGACTGCAGACAGAAATGCAAGGAACAGATTTAAATCTCAGACTGACGCAGACAATAGTAGTATAAACACACACGCAAGTACCTTAAATAGGAAAGCAAGGTGGTTGTCCTGGAAGTCAAAGAAGAGAGCAGGTTGGGGCAGTAAAGTAAAGAGAGCATTCGTTAGATAACCAACAGGCACAAGTGAGGTTCACACATCAAATGCATTAGCAGACGTTATATGCAACAAACTCTCCAATGGTATTCTTCCAAGACAAACAGCATATTTAACACACTCTTGTTCATTTGCTGCGTTTTAATTTTATCCTGCACTTATTTCCTTTGAGATTACACATTTCATATACTATCCCAGATACCAGTGAAGCTCAGACTTTTTTGTTAGTTGCAAAGTGCAATACTTCATGAACCAAACATGTTAACGGGAAAAGTCCACTGATTAATGTAACAGCTGAACCACAAGACGTTTAAGAATATAACACATACAATTCTAAAATAATGGCCCTTCTGCAATATGCGAATATATTTGCTTTGTCTATATCCACAGCACAACCACCAATTAGGTAGCAAAGCAGTTCGGGTGTTGCATAGGGTTGCACTGCACGGTCAACGGAGCATTTTACTATTCCGAAAAATGATCTGATCTATACAAATGCTCTGCAGAGAAGAAAGGCAATGGGGAAACAAACGCTTAACAGGGGCAACAACGGATTTACAAAGGTGCACTAGTCCAATACACAAGTGGTCACGTTAAATAAATGAATCTTAACATTCACAACGTTCTGGAAATCATGGAATACAACGCCATGTTCTAAACATTATGACAGTTACAATACGGTTTACCACATAAAAACTGCATTCAACTTTCGTTGCATGTTCAAAGTCAAAAATCTAAAATACCTTTATAGATAAACAAATCAAGTATTGCTAATGAAACGCTGGCGCTGAATGATCAATGTTAAACAAATAAAATTAACTTGCTTACCTTTTAGATTAGGTGAACATTGTATTTATGCATCATCTGTATGGCGTCTACACTGCAAAAAGTGTTTCCAAGCGCCACAAGACAAAAAGAGGGTGGGGGTGGGGAGGCAGGGGAGAAAACAACAATAACGGCCCACAATAACGGCCCTACTAGGCCTTATGACTTTTGGATCGTGCAAGTGCAGTAACAAGAAGTGCAGGGGGCGGGGATAGATCAGGGCAAAGGGATGGGATAGGGAGAGGGTGAAGGGGAGAAGTGCAGGCGGGAGGGGGCCCAAGGCCCTGGGTAAGTGCTAATGGGTGTCCAGGAGGGCAAGTGCCAGGGGGAACCAGGGTAGGGGTCAAATAGTGCGAGGACAGGGGTGGATCAGTCTCAGAAGGCTAATCAGGGAAGGATGCCTGAAGGGAAGTACTGGTAAGAAAGGGTCCAGAAAGCCTTGTGGATGATGTAGAGGGTCTTGAATTTGATCCTTGCAACCACCAGGAGCCAGTGGAGTGATTTTAGGGCTGGAGAGATGAGGTCCCTGGTCTTGAGGAAAGGATAAGTCTTGCAGTCCTATTCTGGATTAGTTGCAGAGGGCGGAAGGAGGAAAGGAGCAGATTAAGGTAGAGGCTGTTGCAGCAATTCAGCCTGGAGAGAACCAGAGCTCTGGAGACATTGGGTTTCTGGGGGAAGGTGAGAAAAGGGAGAATGCCTCTGAGGAGGTGAAGCTGATAGTGGGCCTTCTTGGCAAGGTCAGCGATATGAGGTGAGAAGGAGAGAGAGAAGTCAAACATGACAACCATGTTTTTAGCCTCACATGAGGGTGAGAGGAGGGAAGGAGCGGATAGGAGTCCCATTGAGAAGGATCTCAGTCTTACTGGCGTTAAGGCAGAGATCGGTAGCAGCACACCATGCCTGAATAGCAGTCAGGCAGTCGGGAATGAGGGAGGGAGGAGAAAGAGGGGGGAAGCTTTATGCTGTGTGTCATCAGCATACAACTGAAAGAAGGTGGAGATCAAGTGGGCAAGAGGGGCAAGGTAAATGTTGAAAAGCCACGGTGGGAGGATAGAGCCCTGAGGGATGCTGCAAGTTGAGAGTGAGGTAGACGAAAGAAAAGGGCCCAGTTGCACTTTGGAGGGTCGATTCGAGAGGAAAGAGGTTAACCAATCCAGTGCCTGGTCTGTGATGCCCAGGATATCACAGAGCCAATTTATGAGGATGGTATGATTGACTGTATCAAAGGCAGAGGACAGATCTAGGAGAATAAGGGCGGAAGAAGAGTTGGAGTTGAGGTTTGAGAGCAGGTCATCACGGGTGTTCAAGAGAGCAGTTTTCCATGTCTCTGACTGCTCTGAAGCCAGACTGGTGGTCGTGGAGGCAGCCAACAGATTCAGTGTGATGGATTAGTTGGGAGATGACCAACCTCTCCAGGAGTTTGCCCAAGAAGGGGGTAGTGCAGATAGGGCAGTAACGGGGTAGGAAGGGTCAGCAGGATGCTTTTCTAGGAAGGGGTGCACAAGGGATTGCTTGACGGGTGAAGGGAAGGAGCCAGTGGCAAAAAAGTGGTTGCAGAACTCCGCCACGGAAAGAGCGAGAGTGGCAATGTTGTCCTTCTAGAACAGCAGGGAAGCACCTGTTTGG
Source organism: Ambystoma mexicanum (assembly GCF_040938575.1). NCBI lineage: Eukaryota > Metazoa > Chordata > Amphibia > Caudata > Ambystomatidae > Ambystoma > Ambystoma mexicanum. The sequence goes on along the minus strand of NC_090927.1, from coordinate 536,221,217 downwards.
TGGAGACTTTCATAGAGCAGACTGTCTAGGTGACCTCATTCAGTGCTATGGGTGAGGAGGAGGAGAGTAGGGGGAAGGGAGAGGAGAGAGCCAGGGGTGGCCTGCATGCAGGCAGGGGTGGGAGAGGCATAGAGGTGAGAGAGGACAGGAGTTTTGGTTGTCTGTATTGCCTTTGGAGCAACCGACAGGCCAATTTGTCAGAGGATGTGCTACAAGCCAACCACTTCCGTTGAGCAACTTTGAACTTGCGTTTCAGCGAGGCTAGGTCAGAATCATACCAACTATTGCACTTGGAAGCAGGCTTCGTGCAGATCCTCATGGCAGGGGCATGTATGTCAAGGGTGTTGGAGATGGAGAGGCTAAGTTTAGCAAGAGCTGAGTCGGTGTGAGAGTGAATAGAAAGAGTGGAGGGGAATGAAGGAGGCGGGAAAAGCAACTACTGACACTCATCGGTCGAATTTCTTTGCTTCATGCACAGGCAACTAATCTGTAACTACCGGCGACAACTCTTTGCACTTACTTGTTTTGTTATGCTATCCTACTAAACCTGTAACCTTCGGTGGACTAGCACTGCTTTTTTAAATTATATGTATGTATCTGCAATTAGGTATAAACTCAAGCGCCCAGTTACCTCAGGGTTAGGTGCACGTTACAAATAAATAAACTAAGCTCCCACTTTTCCGAGGGAAGCGATTTACAGAGTGGAGCCCCCCCAGGCAAAGAGCAGTGATACAGATAAGTGTGGCATACTGCATGCAGGTGGGGGGGGGGCGCACAAACCTGCTGTGAGGGAGGTGGCGAGTGTCCACCTTATCAACGAAATGGCAATTAAGCTTCCCCCCGGCCCTACCAACGTTTGCTAAAGGAGAATTGGCAGGGAAGACGAGCGGGAGGCCGGACAGTATCCACCCCTGATCGTCGTAAGGGAGAAGTGGGGCTTTAAACCCATACAGATTACACTCCTCATGACAGGAGTAAAAGCCCGACCCCGGAGATGATTGAGGAGCTAAGGTGCCAAGTACTCAAGCGGAGCCACCCCCAACTATACTGAATGCTGAGGAGCGACGAAGCCGCCAGACCAGACTTGGATGGTGGGAGCAGAGGCTAGAACGGAACTCCCCAGAGGACGTCGGTCAAATAGATCCCCAAGCCTATATCATCTGGGGGTGGGGATGGTCTTTTAAGTGAGGAAGGGGGAAGCTGGCAGATCGTCTGAGGAGCCCTCGGGGCAATCTGTAGTTCAGTTTGCTCCAAGGCAGACAGTAAATTATGGTCAGAACTCACGATCGATTGGGCTCAACACTTCTAAGAAGCAAGCTAAAGGGAAAGTGCGCAATCTCTGTGAAGCCCGGGGGGGGGGGGAGAAGAAGAAAGTGAATAGAGGACATCAGTGCCCCTCGAGAGCTGAGCTGCATGACTCCAGGGGTCACAACCATCTAGAGGCACAGTGAAGATAGGAGAGAGCAAGCATTCACCTGGGATCAATAAGGTTTTATCTTTCCCCAGAACCAACCTCCGGAAACTAATAGAAAAGGGGAGACCTAAAGAACACATGGTGGATAAAAGACAAATATACTACCCCAATGTCCAAAAGCAAGAGGAAGACACCAGCAGTGGGCCAGAGAAACCTAAAAAGAAACATGGACATCAGTATTTAAAAAACAGTGGTCTGCAGGAATGCCATCACATCCCACTGAAGGGGTGGAGGACCCAAATAAGCAACCGCAAGTCAGCAGAGAAGCCTCGACCATGATAATGCAAAAAGAGGACTTTCAAACTTGCTTTGGGGAATTCCAGGATCAATTCATGGTAACGTTTCAGATGCTATTCTCCCAGCCGAAACTGGAATTGAAACACTCATTGCAGGATGTGAAGATCGATGTTGCAAAGCTCGAGGAGAGTGTGGACATAGCAGAAAGAGCACTAAAAGATATGTCGGAGGACACAGAAAGGAATGACGAGGCGCTGAACATATATCAAGACTTTCTCATAATATGGAGATTCAATGCGAAGATTTGGAGAACCGCCACTGCAGATCCAATATATGGATCAAAAACTTGGTGGAATCAGTGGAGGATAAAGACCTAAAAACATCAGCACAACAACTATTTGCAGACCTCCTCTCGGGAGAGGAGGAGGAAAAAGACGAGCAGAACCGGGCACGAGACCAAGGCATGTGCTGGCAGCAATCGCCTCTTAAACACAGAAAGACAATACTGGGAGCAGCAAGGGCATCAGGCCCGATAAACGTCAATGGTGCAGAAATACAATTGTATCAGGATTTAGCTCAGTCAACACTACAAAAAAGGAGAGCCATAGACCCGGTAGTACGGTTTCTCGCACAAAAGCAAGTAAGATAATGGACGTTCCCATTCGGTCTGCTATTCAAGTGCAAAGATCGGCAGCACTGAGTCACTACCTGCGAGGAAAGAATGCACATCCTGCAGATTCCGGAAGAATGCAAGCTTTCTAGCACCACAAGAAAAGCGGAATGATTGAAAAGGAATGGCGGGAAACCATGGGAATGGAGGTCGATAACAAAAAGCCACAAAAGGGAACAATCTCTGACTTATGCGTTTTGGAACCCATTCGAGGATGTAGAGGGGACTTTAAAGAGAAGGACCGCAGCTGGGAGAAACGCTCTATAAGCGGGATGTGAAGAGAACACACTACACAAGTAAGACGATAGCCCCAAGGGACCACAAGGTAGTGGATGGTCCGCTGGAATCCTTAAGTGGGGTTTAGGAATCCCCACAATGTTTATCTGGGTTATATAGGGGGCCAATGACCTCTGGCACTCCACCGGGGTGCTCCTAGTAACTTTGGCCCTCCCCAGGAATGGGGTAAAGTTTGGGGAAGAGGTGGGGGTGAGGGAGGGTACGGGTGTTGGTATTTGTGTGGTTGGGGGGGCGATGGGGGAGGCACAAGAGGCTAGGACATATACAAATGACTGAGGAAAAGCAAACATGCTTATCAAAAAGGAAGGGGGCGCCTCTAGAACACAAGAGGTCACGGAAGCACTATGAGGAATATCAAAATCTTGTCCCACAATGTTAGGGGTATGAACTCCCCGGTAAAAAAGAAGAAAGTAGAGGGGTCCTTGAAGGGGGGAAAACCAGATATCCTGATGTTTCAAGAAACACATATTAGTAAAAAGGACAAAGGGAAGCTCAGCAGGATAAGGGGCTACCCCCGTCTGTATCAAGCTAATGCAGAGGATAAAAAAGCTGGGGTTCTCATTGCCATTAGTGCTAGGCTAGTAGTAAAAGTCCTTGAGAGTGAGGCAGATCCAGCAGGACACTCACTTTTCCTTAACGTAATAATGGGATCCCAAAAGTATACATTAGTGACGTTAAACGCTCCAAATAAGGGACAAGACGGCTTTCTGAGGGCAATGCTGTCTCAACTTGAAGATTTTGCTAAGGGAGATATCATACTAGCAGGAGATTTTAATATGGCATGGGTCCCCCAAATAGATAGGAGCTCACAGGCAGCACAGCATAAACTGGTGCCATCCAAACTTCTTAAGCAGAAAATTACCACACTGGCCCTTCATGGTATTTGGAGAGTGGCCAAGGGACCGGCCAAAGGCTTCACATATTATTATCAAGTGCACTTGTCAATGTCAAGGACTGACATGTGGGTGTCAACTGGTATAGTGGGAAGGGTGAAGAGTGTAGATTTGGGAGCTATTACCCTTCCGAATCATATTGCACGATGCAGATGGAGGTGGTGGGGGAGCCGGAGGGGGTTTGGAAGTGGCAATTCCCAGTAGACTTGATACAAGACCCAATTTTGAAACTTACTTTGCAGACAATGATACCCAAGATATGGCCCTGGGAATGGTGTGGGATGCCTTCAAAGCAGTTCTGAGGGGACATTTAATAGCTATGAAGGCAAATTGAGATAAGCAAAGGCGAAAATGAGAGGAGGAATTTGAAGCAAAAGTATGGGAGATTTTGGCTGAGATAGCAAAGGGCCCTTCTAGGAGTCTGCTTAGGGCGTTGAAACATGCGCAAGGCCAGCAAGAAACACCATCCGAAATATGCAGAAAAGGCACTACTACTTACAAAACAACACTATTACGTGACAGCTAACAAAGCGGGCAAGTTGTTAGCTAGACAATTAAAAGAGAAAATCAGTTCCCGCACAATACTGAAACTGAAAGATAAACCAGGGGGCTACGAAACCACAAATGAGGGGATCTTGGGGGAGGGGGGCGTGGCTTGGCGGCCATGCAGTAGGAGGCATAATCGAGAAGTTCCTTCGAGATCCTGAAGCAAATCTAGCTAAAACTGGTGCAAAACCACTAAAAAGCACCTACAACTAACAGAAACAGACGTCGGAACATCCGTAGATCACTGGTTGAGTCTCCCGATGGAAATCGGAGCAGGAATCGAGGAGAAAACGGTGAAAGAAGACGGCACCCGCGGGAAACAGAATGGCGGCCGCGAATGGCCGAACCGCTGGAGAGAAAGTCAGCGCTTCATAACCACGGGCGAGGTGCGGCTGGCGGGGGACATAGAACACCCTGCACAGTAGGAGCCCTCCTGGAGAGGCGACTGAAGACTAAGATAGGCGTTCTGAGGAACGGGCACTACAGAGGTACGGAGCTGGAAAGCCCAGTGCAGAGAATGCACCCGAGCTCCACTCAGACACGGGCGCGGGCGCACGTGGGCCCCATTTCCCTCCGGAGCCACCCCACCTGCAAGACCAATAAGCCAGGGCGGGTTAAGTTAACTGGCCACAAACACCCGCGGCTGACTGAAGACGAACAGAAGTGGACCAGGAAAGGGAGCCCAGGAGTCGATGCGGACACCATAAAGATACAGGGTTGGAAGAAGCCTAGCGGGGTGAGCGCATCCAAGCTCGACCATACAGGCCCCATCTCCCTCCGGAGCCACTCCAACATATCCAGAGGCACGGAGAAGCGAGAGGGGCAGACAATATAAGGGGAGGCGGACCCCGTAGTGACGGGACTGGCGGCGAACGGAAAGCACATGCGGAGCAGACCGTACGGCGCCCAGCAGCCAGTCCAGATATAGACTGGGAGAAACAGAGTATGCAAGGAACGAGAACCGGCGCACATGGAGCAATATTGACTACGAGCTAATCCACGCAAACAAAATATGAAACTGGACCGCCACCCATCCTGTAGGCCTGAGAGGCCAGAGCCGCACAAGAACTACTGAAGTGCCCTAAAGGAGGGTCAGTACAAAACAAGCCAAGGCACAACATTCAGAGCAGCAAGCTCCCCCGGCAGATAAAGAGGGCGCACAACAACTAACAGGACGGTTATGAATCCATAGCGGGGAAGCCCAGGAACAGAATTCGAGAGACTGAGAGACTGATAGGGCCAGGACACGGACGGACCCGGATCCGCTGACCATCTAGCAGTACACAGGCGAGTTCCATTGAGATAATGCCAAATCGGTAAACAGAGGGAAAATCTAAACAAACCAGCATAGAAGCCTTCACTAAAACTCCCGGAAACAAACAACCTGTCCAGCCGGACACAGCAATGGCTACCTCAAGCACAACACAACAGGCGGGAAATACAAATGAAGGACCGATCCTAGAAGCAAAAGCCGCCTTGAAAGCGTCCCTTGAGGCCAAAATGGACGCAGCGATAGGCGCCCTCAAGGCACCCTTAGTAAATAAACTGGACACTGTCATGGTAGACGTGGGTCTCCTTCGCCAGGACACCAGAAATCTAACGGACAGAGTAACAACAACAAAGCAGCAAGTGCAGCAAAACACCACAGATGTGACGGTCACGCAAACACAAATATCAGAGGTGATACAAAAGGTCAAGATCCTCGGACAAAGGGCGGAAGACGCAGAAAGAAGGCAGAGCACGAATATATTGAAAACATGCTGCTCCAAGAGATTGGAGCAGGAACTCTTTCCCAGGGCTTCACGGTGGAGAGGGCGCACAGAGGACTGACCAAAAGACCTCAGCCAGGCGCCCCTCCGAGAGCAATGATCGCCAGGATCATGAATTTCAAGGATAGGGAGAAGATACTATCATTCTCAAGAGAAGGGAGAGTGATTACAAGGAACACCTCCAAAATTACTATCTACCCAGATTATACAGTCATGGTGTAACGCTCACCTGATTCCCACGGAGGCGCTGGTCTTGGCAGGGTGGTAACTGTATCTTGAAAAGTGAAGTGCAGGACTCGATTGGCTTCCGGTGCTGGGCCTCTTCGCACTGTGTGTCTAACTCGAAGAGTAAGATGTCTGCAGGTGAAAGAATATGGGGTTAATGACCTGGGATTGTCGGGTGTCTCTCTCTCTCCCCCTCTCACTTTTCCGTGGAGCCCCAAGGTCAAAGTGCTCACCTTAGATAGGTGAATGCTGGACTCTCCATCTGCGTCTGGTGCAGGGTGCCATTACCAGTTCCTTCACTGGGTTGAAACGTAGGCCTCTTGACTTCAGAGGATTGCTAACTGTCGTTAACTGCACGAACGGTGAGTTTCCGGGCACCTTTAATGTCCTTACAGTATTTAGGTGCGTGGGCACGTTAGTATGGAATAGGGCTCTGTATAATGTTCTTTTCAAAAGGTGCCTTTTGTCTTGCAGGGCTCTTGAGGCGGAAGATGGTGGTTTGAAGAGAGCCGGAGTTCGAGCCAGCGCATAGGAATGAAGCGCTTGGGAGCGCGTAAGTAAGTGCCTGTTGCCTGCTTTCGAAATGCACTCCAACTGTCTCTTTTCTTTTGCAGGTATGAGTTCGGATGCTGAAGAGACTCTGGAAAACACCGGAGTATTTGCAGGCGCCTAATTGTGGAGGGCGCGATGGCGCGTGAGTAAATAGCCCGCCTAATGTCTCTCCTTTTCTCTTTCAGGTGCAGGAATGCAGCGTTGAAGAAAACCGGAATTCGAGGGGTGCCGGTAAGTAAATTCCCCACAGGAATAATTATGCTTTTGTCTTCACAGGCTTTTATAATGGCGGAGGAGCAGCACGAAGAGTTGGTAACTGCCGATGGATCAGGTGAGGAAATGCTGCGAGTGAAGGTTGCTGTGCTAACCTGTTGTTTCTTTGTCTTTGCAGGTGTTTCTGAAGGCTGAATACAAGAAAGGTAAGCTTTTGTTCTCACAGGTTCAGGATCGGAAGAAAGAAGACTGGAACCGACACGGTGAGCGTTCTGCTGCAGATGCAGAATAACGCGAAGCACGTTGCATCAATCGGGTGTGGTTTAAATAGCCTTGGAGTGATGAGGCATCTTCCTCCACTGCCTCGCCCAGGAAAGAAAAGAGTTCCTGTTCTAGAAGAGTTCCAGTGTTGTATCCAGGGAGTGGAGCCTGCCCCACCCAGGTAAGAAACTAGTCCCGGCTCGTAGAGGATTCCCATATGGCTGGTAAGTAAGCAGCATGGTCTGCTGCAGGTAAGTCCACCCAAGCATCTTTATACATGTTATGAGCCCGGCGCTTCCAGTGCCGGGACCAGTGATTTTGATGAGCCTGGTGCCACCGGCGCCAGGACAAGGTCCAAAAGGTCCCAATGGGGACCGGCTGGTGCCTAGGATGAAGGTTAGAGGCCTGCTTCCAAGGACATTGGACTGGTCCTAGCCCCTTGGAAGCAGTGATCATGACACATGGTCCAAAAACAGAGAGCAAAATTCGGTCCGACGAAAGAGCGCCTCAGGGCGGCAGGAGTGCGATACATGCTCCTATACCCCGCCAAACTTAAGGTACTCCATCAAGGGAAATCATGGTTCTTTGGCTCGACTGGAGATGTTCATGCATGGGTGGACCAGCAGGGCATCCCCCAGCAGAGACAAAGGAACCGTAATAATAACGAGGACCAGCCCCGGTGAGTGGAAACATCGACTTTAGAAACAAGACGTCAACATAAAGTAAGGCCACTAAGCCAGATGCAGAGCATGAAGGAGCGACCTGCTTCAATCCAGCTGTGATGGCTAAGGAAAACCACAACTCCAAAATGAACGTTCACAAGTTCGGATGCCAGTTTGGAGGCATCACGCTGCGGCGAGCCCGTTTCACTTTGACGGACAGAGCAAGAGAAAGGGCGAGGCCCGAGCAGGGGGAGGGTGGCTGGGCGTTAGTTTGGAAGTTTTGGTTTATGTAGTTACAGTTCGAGTTATTGACTTCAGTGAATGGTTTGTAAAAGGCATGAACAGCAGAGCAAATAATAAAAACTATAATGGGACAATTCCAGCACGAAGTGACTGGTGCAGCACACAGCAACAAATCTGGAGACAGGACCACCGAGACACAGGGAGAGGGAGCCCGGTAGGGGCGACTTCAAGTAGCAACACTAAGAGCAGCCGCAAGAGACACAGGACAAGCAAGAGGCTATGGGACGACGGAGATGGATCAAATAAGTACCCATGGGCCTGGATGAGTTAATAATAGCAACCTGGAACGTGAGAGGACTAAATGCATACATCAAAAGGCTGCAAGTCTACGCCTGGTTGAACAAGATTAAGGTCAAGAGAGCTATGATCCAGGAGACGCATCTGACACCAACGAAACAGGCCAAAGTCGATCAGAAATGGGGAAGACAGGTATACAGTGCCACATACTCAAATTATGCGTGAGGAGTACTAATATGGATCGCCCCAGGAGTGCCATTCCAGCTCATAAAACAGGGAACTGACCCAGAAGGTAGATTGGTGCTAGTTCATGGCATGTTGGAGAACAAAGAGGTGTGCTTAGTTAACACATATGCTCCGAACCACGATGCAACAGAATTTTTCAAGAAGCTGGCATCCAAGCTGGCCCAGTACAGAGAAGCAACGTTTATCTGGGCTGGAGACTTTAATTGCACTTTGGACCCGCTCCTGGATAGGTCGGACAACAAGCACAAGAAACCAGCACCCCTGCCAAGGAGCTGCATAGACCCCTCAACTGTCTACAGCTGGTGGACGCTTGGAGACAGGTACATTGTGGGAAAAGAGGGTACACACACTATAGCGCACCCCACATAACATTTACACAAATAGAATATATAGTCACTGTAGGAATTTACAGGGATTAACATCAAAGCCTGCACACTTTCAGACCACGCCCGATACTAGCAACATGGGCACATACACACAGGAAAGCCCTGATACCAACATGGCGACTCCGGGCAGAGGCTTTGGGAGAGGGAGAGTTTGAGGAACACCTTCAGGAGGTGATATACTACTTCGAACATAATGAGGGAAGTGTAGAAAGTAACGCCACACTCTGGGATTCATTTAAAGTTGTGATACAGGGGGCGACTATCGGCAGGATGGGGGGACTGAAAGGTGCAGCCATAGAAGAACTCAACAAACTGGAAAGGCAGATAGAAACAGAGGAACGTAGAGCAGAGGCGGCGGGAGAGGAACCTAGGGAGTTGATGGAGTTGAGGACAAGATGTATAGAGTTATGGGAAAAACTGGGAAGGTTGAACTACGGAAGGTATCCATAACGATTGCATGTGGAAGCGGATAAGCCTAGTAGGCACCTGGCATGGCTCACTAAGCAAGAGATCAAAAGAGACCCCATAACAGCCCTAGAAGTCGAAACTGGGATGGAGATTAGGAATCAGGAACACATTAATCAGTCATTTGCCCGCTTTTATGAGCAATTGTACGCCCCTAATCCGGAAATTGACCCGGAGGACATGACGGACGTGTTAGCAGAGATAAGGCTGCCAAAATTAGCAGAAGAGCAAGCTCAAATATTCAATGCCCCACTCACGGTGGAGGAGATAGAGAGCGTAATCGCTGAGCTCCCCAGGGCAAATCCCCGGGTCCGTACGGACTCCTGGGAGAGTTCTATAAAACATTCAAAAGTACCATCACCCCGAAACTATTAGAGACATATCAAGATGAATATGAAAGCGCACAACTACTGATTAGCATGTCAGAATCAATAACTGTACCGATCCTAAAACCAGGAAAACCACCCACGAAATGCGCGACATACAGGCTGATTTCCCTCATTAACCAAGATGCCAAAATACTCTCAGCAGTTCTAGCCAACCGCCTAAAACAAGTAATCCCCACCTTGATACACTCTGATCAAGGAACAAGTTACTTACCTGTAACTGTTGTTCTCCAGCATGGGTCTGGCATGGATTCACATGCTCATGAATATTCCCCGTCGTCAGGCTGGGAATCCTTGGTAAAGAAAAAATCAGTATCAGTTTCGTTTCTGATCTGTCTTTCGTAGTAGTAACCAATCACTGATCTCTGCGTCATACTGACCACAGCCAATGACTGCCCTCTACCTAAGCCCCGCCTCTGGCAGCCATCTTCAGATTTGGTAGCACGTGAAGTGGCAATATGACCAAGTGAAGAGCCGCAGAGGGGTAGGCGGGAGAGTTCGCATGTGAATCCATGCCAGACCCATGCTGGAGAACAACAGTTACAGGTAAGTAACTTGTTCCTTCTCCAGCATGGGGTCTGGCATGGATTCACATGCTCATGAATAAAGAATACATAGCAGTACACACATGCACAACCACGGGAGGTGGCAAAGGCTCAACATTAAGCATTATATCAAACTCAACATTAAGCAATTCTTACCTCCTCACCAGGCTCACCTTAGGCGAACAGATTGCGCAGCACTGCTTGGCCGACCCTGGACTCCTCCCTGGAATCCTGATCGACGCAGTAAAATTTCGTGAAGGTGTGCGTCGACCTCCACGTAGCAGCCCTGCAGATGTCCAGCAAGGGCACACCAGATAGGAACGCCGTGGTAGCTGCGATCGCTCTGGTGGAATGGGCTCTCGGACGGCCAGGCAGCGGTCGGTTTGCCAACCGATGACAGTACATGATACAGCCGGAGAGCCATCTGGAAATGGAGGCCTTTGAGAGAGCCTTCCCCTGATTGACAGGTCCAAAGTTCACAAAAAGTTGTGACGTCTTCCGAAAACACTTTGTGCGGTCCACGTAAAACTTCAGCGCTCTAGCCACATCCAGCGAGTGCAAAGTCCTTTCGGCCGGCGACGAAGGCGACGGGAAGAAAACAGGCAACTCCAAGGGTTCGTTGAGGTGGAAGTCCAACGGCACCTTGGGCATGAAGGAGGGGTGCGTCCTGAGCACTACCCTCGTGTCGTGAAAAGTCAAGTACGGGGGTTTGCAGAAAAGGGCCTGGATCTCTCCCACTCTTCGTGCGGAGGTGATGGCCACAAGAAACGCTGTTTTCCACGACAAGAACTTCAACGGAGCCGAGTGCAGAGGCTCGAACAGAGGTCCCATGAGCTTGGTCAGCACCACGTTGAGCTCCCACGCCGGGGCCGGAGCCTTCACCGGCGGGAACGATCTGAACAGTCCCTTCATGAATTCTTTCACCAGACGATGAGACCAGAAAGACGTCTGCCCTGTGGTTCTGGTGTGTCGTGAGATCGCAGCAAGATGAATCTTGATGGACGCGTGCGCCAGTCCAGCCTTGGCCAGCGTCAGAAGGTACGGCAGTACCTGGGGAGCCGTAATCCGTAGAGGGTTAATCTTCTGTGCGTGGCACCAGACGGAGAACCTCTTCCATTTGTGTCCATAGCATTTAAGAGTTGAGGACGCCCTGACCTTTGCAAGAGCCTCTCTGCAGTCGGCCGGTATGTCGTATCCTCCAAACTCTAACGCTGCAGGAGCCAGGCCTGCAAGTTCAGCGACTTCGGGTCGTGATGGAGGATGGCGCCTCCTTCCCTGGAGAGAAGATCTGCGTCCACTGGCAGCTTGATTGACGGGGATGCTGACAAGTCCAGAACGTCCGGGAACCATATCTGCCTCGGCCACGCAGGTGCGACAAGGATCATCCTGCACCGTGACCTCTTGAGCTGGTTGATGAGCCGGATCAGCAATGGCAATGGAGGGAACGCGTATAGAAACAGGCCCTCCCAGGGGAACGAGAAAGCATCGCCCATGCTCCTCGGCTGGGGAAACCTGCTGGCGAACCTCCGGCACTTGGAGTTTGTCGCCGTCGCGAACAGATCGATCTGGGGTGCGCCCCACCGTCGGAAGAGGCGGTCCGCTAGATCCTGTCATAGTTCCCACTCGTGGCACGAGCGCAGCTCTCTGCTGAGCGAGTCGGCGATGGTGTTTTGTATCCCTGCTAGATGAAACGGCACCAGAAACATCCCTTCGGCGACTGCCCAATGCCACAGATCCTGCGCCTCCTTGGACAGGGCTGGGGATCTGGTACCGCCCTGCTTCCTGATGTAGAACATGGTGGTGGTGTTGTCGGTGAAGATCCTCACCACCTTGCCCTTGAGGGACGGAAGAAAGGACCTGAGGGCCCAAAACACTGCACAGAGCTCCAGGACGTTGATATGGAGGGACTTCTCCGTCAGAAGCCAAAGGCCTCTCGCGTGCAGATTTTCGGTGTGCGCTCCCCACCCTTCCAAGGAGGCATCCGTGGTCACTGTCTCCTGGTGGCCGGGGGTCTGGAAGTCCATGCCCGCCGTCAGATGCGCGCGGGTGCCCCACCACCGGATCGCTCGTCGGAAACTCTCATCGAGTGTGATCCTCTCCTCGAAGCTGCCCGTCATCTGGATCCAGCGCACGTCCAGGAACTCCTGCAACGGGCGCATCTGGAGCCTGCACAGGCGGATGAGATAAATGCAAGACGACATCATTCCGAGGAGGGACTTGATGGACCTCACCCTGGCCGCGTCCGCAACCAGCATCCGCTGCACCTTGCCCAAGATGGCCCTCGTCCTATCCTCCGACGGAGAGGCCAGAAGCGACACTGTGTCGAGCTTCGCTCCCAGAAACAGAGCGTCTTGTGCGGGCACCAGGTGGGACTTGGCGTAGTTTATGGAGAATCCCAGGTCCGTGAGTAGTTGGACGGTCCTTGCCGTGTGCTCCACGGCGAGCTCCTTCGTCTTTGCTCGGATGAGCCAGTCGTCCAGGTAGGGGTAGACGTGGATCCCCTCTCGGCGCAGCTGCGCCGCCACCGGTGCGAGGCACTTGGTGAACACCCTGGGTGCCGACCTCAATCCGAAGGGAAGGGCTCTGAACTGGTAGTGACGCCCTTGGACCACGAACCTGAGAAACTTTCGGTGTCCCTTTAGGATGGGAATATGGAAGTAGGCATTTCCGGAACTTCTGTGCCTTGATGAATTTGTTCAGTCATCGTAGGTCCAGGATGGGACGCCATCCTCCCGTCTTCTTCTTCACGAGGAAGTATCTTGAGTAAACTCCGGAGCCCCGAAGCCTCTTTGGGACGAGCTCGATGGCGCCCTTCTTGAGCATCGCCTTTACCTCCAAGAGAAGTTGAGGGACGTGATCTTCTTTCCTGGCCACAGGGGGGACGAGCGGGCACCTCTTTAGAAACTTGAGCGCGTGACACTGAGCTAGGGCGTCCAGCACCCAACGGTCGGTGGAGATGGACTCCCACACGCTGACGAAGCTCGCCAGCCGGCCTCCCACCGGGGTGCTTCGGTGGGGGCCCGACCCCACGGCCGGTTCAGTCCTGCTTCGACGAGGCTTTGCCGCCTTGTCCTCCTTGGCGACGACGGCGGGGTCCGCATGACTTGCCTCGTCCCCTGTAAGCTTCCTGTGACGACAAACGGGCCGCTTGACGGTAGGTGGAAAATCCGCCGCTGGAACCTTTGGAGGCACCCTGTTTGCCTCCGCCGCTCCGAAAGGGCGGCCGCCGTTGCTGGAGAACCCCAAGAGCCAGGGCCGTCTCTGTGTCCGCCTTGATGGCTTGAAGGGAATCGTCCACTGTTTTCCCAAACAGGTTGTTCCCGTCGAACGGCATGTCCAAGACTCTTTTCTACATGTCCTGACGGAAGTCAGTAGCCTTGAGCCATCCACGCCGTCTAAGGCACACGCCGTTGCCCAACTGGCGAAATCCAGTGTCAGCGATGTCCGTCGCAATATGAATGGCGTGGTCCGACGTCACCTCTCCTTCCTGCAAGATCTCTAGGGCTTCCGCCCTCTTGTCTGGTAGGAAGTCCAGCAGGGGGGCCAGTTTGTACCACAACTCCCTGTCGTAGCGGGCTACGATAGCCAAGGCGTTGGCCGCCTTAATCGTCGTCGCTGCCGACGAGATGACTCTGCGTCCCATCGTGTCTAATTTCTTTCCCTCGCCGTCCGGCGGGGAGGTTGACGTAGAGGCCGCACCCCCCCCGCTTTCTTCCTGGCCGCCGCGGAGACGACCGAGACGGGGTCGGCTGTGCCCGAAGGCACAAGGGGGCCGCGCCTGGAACCCGGTACTTCTTCTCGTACCAATCCCTTCTAGCCGGCGTCGTGGATGGGTTCTTGAGGAGGGCAAGGCCCTCATCCCAAATATCGTCTAGTAGAGGTACAGCGAGGACCGTCTTCCTCTTGGTCTCGCGCCGTTGATAAAGGAAACCTTCCTTCTTCTTCTCTTCCGGGCAGAGCTGGAAAGCTCGGATGCCCTGGCGATCATGGAGTGAAACGATCCAATCTCGTCGGGCGGGGAAGCCCGGGTGGGAGGTGACGACGGGAGATCCTCGTCGTAAACCTCGTCGTCTGTACCCGTCGCGGCCGTGTCAGTCCCCGTATCATCCCCACATGTCGTGGACGGGGAGGAGGGCTGGACAGGGCGCGATGGCTGAAAAGGAGGTGCAGGATGAATCCTTCTTCTCTTAGGGGGAGGGCTCCCAGAAGGGCCTGGCTCCGGGTCCCCCGTCGGGAGCGGTTCCTCCGTTGGTGGTAACGGCAGTCTCGTCCTTATCTCGGAGCATAAGGACTGTATAGCCAACAAAATGGCCGCCGAGTTGTCTTGCGGCACTGGTTGAGGGAGATCCGACGGGCAATCAGGAGCCCCGTCGGCATCCTCGACGCCCTCGTCGTCTTCCACGTCGGGGTCCCTCCCGACAGGATGGCCTTCTTCCACGCCAGAGCCGTGGCCTAAGACTTCGATCAGCTCCTCCTCAGAGGTTGAGGCCGAGTCCACGACGACCTCCTGCCCCCCCTTTTTCTTCTCCGTCGGAGGTTTCACGGGGGGTCCTGTCGATGGGCATGAAAGAGGACTCCCTCCGCGGTGGCAGGGAGATTCTGGGCCCCTGGGTCGCCACCACTGGTGTAGCCTCCACAGGCTGAGCCAGGGCCGCCGCGACTGTCTCGATAGAGGCCTTGGCCGGATGGATCAAGGCTTTCACCACCTTAGGTGCGCTCACCGCCTTCTCCTTGGGGGGAGGGTCACCACCTCGCTCCCCCTCCGATGGGGCCTTAGGGCACGACCGGGGTCTCTCCAGGAGTTTCGCCGGGTGCTCGGCCTTCCTCTTACCCGAGCCAGAGCGCTGGCTCGTGGTTGATGGCGCCGGGGAGGATGCGCCGTGCCTGGCGCCCGTAGAGCCCGACCGTTCGGCGCTCACGGTGCCAGCGGACTCGCAGTGCTTGGCCTTCTGTTGGACCCCCGTCGCTGGGGCGCCCTCAAAGGTCTTAGAAGACCGCTCGGACTACTTCTTCTCGCCTGACGGGCTCTTTCCTTCCAGCCAGTTGGCGAGACGTTGATGGTGGTCCTTCATGGTCCGCTCCGACATATTGCCGCAAAACGCACAGTCCTTCTCCACGTGCGTCTTGTCCTCATGTAGGCAGTAAAGGCAAAGGGAGTGTTCGTCCTCCTTAAAGACATTCTGAAGCTGGCATCTAGGGCAGACCCTGAACAGCTTTCCGGGCGTCGAGCTTCCCTTCTCCTGGGCCATGTTCGAGATGGGCCTGAGAAACTTCTGGAGTCCTCCAAAAGCACGGCTCGACGAAATCTTCACCCTTGAGGGGCGTAGACGAATCCGACACGGGTCCCCGTTGATCGGATGAAGAAACGGTGGAGCTTGAGGCCCTTTTGACCGAAAAAAGAGAAATTTTTCTGAGATAAAACGTGAAAAATAGCACTAACACTCGAGAGCAATAGCACGAGGATCCCAACACTTGAACGTGTGGTAAAAATCTGAAGATGGCTGCCAGAGGCGGGGCTTAGGTAGAGGGCAGTCATTGGCTGTGGTCAGTATGACGCAGAGATCAGTGATTGGTTACTACTACGAAAGACAGATCAGAAACGAAACTGATACTGATTTTTTCTTTACCGAGGATTCCCAGCCTGACGACGGGGAATATTCATGAGCATGTGAATCCATGCCAGACCCCATGCTGGAGAAACAGGCTACGTCCCGGGACGGAAAACCTCATGGAACCGCCGTAGATTACACCATGTGATAGATAAGACAAACCAGAGACGGGGAATGCGCGATTGTGTCTCTGGACACCGCCAAAGCATTTGACTCTGAACTGGGGGTGGCTGCTGAGGGTCCTCGCCCATTTCGGCATTGGGGAGGGGTTCCTCAGATGGATTAGGTTATTGTACAGGGACCCCAGAGCGAGGGTAAAGATGGGGCGATATATCTCAGAAGAATGGGGAATCCATAGGGGAACTAAACAGGGGTGTCCACTGTCACCAAAGCTGTATATTTTGGCCCTCGAACCGCTGGCGTTTTTTCTCAGGGCGGAATATAGAGACACAGTGTTAGACTTAGATGGAGTGCTGCATCAAATCTCGCTATATGCAGACGACATGCTGCTTTTTGTGGGAAATCTGCACACTAGTCTGCCCTGCCTCCTAGAAGCAATCGGGGCATACATGAGACTTTCCGGTATAGCAATTAACAAAGAGAAGTCCCTGATCTTTCCCCTGGCTGGCCTGAAGCGGCTTCCCCCGGCAGAGCTCCCGGACCTGGGTTTAACTTGGGCACTGCACTCCTTCCGATATCTGGGAATAGAGATACACCATGACCCCGCAGATTCTCATCAACATAACACGCAGGCAGCCCTCGAAAAAACACAAAGGTCTATGACATTCTGGGGAACACTGCCACTGGGGATGATGGGTAGGGCGGCCCTCTTGAAAATGGTGGTACTCCCACGCCTGCTATACTACCTCACAAATATCCCACACAGTATTCCCAAGGCCTTCTTCACCAAATTGAATACAATAGCAGGGAACTTTCTATGGGCAGGGTGGGGAAGGAGGATTGCGCTGAAGACTCTGCAGAGAGACTATGAAGAAGGGGGCATTAGGCTTTCGGACTTTGAAAAGTATTATTTAGCAGGGCAGCTGCAATTCGCAGTCAAGTGGCTGGGTGAGGAAGAGACATTTGATACAATCATCTTTCAACCAGCACTTAAAACATACTACTTGAGAGAAATATTATGGCTGGACAAACCCCTGCTCGGGACCCTACCACTCCTGCTTAACTTCGCAGTGGGGTTATGGAACAGAGCGTGGAAATTACAAGGGACACGGGACCCCCAGTCGGCACAAATCCCTCTTGCGGGCCTTGTGGGCATGGACACAAACACGTTAGCAATATACCGAACCCAGTGGGAAGCCAAAGGCATTGCACAAATTGGGGACCTGAGGAGGGAGGAGAGGTGGGCAGACTTCCAGGAGATGGTGGAGAAATATGATGTACACGAAGGCCAATTCATCCTCTATAACAGAATAATCCTTAAAATCAAGAAAAGATGGCCAGAATGGGAAGACCAAGAGGATGGCACAGGGGATCTAGACACATGGTACGATATAGCCAAGGGAACACACACAACCTCAAGTTATATGAACAGATGCTAAGAGCCAACACAGCGAAAGAGCTACACATAAGACAGCGCTGGGAAGAGGAACTTCACAGGCCCTTTAGCGACCAAGAATGGAGCAGGGTGTTAAAATATCCGGAAAAAGTGTCTAGGAACGCAAGATTCAGAGAGGCACAGCTGTACATAACACACAGGGCGTACCGCACACCCAAGAGGATGAACAGGATGTATGGGGGTGATCCTGGAAAGTGCCCCCGATGCACAGCCAATGAAGCAGACATGGTCACATGTTTTGGACCTGCCCAATTATACAAACCTTCTGTGAAGGTATCGGAGCCAAAATAACAGAAAGTGGACTCCAAATACAGGCGGAGCACCCAGAGAGGTACTTGCTGGGCCTCTTCCCGAGAGGAGGCAGACATGCGATGCATCTAGCAAAAATGAAGGACTTGATATGTATATTAGCCAAAAGAAGGGTAGCGATGTCCTGGAAATCAAGAGAAGGCCCAACCGTAGATTCATGGTGGTCGGACCTCTGCAAATGGACACTAGCGGAAACTGCGGTGTGGATAAGAGAAGTGCAAAGGAGGGGGAGGAGAAACGGCACAGAAAATAGCTACATGGAACTCCCTGGTACAGGACAGGGGGAGGAAGAAGAAGGAGAAGGCCCCAAGGAGGCACGAGAATAATGATGGACACAAGACAGTGGTGCAGAGGTAACCAACCAAGACAGTACAGGCGGGAGGGTCGAACCTGCCCACATAAGCCGTTATAGACAAAGATGGCAAGGTCGTCAGAGAGCTCCAGGATAATGAACCCATAGAAGAAATCCGTAGAAATGCCAATATGCCAGTTATGTTATGTGTTTGTATGTTATATCTGTTGTTCGTTTAAAAAATAATAAAGAAATTAAAAAAAAAATATTTAAAAATGAGGGGGATCTTGGGAGTGCTTAGCGAATACATTATATACTTCTGACAACCCTGTTAGTGAAAAACTAGAGGCATATGTAAACAGGGTCCCCTTATCAGGTATAACACATGAGGAGAGGGACGGGCTCGAGGAGGAAATACCCGAGGGAGAGGTGACTGAGGCTATACAATAATTGCCAAGAAATAAAGCCCCGGGACCCAATGGATATGCTGCGAGTTTCTACAAAAATGATTGCGGCACTTTAGTACCACGCCTACCTAAGCTGTTCAACTCATTCAGAAATGAGGGTACGAATATGAATGAGGCTAAGCTGGTGGTGTTACCAAAAGCGGGCAAAGGTCCGTCGTCCCCAGGGTCATATAGGCCCTATAGCGCTGATCAACACTGATGCCAAAATATATACAAAAATATTAGCGACCAGGTTTTCGGACCTCTTGCCAAAATTAATATGGCCCGACCAATCAGGATTTATATCACAAAGACCGACAGATCATAGTATCCGCCGGGTATGCCACCTGCTGGAAAAAGCAGCCATAACAGATACAACAGTGCTTTTGGTATCACTGGACGCCAAGAAGGCATTGAATAGCATTGAATGGACCTTCCTGTTTAGTATTATGGAACGTTTGGGGTTTCTTCAGGTGGTGAGAGCAAATTACCGTTCTCCGCAGATTAGAATAGCGATAACCAGGGCCATCTCCAGCAGCATAGCAATAAAATGGGGTACCAAGCAGGGATGCCCCTTGTCTCCTTTATTGTATACCATTTATATGGAATCCCTGTTGACCAGGATCCGAGATTCGGAACAGGTTAAAGGTATAGGTATATCGGGGGATGAACATAGGAATGGCATTTGCAGATGACATGCTTATTGCAATTACTGAACTGGAATCGTCACTGCCAGCATTGATGGCCGAACTAGACTATTTTGGTGCAGTATCTGGGCTTAAAATCAACAGGACAAAATCAGAAATTTTTAATCTGTCGGTTAACCGAGAAACAGTGGAACGCTTGAGGTTACCAACGCAGCTATCTTTGGCGCAGAAGAGTACAACATACTTGAGAGTAGTCCTTACAAAAACGCCAGAACAAATGTATGGGGCAAACTACCCGCAATTATTAGCCAAGGTGAAATCAGATTTACTCAAATGGAATCCGCTAGGGAGAATGACTGATTAAAATGGTGCTCCTCCCAAGGATATTGTATTTCTTTCAAGCCCTTCCGTAAAACCTTTTTTATTTCACTCACAAAACTCATAAATCTGGACAAATAAAATGGCTAGAATAGCAATGCCCACTCTTACAGCTTCAAGAGACCGAGGACTCCGTCATTTTCACAGATACTATGAAGAGGCACAATCACATGTCATTAAGGAATGGTTTGCGGGTGAAGGTTGTAAGATATGGGTGCGACAAGATAGGGCAGTCGCAGGTACACCCCTCCCAGGACTGCTTTGGTTAGATTGGGATCACAGACCTCCCAATTTAAAGATAAGTAAAATTGTGGGGTTTGTGATCGAGGTGTAGGAACGCAATCCAAGGAGGCATTCTAGCCACCAAAACACCCCCCAATCCTCCCTTTCTCCTGATGTTTCAGAATCTGGACTCCCCCCCGCCCCCCTTGGGATGGAACCCAGAGCTTTTAGGGCTTGGAGGGAAGCGGGGTGCTTCAAAACATGAGATATGTTTTAGGGACATACTATTAGAACATTGAGGATTTAAAAAAGACCGGGGCTGGGGAGGAAAATAGATTTCGCTATAGCCACCAAATGCAACACTGTTTGTCCAATACGCAGAGAAAAGCTGGACCCCTTTCCAAAAATATATCCCTACCCATACAGACTCGATAAATTAATCTTGTATCTATATAGGTTACTAAATGGGGGTACGACTTTAGTGCAATGGAAATATTGCAAGAAATGGGAGACCACACTAGACAAAATTACACCCAGGAAAGATTGGAACATCTCTGTAGGGCTATCCCCCAAAACTTACTTGTTCCATTTAAACGAGGGAAATGTGGTACAAAATAATGTTTCAGTGGCATTACATGCCGGAACGATGACATTTAATGCACCCGACAGTGCCAGCTTTATGGTGGAGAGGTTGTGGGGCTAAGGGGACTGGAGACACATATGGTGGGAGTACTCAACACTAAGGTCGTTTTCAGAAGGGATTCAGGAACAAATAGATGAGATATTCCTGAACAGCGGTCCGAAGGAGCTGGGTGTTTGGCTATATGGGTTGTGGGCCCCACAACAGAAAATGCTTTCCAAAAGACAGAAACGTAGCTTTATGCTTCTACCAATAGCCACGTGGCTAGTAGTGGCCCACAAATGCAAACAAAAACAGGGGCCTACAAACCTAGACTGGCTACAGAATGTATGGAGCTTCAAAGCGCTGGAGTGGGCTACTCATATGGCTCAAAGAGACCAGCTGCCTTTAAACGTAACTGGGAGGATGTGCTGGGTTACCTCGAAAGTGACTACATGCTCCAATGGTGATGTTGGGAATGTATTGGAGGGACAGGGCCTCCCCGTCCTTGTCTTGTACTCCTTTATCATGTGTGTTCTGTGTTTATTTCTGCACAGGAGTCCATGTGGACCCCTGGCAGTGTAGCTCTTCCTCTTCTTGGTTGTGGTGAACAGACCCTTGGGAGGCCCTTATGGGACCCATGGGTGGGGGTACAACACTGTACACCTAGTGTATGTTTCTGGCCACCTGTATGTGGCCCACAGAGCAGGGTATGCACTGGTGGCAGCTCCATGCTGAATTTGACATGTGCTCCGAGTATCCTCCATTTTGAGATACCCAGGCGCTGCCATTGGAATCAGTTGATTCCTGATAGGAGACAAAATGGCCCCTATGGCCTCTTGCTTTCTATTGCCTGTTTTCTTGTTTTCCCAAAGACCTGAGAAGCCCTGACTCTGTCCCTTCCGCTGACTGGCTTTTGGGTGGAAGTTCCATATATGGTATTATTGGGAAGTCCCGGTTAGACTGGCTGGAGCCCTCCCAGGGACTGTGTGTTGTGGGTACACCCTTGGTGTGGGACCTGGGTTAATGGAGTGTGTGACCAATATACATTTAATGATATGGGTGTCTGGTTTCTGGTGTGTGACACAAAGAATGAGACAGCCCTGCCCGAAACTGGTATAAATGCAGTGTGGTGTGCTGAATGGCTGGGTGCTTGCCCCAATCCACATTCCTTGTTGCGAGTATCTGGATGGAGAAGAATGGCCTGAATGCACTGTGAGCTTGATTGGCAGCTGCCTGCTTAATGCCCTTCTGAATGATTGGCTGCCTGGGCCTGGCTCAGCAGTGTGAATGAGACACAGAACGGCATAGCTGGGGACCTCTCACCTACTGGAATTGTTCAGAAGCTGAAGTCGGAACTTGATACTTACTCAAGAAGCTGAACCGGAAGAAGAAGAATTGCTGCTGCTTTCCTTCAACGCAATCTGAAAGCTGTCGTGCCTTCGAGGACTGATCCAAGAGAGCACATGGCTAGGAGACTTCTTCCCGAGCTACGAGGGAGCATTGTGCACCAGCTAATCTTCACCAAGACTCCTTGGAAGTCAGTCATCGAACGGCTGCCAACTGGAGACGGGGACCGCCGAGGAATCTGAAGTGAAGTGCCAGGACAATCGAGGCCATCGACGACCGCCACTATCGAACAAGGTTCAGCGGACCGCTGTAACCTCGTCGACCGGAGCCACAACACTCCATTGGCTAAGACACTTTGAAATCAAGGACTCCCTTGCTCATCACCGTCGACCGCTTTGTCCCGCGGGAGAAAGTCAAGGTTGCCGACGAACCAAGGAGAATCCACTGGTGGGTTTCCCGCCAGCCAAAGTCCATAAAGACGCCGACGAAGAACCGAAAGCAAGCCGTGGTTGAATCCCGATCCCCGACGCCAAATGCTAACGACCCAACGCTCTTGCTGGGCCTATGTTCCTCATTCAGTACTCTTTGCGGCAACAGACTCTCGTCATCGAGGTGCACCGTACACCTCATCTTCGCTAGACGTCCACAACCGATCGTCGACGAGCACCGCAAGGACCAAAGCTGCTGCCTCTACAACATCGTTCTCCTTATCTTCCAGGAATCTCAAAGATCTGTGGCTCCTGCCTTAAAGGGAGTTCACTCAAGAAGGATCCGTTGACGACCCGACGTCGAACTCTGCTAAACCACGTACATTGGGGCAGTAGAACCTTTTTAGAAGAAACCAAGACTATATTAAACAATATATGGACTGGGCTTGATGTTACACTTTCTTTACAAGTTGCCCAGGTGGGGGGGGGGGATCCTCACACAGAACTGTGTCTAGGTAACGGGACCCAGTATTCTGCCAATTGTTTAACCCAACTTGTTTTCCTCTCTTATCTGGTGTTGGTTCATTTTGCTATAAGACTTGTATATCATTTACAACTTTCAGCAGTTGGTGCATTTTAAAGGAATCAAGAGTCAACTGTGGTACCACATAGATATTGTCCATATTTATCATTATAGTATTGCCGGAGCATAAACTGTTTCATTGTGTGTGTATATAACGTGAACCTTATTTATATAAAGAACTGTGTTATCACTAACATAGTACGTGGACATTCTGTTATGGAGAATTCTCCAGAATGGCTAATTTCCCTTACATACTGAGTCCCTCAACAGCTTTGCTGGATTTCTAGGATTTTTTTTTTCACCTGGTAAGAGTGTGAGCCTTTTTTTTCCCCACTCTTACAAGTGTTTTGATGTGCGTTTTACATTTTTGTGTTCATAGACCCCAGAGTCTCACCTACTACATAGGCATTATCTTTTTACTGTGTGTAACACAGCACCTTTAGTGCAGTGACACAGGGTTGTCTTTTTCAGACTGCCCACTTTAAACTCCATTTCCTGGGACTGACTACTGTCTCTCAGAACATGTAAAGTTGTGTCATGATGCCTACCCCCGGGCATCCGGATCGAGTCCATCAGCCCCGGGAGCAGGCATCCAGATACTCATTAAAACCCCAACAGCCCCGGCTGGGGGCTGTTTGGGTTCAGTCCTGGCACCTTAGGCGCCAGGCTCATCATAGAAATCAGTCCTGGCGCCTAGGCTCATAGACTTTACTTACCTTATGCAGACCATGCTGCAAATGAGTCCAAGCCAACGTGAGGCCTGGATGGGACTATTTTATTACAGGGTCTATTTTTCACTCGGGTGTGGTTCTGGGGAACTTCTTACCTGGGACTACTTGCAGGCTATTTAAACCACGCCCGAACAGCAGCCCATGCTTTGCGTTATTCTGCATCCAGCAGCGTGACGCTCACCGTGTCTGCAAGTCAGCATCCAGTCTTCTGCCACGCCCGTCTCGAATCCGGAGCTCCTAGACAAAAGGCAAAGAAACGAGAAGAGGTTAGATCACAGACATTATTTGATTCGTTAGCTGATTCCGGACCCAGCACATCTCCGAGCCTGGAAAGGACATTATTTCAGCACGCGTAGCTTCGCCAGCAGCAGCGCTGCCTTATACTCACCAGTCCACCGCATCTTTCGACTTGGCGCTGCCGCCATCATTTTCTTCGTCGAAACCCAGCACCTGGGGGGAAAACAAAAGGAATCACAAGGTGAGCCGAGAAAACCAATAAGGACAATCGCTTGCCACCATAGGCTTACCTGCTTTACCACCTGAGGTATTATCCTTTAATTCGCCGCATCTTCCTATGCCGCACCTATAAAGGGAGAGAAAACAGCAAGTTAAACTCATGCAACTTTTACCGGACAGTGTTTGGTAATACAGACTCTTACCTGAACGCCATCAGCTGCCTCCAGGCAATATTCTTTTGGATCCACTTGCAACCTAACGAGGGAATGGAACAAGAGTGAACATCGGACATATTGAACTCTTTGAACTTTATAGACACTGGAGTCAATATTCCTCCGGAACTCCTCCAGTACCTTCAACCCAGTGAAGTAACTGGTATCTACGCGCCCCTGCATGGCATGCAGGATGGAGAGCTCATCATTTAAAAACATAAGGTGAGGTTACCAAAAGGGAATATCGGAGTTGATTAGTGGGGCGAACGAGAACTGTAGGGGGGGCCATCACTAAAGTCCACGGGTGGCTAAATCCCTTTCTCCACTTGCAGGAGAATATTTCTACGAGTCCAGCAGACAAGATTAGGCGGGCCAGTCCAGACTGTCATCTCTTCACTACATATCACGTTGGTGGAGACCGCAGCTGTCCGGGTCCGATCGGCGCCCCTGTGGGAACCAGGTGAGCGTAACAAGTTGCCATTGAATAATAAAGTCTTTTTAATTTCACAGACCCAGTACAAACTATCTTCCATAAAGTACTGGAAAGGGTTAATAGTTATCCCTTTTCGTCTGTTTCTCATGGAACATTATTTCGTTCCCCTTTCCTTAAGATTTGGCTGGTGGCAGTGGTATCTACCATTTATTTTCCTACAGCGGACTATGAAAATGGCCTTAATACTGTTTTAGGCTATATTAGTAGCCTCGAATTTTAATCCGCTGGAACCCTTTTAATTTTATTTGGTTCTGGGTGGGTTTATGCACCATTTCTTTTTGTAAAGGTCTTTCTCGTGTTTTACTTTGCGCGCCAAACCAGGTTTGGTTCCTTTGTTTGCTGTCCTTTGGCGGGCTTCCTGTCACACTCACCTGGGTCTCTGCGTGAGCGATGAAGCCTTCTGGACCCCTTCCCTGCTTTCCCAGGATTAGTAGCGTTGTACTGCAGGTACCTGCCAAATAGAGAGGTAAGATGCTTAATCTACCTGGGTTTGGACCCAGAACCCTCTTTCTCCGTCCTCCCCTTGTGTGTACTGTGATGGTGAAATGTAGGAGTATTGTTCACCTTGGGGATTAATTAGGCAAAGTCTCCATCCTGGACTAGGCAAGGGTGCTGTGTATCTGGAACCCACGGATCAGTGTTTCTCTTGACCCAGGGTCTGGTAAGTCTCTGTTTCTTCACCCAGCAGAGATGTAGCAGGTAAGTTTGGATTCCAGTTGCTTTTCTGGATCTGGTGCTGTTGCAGGTAAGTTCGGATTCCAGTTGCTTCACTGGTTTGGTGTTGTTCTCAGCTTGTGAAAAGGTGAGTATCTAAAGGTAAGTTTTCTGGCTATTCCGCGTGATCGCTGCATATTCTTAAATCACGGCGAGTTCTGCACACAAGAAACGTTGCAGATGCTAATCTAATCCTTAGTCTCTCTCCCCACAGTTTTTTTCTGAAGAGTTCGCTGAGAGAGGACGTGCGCACAAACTCAGAATGCTGCTCAGAAGTTCCCTAGAAGATCAGGTAAGTGGTGCTGTAGATTGCGTGTGCGCTTGCAAGAAGGAACCAGTTGTCGGGTCTAAGTGCGAGCGCTTACAGGTATTGTCTTTCTTGTGTTTCCTTTTCTCCTAGATGCTGAGTTCAGGAACGTGCGTGCAGAGAGTCTGGAGTGGAAGCCAAGGTGAAGTTTGAGGATCACGGTGAGAGTGTTGCAACACAAAGCACAGGTCTGCCTTTGGGCGTGGCTTATATAGCCAACCACGCCCAGAGGCTAGAGCGTGCTACTGGATTCACAGAAAGACTGCCAGGGGCCATCTTGGGTGTACAGGAAGGCTGAACCAATCAGATTCCCCCAAGGGGGCTGGGCCAACTGTAATGTGTACTGATTGTGAGAGGGTGGAAAAAGAGTGCTGGATCCCTGCAAGGCGTGTTTAGTCTGCCAGGCTCTAACCCATCTTGCTCCTGCCTGCTCTCCAGTATATGTGACACTTCTGCACAGAAGCCCTCCTTAGGCACATGAGTGTCTGGGTGAACAGGATGTGAGGGAGGGGATTTATGCTTGGAGACCCAAGTCGCACTCGTTTGATTGGCTAGGTGACTGTCCTGCCAGGACAAACCACCCTGCTGAATCTCCTAAAGTTCAACGACAGAGTAGATCTGCAAGGAATCTTCTTCCCTTGAGCTGGTGGGACCAACCAGTTTGCCAAACACCAAGCAAGGTGTCTGGACGAATTTGCTGTGCATCGCTGCAGTGAACCGGATAGCCAGGAGGACTGGACCCTGTTTGGGTTTTAAGGACGCACCTTTTATTCGCCGCTTTGCTCTGCTGCTGGTTTCTTCCCTGGGCAGTGCAGGACCCTCCAGTCTTCCTCCTTCTCGTCAGTCCGACAGTCACTTCAGGAACCATGAACCTGCAGGACCTGCCAGGAACTTCTGACTCAGCTACAGCATTCTTCTTCTACTAAGGTACTGTTCAAATCCGGTCGTTCGTTCTGTCCGACCGCGGTGAAAGTGTTTGAAATCTAACGCTAATCCGAGGGCTTGTCCTTCTCTACTCTTTTAAATAACTTTTCTTCCGACCAACTTCGTTTCAACTCTTGGCAAAGACTTAACCTCAAACTACTCTGAACTGTGTGATCCTCTGCAAAGACTCTAAACCATTAACATTGGCTGAGGCCTAGTGATTTTAATTCTAGTTGTAGTAAGCCTTTTCTAGATTGCCCTGCCTAACTGCTTGTTGGTGCTGCTTGATTTTGAATAACCTTGTCTTTCCCTCCCTTTTTAAATTGCTTGAGTGCCGTTTTGCTCACACTTCATTTTGAGCTTAACTTGTCCAGAATTCATTGGGTAGTGTGTAGTGTATTAAGATTGTGATTTTCTACTGCTTTATATTAGTGAACTGTTTTGCAACTGATGGTGTAAATAAAGGTATATTCTTTTACTCCAAAACCTTGAGTCAGTGTTTGTTAGAACCATATCAATTGCTTTCCTTTGTGCAACTTCTGATACTGCTCACTTTAGTCTTGAGATAAGTCTGGCTACTCAGCCATCACTACCACTGTACTGTGTAGTAGTACATGCTTGTACCAAAGGTGAATTTGTACTTGCACTTGTAGGCTTAACTGTGTGTGGTGTTCCCAAAGGGTACTACATATGATTTTGCCTAACACATTCCTTTGTGGGGACTTGGGACTACACTGTACTTAAGAACTAGCCTGCATCACCTCCTGAGAGCTAAGCCTTGATTGCTCGTCCATTGCTACAGCTTAGAGAATCTTGGCTGGGGTGCTCTGTGCTTCTACTCTGCCATATAGAGGGCAGTAGTACAGAAACCTCCCCTCCAGTCTTTACACTAGTGGCAGCGGTGGGATGCTAATGGTTTTAAGAATCAGGGTGTAACCTTGCCACTTACAAAATATCCACACTTTGTGAAGAACAAGTTACTTTCTTACCTGGTAACGTTCTTTCGATGGGATGGTCCGACGACGTATTCCATATCTATGACATGTAATCACCACAGCTGTGCTGCTTCGGAAACTTTTTTCGGCGTCTGCGTCCTGCGTCGATGCGCCGTCGTCGAGGACCTCCTCCGACGTCCAACGTCATCCGATGTGATAAGTAGGACGCACGACGCCCATAGCCTCAGTTGTAGTTTTTTCCCCCAGAACGTGTGACATTAGTCAACTGCCAGTCAGACACAAAGCCTTGCGGAACGTAAGCGGCAATCGCAAAAGAAATTCTGCAGCGGGGAAGGCAGGGCGGGAGCGATATGGAATACGTCGTCGGACCATCCCATCGAAAGAACGTTACCAGGTAAGAAAGTAACTTGTTCTTCGAGGGGATTGGGTCCTCCGACGTATTCCATATCTATGACAGACTCCCAAAGCAGTACCAGAGCAAGGAGGAGGGAAAGAATTTAGAATCAAAATTTAGAATAGCCAATCAAATAGCAGAGCAAAGTACCGCCTTGCCAAAGGCCAGATCCTGTCCTCGGATGGAATCGTGGAATAGTGACGTACAAATGTATGTACAGAAGCCCAGGTGGCTGCATCACAGATGTTGCAAATAGGAACACCCCTCTGTAGGGCAGTAGATGCAGCCATACCACTGGTAGAATGGGCCCGCAAGCCAGCTGGTGGGTCCTTACCCGCCAAGCGGTAACACTCCGAGATGGCCAAAATAATCCAGCGAGACAAAGTCTGTTTTGTCACAGCTTGCCCCAAACGCTTTCCAGCGTAACCAATAAACAGTTGATCGTCCACTCTGACCCGGGACATGCGTGAAACATAAAAGCTTAAAGCTCTCCTAGGATCAAGCCTATGGAGCCTCTCCTCTTCCTTACCAGGATGCGGAGGAGGATAGAAGGCCCGAAGAACAACCTTCTTGGCCATATGAAATTCTGTCACTACCTTCGGAAGAAAAGAAGGACAAACTCTAAGGACAACCCTGTCCTTATGAAATACAGTGAAGGGTGGCTTAACTGAAAGTGCCTGTAACTCACTCACTCTGCGAGCGGAAGTAACCGCAACTAAAAACACAGTTTTCAGAGTTAATAGCCTCAAAGGGCAAGAATGTAAAGGCTCAAACGGAGCACCCATAAGAAACTTAAGAACAAGGTTTAAATCCCAACTGGGCACCAGGAAAGGTGACGGAGGGAACACATTAGTGAGCCCTTTCAGAAACTGTGAAATTAAAGGGATTTTAAAGTAAGAACACTCTTCAGACGAGCGCTTAAAGATGGACAGCGCCGCCAGGTAACCTTTAACGGTACCCACTTGCAAGCCCCTGTGGGCCAAAGAAAGTAAAAAGGACAGAACCATGGGGATGT
Source organism: Ambystoma mexicanum (assembly GCF_040938575.1). Lineage (NCBI taxonomy): Eukaryota > Metazoa > Chordata > Amphibia > Caudata > Ambystomatidae > Ambystoma > Ambystoma mexicanum. The sequence goes on along the minus strand of NC_090927.1, from coordinate 536,192,189 downwards.
CACATGCAAAAGGATCCACATTCTGAACTCTGCACCAGTCACAGAACGCCAATGGTACAGAGACTTTGTTGCCGGCCTTCGGGCCGAAAGCAACACCTCCATCATGTCTTCAGGGAGGTCCCAATCCTTATACCTCAACCTTTCAGAAGCCAAGCGTGAAGGTTGAGGGATCTGACTTCTGGATGGAGAACCTGACCCCCCTACCGTGAGAGCAGATCTTCTCGGTAGGGAAGACGACATGGAGGGCAGATGGACAAGTCGAGAAGGTCCGGGTACCACGTCCTCCGAGCCCACGCCGGAGCAATGAGGATCATCCGGGAACCGAACCTCCGTAACCTCCGCAGCACTTGCGGTATGACGGGGACTGGAGGAAACGCGCACAGCAGCGGGAATGACCACTCCACCACAAACGTGTCTCCTAAGGCTCCTTTTGGAGGAAATTCCTGCGAGCAAAACCTTTTGCACTTCCGGTTGACACTGGAGGCGAAGAGATCCACTTGAGGGGTCCCCCAAAGGGCGAAGATCTCCAGGAGAATCTCCTGAGCCAACTCCCACTCGTGAGAGATCGCGCTCTGCCTGCTCAGAGAGTCCGCCGTCACGTTTTCGTCTCCGGCCAGATGAACTGCCGAGATTGAAACTTCCTGCTGGATGGCCCAGAACTCGAGCTGCATCGCCTCCCTGCACAGAGGAAGTGACCCTGCCCCCCCTTTTTGTTGAGGTAGTGCATGGCCACTGTGTTGTCCGTCAGGATCAGGACACTCATTCCTCGCGGCAGAAAAGCCTTCAGGGCTAGCCTGACGGCCCTCAGCTCCAACAGATTGATATGGAGTCTGGACTCCGACGGAGACCAACGACCGCTGACTGTCAGCCCGTCTGCATGAGCTCCCCATCCCGTGAGGGATGCATCCGTCACGATCGTCACCTCCGGCCAGGGAAGCCAAAATGGAGCCACCTTCATCAAGTTGCCTTCGACGGCCCACCACAGAAGGTCCCGGGCGACTGAGGGCAGCACCTGAACCGGATCCGACATCCTGCCGGAGACCATTGCGTCTTGAGTGCCCACTGCAAAGATCTCATCCGCAGGCGAGCCTCTGGCACCAGAAGAATGCAGGATGCCATGAGGCTGAGCAACCTCAAGAACTCGAACGCTGGGAGCGTCTGGGCATGCTGAAACTTGTGCACCATCTGCTGAATGTGAAGAGCCCTCACCTGGAGAGGAAAACACTGCCCCAGGGAAGTGTCGAGCACTGCTCCGATGTACTGGAGCCGCTGTGTTGGCGTCAAATGGGACTTCCTTAAATTGAGGGAGAAGCCCAGCCTGTGAAGCGAGTGGCAGGTGACGGACAGATGATCCAGGACTTGCTCGGGAGAGCTCCCCCTGATCAACCAATCGTCCAGGTAGGGGTAGACGTGAATCCCCCCTTGCCTGAGATGCGCTGCCACCACCACCATGAGCTTGGTCAAAACCCTCGGGCGGAGGTCAATCCGAATGGCAGGACCCGAAACTGAAAGTGCGAGTCGCCAACCGCGAACCTCAGGTACTTCTTGTGCTTGGGATGGATCGGCACATGGAAGTAAGCATCCTTGAGGTCGAGTGACACCAACCAGTCCTGAAGCTGAAGGGCCTGGAGGACTTGAGAGAAAGTAACCATCTTGAACTTTTCCTTCCTGAGGAGTTTGTTCAAACCGCGCAAGTCCATGATGGGTCTCAATCCCCCGTCTTTCTTCGAAATCAAAAAATAAGGGGAATACCATCCCTTGTTCCTCTCGCTACAGGCACCAGTTCTATGGCGCCTTTCTCTAGCAGGGCTTGAATTTCCTGCGCAAGGAGCGGATCCGGACTCTGCAAAGAGAGGTTCCCCGGTGGATTGTCGCAAGGCCTGTGCCGAAAGGGAAGACTGTAGCCGTGGGTTATGATCTCCAGAACCCACACATCTGAAGTAATGGCTTGCCACTCTAAAAGATGCTGCGCCAGCCTTCCCCCAACCGGCGAACCATGGGACATGGCCTCATGACTGAGTGGGAGCGGCTGCGGCGTTACCTGAGGGCAAAGAGGCAACTGCCCGAGCGGCCTTGGCACCACGGGTACCCTGTTGTCCACCTCTGGTACCCCTGCGTTGGCCTCTGACTGCCAGCTCCTCTTGCTTTACTGAAGGACGAGTAATGTCCACTGCTGTCCCCTAGGATGAAAAGGCGGAGTTTGGCGAACTGCAGCGCCCAACGACTTCGCTGCAGCTTTTGAGGTCTGCAACCTCTCAAGGTTCTCGTCAGCCTTGCTGCCAAAAAGGTGTTCACCGTCAAAGGACATGTTGAGGGACTGCACATCAGGAACAAACCCCGACTTCCGCAACCACGCAAACCTGCATATCATGGTGCTCGCCGCCATGGACCTACTGACGCATTCAGCTAAGTCCAAACACGACTGAACGGACTCACACATGGCATCCTTACCATCCTGGACCATAGCAAGGAAACCATCCCTTTCGTCCCCGTCGGGAATATGTTCAGCCGCTAACGCAACACAGTTCCACAGAGTGTGCGTGAAACGAGACAAGGCACAAATGGAGTTGGCCGCCTGAAGCGCCATACCACCAGAAGAAAACACTTTCTTAGCCCAGCCATCAAAACGTTTGTTGTCCCTATCAGGAGGGATGGTAGGGTACGACGCCTGCTTTGCCGGGGCCGTGGCCGCCTGCACCACCAAACTCTCCGGAGTGGGGTGCCTGGTCAAGTAGCAGGGGTCGCTACTGGCTGGACAGTATTTTCGCGACAAGGATCTGCCCACCGCCGGGAGACTCTCCGGAGCAGTCCAAGCCGCCGCCACCCTTCTCTGTAAAGCCATATGGAACGGCAGTACCGGGTCAGTTGGGGGACCAACATCAAGGATGTCCGTTAGATCATCCTGCACAAACTCCCCTGGGGGAGCAGACCATCCCAAGTACTCAGAAACCCTAGCCATAAGGCACCGGTACGAGGAATCGGCATGAGAGCCAGGCTCAGCCTACAAAACTCCACCTCCGGAGAGGTGTCCAGTCCACTGGCATCATGCAGTGACTGCCTCAAATCGTCAAACTGACTATGGCCCGAGACAATTTCATCTGGAACCTGACTAGGAACCAGGCCATCAGAATCCTCATCCGCCTCTGAAATATATCCCAGGTGGCGAAAAGAAGGCACCCGAGAGTGCTTTCTCTTAACCAGAGCCTTCCTAGGGGGATCCCCCGTGCCACGGGGTACCTCCGACACGAAAGGCGTCGATGGCGTAGAGCGAATCTGCGCTGGCGTCGAGAGAACAGGCATCGGCCCCGAGAGGATCAGCGTCGACGTCGAGGAAATCGGCGTCGACGTCAGATGCAGCGCCGCCAGCATCAGCGGCGTCGACACAGCCCTCGAAGCCGGAGCCCCGAGCGTGTCCTTCGACGACCTGAGCGTCGATGGCTTCGATGACTTCCTCGGAGCCGGAGTCCCGAGAAAGCCTGTTGACGCCCTTGACGCCTCAGATGTCGATGTCTTCCTCGAAGACCTCACAGGTGCACACGGTCTCGAACGCGTCGAGGACCGGGACCTGGAACGGGTACGTCGAGAACGAGTCTCCTTGTCCGAACGGGACCTCTCCCGTGACTTGTGCCGACCACTCTTGCGAGCAGTGTCTCTCGACCTCTCACGACCGACCCCACTCGGGGGCGCGGATGGCTTAGTACCCTGCGACTCAAGAATCGCCAGCATTTTCTTCCCGAAGGAAGCCCATTCCTCCGGCGTCGCACGGCTGGTGGGGTAAGCGACGTGCCGGGCAGTGTCCTCCGAAGAGGACCTGGAAGACGACCGGTGTTGGCGCTTCCGAGAATGCCTCGAAGAGGCTGAGGAGTGGCAAGACCGACTCCTAGAAGGAGACCCACGAGACTTCCGACGATGACGCGGAGAGTCACCCCTCGAATCATCCGTCGAAAGCCCCGCAGGTCTCGACTTCCGGGGCTTGGACACCCGACCTACCGACAACAACTTCTTACGTTCGCGTAAGGCTTTGGACGTGAGCGACTGGCAGTGGATACAGTCATCCGTGTCGTGGGCCTCCACGAGGCACCAGAGGCAGGCATTGTGCGAGTCCGTCACCGACATCTTGGACCCACACTCCCCGCACTTCTTGAAACCCGGTCGCGGGGTCGAAGACGAAGTAGAAGACATCTTCACACGAAGGATTTTCACAAAACGAACAGGTTCGAAGAACCGAGATGAAAAGAACTCCAAAGAGTCGAGGCGTTAACCGAGATTCACGAAGCAACACGTTCGCGGAAAAAACGGAACTGAGGCTACGGGCGTCGTGCGTCCTACTTATCACATCCGATGACGTCGGAGGAGGTCCTCGACGACGGCGCATCGACGTCATCGACGCAGGACGCAGACGCCGAAAAAAGTTTCCGAAGCAGCACGCTGTGGTGATTACATGTCATAGATATGGAATACGTCGGAGGACCCAATCCCCTCAAATTTGAGGTTTAGATGTGTACTAAGATAACTACATTACTAGCAATGTAATCTATTGCAAATGGTAAATTGACTAGGATGAGCTTAGAGGCTCTCCAGAGTGCTTGTGAAGCCAGGGAGTTAGACTTTGAAGATAAGTCTTGGGCTGAGCTCATAGCTGCCCTGGTGGACTACCAGACTGATTGTGAAGCTCATGATGAAGGGGGGAGGGGATGCAACCATGGAGGACCTTGCCGCTGGGGCTGTTATTGAATCTGTTTCTGGGAGTGCCACCACTCCTGCTGCCTCTATTCCAAAACCCAGCAATTTTTCTTCAGGGGATTCCTTGGCGCTTGAATTATTGAGGATGAAATTGGCCTTTGAATATAAAAAGTTGGAAACTGAAGCTGAATTTAAGGAGGAGGAGTTGGCACAGCAAGTGATACTCAAAAATAGGGATCTTTAACTCAAAGACAGGGACCTTGAACTTAAAAACAAGGACACTGAATATCAAAGAATCCAGCTGGACAAAGCTAGAATGGAGACTTTAGCCAAACCAATTAATAGTGTCAGGTCCCCTGCCACCAAGTTTATGAAAGATTTGGTTGGTGTGTATTTGGAGGGTTCTGTTGTCCTCCAATGGATTGAAGTGTTTGAAATGGCTTGTGGAATCCATGATGTTGATAAAAGACATTGGGCTAAGTGTTTGTTAAGTAGACTGCATCAGACTGGTTATGACTGTATTCTGAAACTGAGTATGGAGGAAAGGGGTCAGTATGAAAGCATGAACACTGCTTTGATTGCCAAGTTTAGCAAGATAGCTTCCCAAAACCTTTAAAGGTTCATGCAATATAAGAAAAGAGAATGTTTTGGATTGACTGGGTGAGTGCTGCACATATGAACATGATGGGGTGGATTGATGGATACAAGGTGAAAACGTATGTTGAATTGTCCCAGCTTTTGTTTTTTGAGCATTTTTCAGAAGCCTGTTCACCAGTGCTGCATCAGAATGTTGCTGACCAGAACATTTTAGATCCCTTTAAGCTGGCCAGGCTGGCTGACAAGTGGGTCTCCCACCGAGTGTCCCCTAAGGAACCCAGTGGTAAGAAAAAGGACAAAGAAAATGGGACCTTTCAGAGGTCTGAGGAGACCCAAAAGCAGTCAGTCAAGTAAATCTAAACCTTCCTCTCCCAAGACCCAAAACTCTAGTGAAGATAAGTTCTATGTGGGTGGGAGTAAGAGTAGTGGTGGTCCTGCTGAAAAGCAGCCCCAGTACCGTACTCCACATTCCTGGCACTTGTTAGGACTGCGGGGCTGTTGACCACACTAAGGGTGACCCCAAGTGTAAAGGTAAGGCACTTGGATTCAAGGCTGTCAGCCTGACCTACCCTTGCTTCATGCCTGAGGTGGTGGCCACTGTCCTCCCCTCCTCTCCAGGACTCACCTTTGGTGCTCCTGTTGAGATTTCCCTAGCGTCCCTTCGGGCCTGGGACCAGTACACAAAACTATTACTGGCTACAATCCCACAGAATAACCCCCAATTTTTGAGAAGTGTCCTCCTGAATGGCCAGCCTTCTACTGGGTTGAGAGACACTCAAGAATGACAGTGGTGGACAGGACTATGTAGGTGCTCCTCTGAGAACTACCAGGTTAGCCTCCCAAATTATCTCCTGTTGTCTTTGTCACCATCACGATTGCGGACAAGACAGCAAAGCTTCCTGTCCTGGTTCAGGACAATGTACCTGCTAACATTTAGTTAGGAAATGATCTAGTGGAGTTGGGGTTGACCTCTGTTGGTCTATCTCGGGCTGCTGCTGCAGTCACTAGGTCGCATGTTCCATCGGGTCCGACTGCCAGTCAGGTACCCAAGCCGAAGGGGAAACCCAAGGCAAGACGGAAGAGCAAGAAGGCCACCTCTGCTAAGGGGGCTCCGCCTCGTCCTGCTGCTTCAGCTGCACCCACTGGGATTCAGGCTCTGGATGGGCTGTATCCAGTGGTAAGAGACTCAACTCCTGAGGGAGAAGAGCCAGAAGACCCTTGTGTGGGAGAGGTGCTCAACCCAGAGGATCACCCTGACTTTCAATGCCTGCTGGCTGAAGGGGGGCCTCAAGGGCCGACTTCTGTAAGGGTCAGAGGGAGTGCCACACTCTGGAGGGTCTGAGGAAACAGGCTCTGGCCCAGGCTCAAGGTGAAGTGCCTAGGTCCTTCAAGATTTATTCGGAGGGTGAGCTCCTTTGTAGTGAGCCCACTGAGCCTGAACCTGGTGCCCTCAAGAGGTTGGTACCCCAGGTTTACAGGGCATTCCTGGTGCAGTTGGCATATGAGGTGCCCTTAGCTGGTCATCTTGGGACCAAGAAGACTAAGCAGAAGCTCTCTGCCCATTTCTACTGGCCCTGGATGGGAGTAGAAGTGTAGTCCCTCTGTAGGACCTGCCCCACTTGTCAATTGTCTGGCAAGACTGGAGACAATATAATTTCCCCACTGCAGCCGTTGCCAGTGGTTGGCACATCATTTGAGAGAGTTGGCATCAACTTTGTCGGTCCCCTTGACCCTCCCACTTCAGGACCATTACAGCCAAGGTGGTTGCCAGGGCCGTCCTGGGCATTTTCACCAGAGTTGGATTCCCTAAAGAGGTGGTCTCTGACAGAGGGTTCAACTTCATGTTGAGTTAGATGCAAGCGATGTGGAAAGAGTGCAGAGTAACCTACAAGTTCTCCACCTCCTACCATCCCCAGAACAATGGTCTGAATGTGAGATTTAATAAAACTCTCAAGGGCATGGGCCAGGCCTCACCCCATGGTGCAGGTACAAAATGGACACTGGTGACAGCATCTGCTTTTGACAGGTACACTATCAGATGTCGGATAGTGTGAAGATCCACATCCAGGCTGAAGTCTCCAAGAGGTTGGATCAGGGTGTTATTGAACCCTCAACCAGTCCCTGGTCCATTCCAGTGGTCCTTGTAAACAAGGTAAGTTCCCAGGCAAGTACAAGGATTGGCAGTTCTGTGTGGACTACAGAGAGGTCCATGCCTTCACCATAACTGACGCGCACCCCTTGCCCAGGGCTGATGAGCTCGTGGACACAACAGGTGCTGCCAAAGTTGTGAGCACCTTTGACCTTACATCAGGCTATTGGCAAATAGCTCTGACGGACCATGCCAACGAAAAACTGCGTTCTCAACAACTGACGAGCTCCACCAGTTTAGAGTCATGCCCTTTGGGTTGAAGAATGCATCTGCCACCATCCAAAGATTAGTCAATCATGCGCTCAGTGGGCCTACTTAAATTACATTGCTGTCTTCAGTTCCACCTGGGAAGAGCATTTCACTCATTTGGATAAGGTGTTGCAGGCCTTGAAAAGGGCTAACCTCACTATCAAGAGCACCAAGTGCCAGATAGCTCAGGTGAAAGTCACTTAACTTGGTCATGAGGTAGGAGGGGGTTGAATCTAACCTCTCCCCAGTAAAGTACAGGATGTACAAGACTGGGAGACTCCCACTTCTCAAACCCAGGTGAGAGCTTTATTGGGCCTCATTGGGTATTACCGTAACTTCATGGCGGAATATGGAACCATAGCTGCCCCTCTGACATCGCCCAAACAACCACGGAAGGTTAATTGGACTGAAGACTGTCAGAGGGCCTTTATTGGCTTGAAGGAAAGTCTGTTTAGGGCACCTGTGTTGTGTGCGCCTGACTACAGCAAACTCTTTATCGTTCAGACTGATGCCTGCGACACCGGAATTGGAGCGGTCTCGTCCAAGTTAGATGACAAAGGGAGGGAACATCCCATCGTATTCACCAGTAGGCAACTCAAAGGCAGAAAACCTAGATGGGCTACTGTTGAGAAGGAATGTTTCAGCATAGTGTGGAGCCTTATGCGTTTTAGACCCTACCTTACAGGCTCTACCTTCAAGGTCCAAATAGACCATAAGCCCCTAAAACGGCTTATGCAGATGAAGGGTGAAAACCCAAAACTGCTCAGGTGGTCCATTAGCCTGCAAGGGCTAGACTTCACCATTGAGCATAGACCAGGGAAGAGTCATGATAATGCAGATGGCCTTTCCAGAAGGTATGTTGACCGTCTGCATGAGGGTGTCAATCTCGTGGGAGATTAGACCACCCTAACCTCAGTCTGGGGGGGGGCAAATGTGATGCTGGAAATGCATTGGAGGGAAGGGCCTCCCTGTCCTTGTCCTGTACTCCTTCCTTTTCCAAGTGTGTTCTCTGTTGTTTTCTGCGCAGGAGTCCATGTGGGGCTCCTGGCAGTGCAGCTGTTCCTCTTTTCGGTTGTGGTTAACAGACCCTTGGGATACCCTTATGCCACCCATGTACTCCTAGTGTATATTTTTAGGCACCTGTCCGTGGCTCACAGAGCAGTGTATGGGCTGGTGGCAGCTCCATGCTGAATAAGACAGGTGCTCTGAGTATCCTCCATTTTGGGATACCCAGACCCTGCCATTGGAATCAGTTGATTCCTGATAGGAGACAAGATGGCCCCTGTGGCCTCTTGCTTTCTATTGCCTGTTGCCTATTTTTCCCAAATACCTGGGAAGCCTTGACCCTGTCCCTTCCCTGACTGGCTGTTTAGTGGAAGTCTCATATATGGTATTGTAGGGGGAAGGGGGAGAGTCCAGGCCAGACTGGCTGGAGCCTTCCCAGGGACTGTATGTTGTGGGTAAACCCTTGGGGTGGAACCTGGGTGAATAGAGTGTGTGACAAATATACATTTCATGTTATGGGTGTCTGGTTTCTGGTGTGTGACACAAAGAACGAGACAGCCCTGCCGGAAACTAGTAGGAATGCAATGTGGTGTGCTAAAAGGCTGGGTGCTTGCCCCAATCCACATTCCTTGTTGCAAGTGTCTGGATGGAGAAGAATGGCCTGAATGCACTGTGAGTCTGATTGGCTGCCTGCCTGCTGAATGCCCTTCTGAATGATTGGCTGCCTGGGCCTGGCTCAGCAGTGTGAATGAGAGACCGAACAGTATATCTGGGGACCTCTCGCTTACTGGAATTGTTCAGAAGCTGAAGTCGAAACTTGATGCTTACTCTCGAAGCCGAGCTGGAAGAATAAGAATTGCTGCTGCTTTCCTTCAACGCAATCTGAAAGCTGTCGTGATTCAAGGACTGATCCAAGAGAGGACCTGGCTAGGAAACCTCTTCCCGAGCCACGAGGGAAAATAGTGCACCAGCTAACCTTCACCAAAGCTCCCTGGAAGTCAGTCATCGAAAGGCTGCAGACCGGAGACAGGGACCGCTGAGGAATCTGAAGTGAAGCGGCAGGATGTTTGAGGCCATCGACGACCACCACTGTCGACCGAGGTTTGGAGGACTGCTGTAACCTCGTCAACCGGAGCCACAACGCTCCATTGCCCAAGACACTTTGAAACCAAGGACTCCCTTGCTCATCACCGTCGACCGCTTTGTCCCGCCGGAGAAAGTCAAGGTCGCAGACGAACCGAGGAGAATCCGCCGGTGGGTTTCCCGCCACCCGAAGTCCACAAAGACGCCGATGAAGATCTGAAAGCCAGCCGTGGTCGTGTCCCGATCGCTGACGCCAAACACTGATGACCCGACCCCCTTGCTGGGTCTACGTTCTTCATTCAGTACTCTTTGCAGCAACAAACTCTCGTCATTGAGGTGCATCACACGCCTCATCTTCTCCTTTTCTTCCAGGAATCTTGACGATCCGTGGCTCCTGCCTTAATGGGAGTTCACTCAAGAAGGATCCGTCGACAACCCGACGTAGAACTCTGCTAAACCAGGTACATTAGGGTAGTAGAACCTTTTTATAAGGAACCAAGACTATATTAAACAATATATGGACTGGGCTTTTTGGTACACTTTATTTACAGGTTGCACAGGTGGGGGGGATCCTTACACAGAACTGTCTCTAGGTAACGGGACCCAGTATTCTGCCAATTGTTTAACCCAACTTGTTTTCCTCTCATATCCGATGTTGGCTCACTTTACTATTAGACTTGTATGTCATTTACAAATGTCAGCAGTTGGTGCATTTTAAAGAAGTCAAGAGTCAACTGTGGTACCACATAGATATTGCACATATTTATCATTATAGTATTGCCTGAGCACAAAGTGTGTTATTGTGTGTCCATATAACTTGAACCTTATTTATATAAAGAACTGCGTTATCACTAACAGTGTGTGGACATTCCTTTGTGGGGGATTGGGGACTACACTGTACTTAAGAACCAGCCTGCATCACCTCCTGAGAGCGAAGCCTTGATTGCGCGTCCATTACTACTGCTTAGTTAATCTTGGCTGGGGTGCTCTGTGCTTCTACTCTGCCATATCTATATATATGGCAGGATTACAGAAAACCCCCTGCAGTATTTACACCCACAAAATACAGATTTTATACATTATGTGACCACACCCATAGTAAAATATGCAAACCTAATGCCTCCTGGGAAGGGGGTGTGGGGGTTTTCAATAATTGTATTTTTTATGTTGTGAAAACCAATAAAAATAAAATTAAACAAAAAAATAGTAAGCTCCCTAAAAACCTAGGAGGTGTTCAATTTCCAGACTTTGAATCCTACCACAAAGCTTTTGTTTTGAAACTATTTATTTTATATTTACACAATGAAGATTCATCTACTGTATCGTCAACTTGGTGCAAGATTGAATTGGAATGGTTATCTCCTTTCAAACATTTAGAAGTCCTTAACACGACTGCTTGGTCTGGCTTAAAAACCTTCCATATCATGCAATTTCTTTAAATAGCTTGGTTAAACATACTTGCCATTTCCTCTTACATTTTGGATCAAGGCAAGATTGGGTCTATGGTTTAATAAGAGACTTCCTTTCAAAGTAGATTTTAATCTTATTTGCAGATGGTATAGCAGAGCTATCTCTTGTATTCATCATATATTTTACTACAATACTGTAATACCCTTCCAGACTCCATCTTATATTTTCCACCTGGATGATTTAGATTTTACAGCATATCAAGAGGTTATTAAAGCTATTACTTTGTCATTGCCAAGTCTCTCACAACAAACCCCTTCCATGCAACTTACAAATCTTCTTACAAAAGTTTCTTTGAAGGCTACAGCGGTCTACATATTTATTAATTCCAATCCGAGCGTATCGTCTGCTGATTACCATGTCGAAAATAGATGGCTCGGGGGATGGGTGGGGGGGGGGGGGGGGCGCTGAGTGAAGATGGCCACAAGCCTGTGAGCTCCCATCCAACCCTGCAATATCCGGTTGTTAATCCTGTCTTGGCTGCACTGTTCGGAGCCTTGGAAAGCCCAGTAACTGGGGGAACATCTACAGCACAATCGCTGACAAACCTGGACGCCCAAGGTGCTCAGAGCACCGAGAACAAATTCACAGGAAGAGTCTGCAGTGAGGGACCGAGGGTCTGCGCGGCGCAGGTGGAGTGTTTCTGTCTCTCCTGATAACGCCAAGAAAGTCTGGCATTGAAAACACCTACACCCAATGAGACCCGCAACAGTGCAGCACCGCCTGTGCTGACCGCATCCACACGATTCACAGAGAAGTGACACGATGAAATTTGCCCAGGAGGGCTCCTCTCAAGCATAACAAACCGGAGATCGATGTGGAACACGCGAAGCCCCCCATCTGAGTGCCTCGTGCTCACGCCAAGCACTGGGAACAAAGACTGACAAAGATGAGGGACGGTGGATTATGCAATGAGTATCATTTCAAACACAGAGGCCAAGGCGCTGCAGAGACAGAGCGCTTTCACCCCTCCTGACATTGCCAAGGAAGTCTGCCATTAAAATAACGTCTGCATCCCACGGGTCCTGCAGCTGTGCAACGCCATCTGTACTGGCCGCATCTGTGTAATATAATGCGGGAGCCCGTATGAGCTCTTGGAGAGGAGCTGTGGTAAGCCACCCCTCCCCCCAGAGGGCTCTTCACATAGAGCGTAACAATCAGGGGCCGACGTGGAATACGAGAAACACCCCTGACGAGGTGCGCCGCGCCTGCTGCTAAAGGAACTCGCCCACTGTCACGGGATGACACCCTGTAAAGAGAGGCACAGGACACCCAAGAAGGGTTTTGGGTGGTTGTGCCGAAGTAAGGTGGACAGATAAGTACACACACAGCTGAAAGTAATGAGAACGAAGAGTAGGCAAGTGTAGCAAGGAATAAGGTACAACAGAATGGATTCCCTCTAGGGGTGTATCCAGATATAGGAAAAGAGTATTCCACGAACCCTAGGAAAAACTCTAGCCTTCTGCACAGTTTGCTATAACAGAGGCCCACGCTGTTTGCTCATGGCTTGGAACAACAGCTATGGATGTCTGTAACGTAGAAACAAGGGAATGGGCAGAGGTTGCCTGATGGAAACCAACAGACAAGCTCTGTACAAAAGGGTCTACAAACAGTACAAGAGAAGATTCTTACAGACAAATCCAGGAAAAGGAAGTTGATAGCAAACTAGCAGAAGGAAATTAAGGGAAAGTTGTATAACAGGATTGGATAGCAGAGGACGGTATGAAACAAGGTTGAGAGCTCAGAGGAGCAGGAAAGCAATGAGCAAGCCCACAGGAGCAGGACTATAAGGTAGGGAGCCCAGAGGGAAAGGGCTTAGGGCAGCAGAGTAAAGCAGGCTACATGGCACAGAGCCCAGAAGGGCCGGGCAGCAAGGAGTGAGCCCTGGGGGGCAGGGCCGCTGACCGTAAAAGGCTGCAGAGGACTGTAGAGGGCTGCTAGGCTGAAAACCCAGCGGACAAAGGCTGTAGGTAGCAAGCAGCGGAGCGTGATCGGCTGCAAGGTAGGAAGCCCCGAGGACAAGGGCTGTTGGTAGCGGAGAGAAGCGGGCTGTGCGGCAAGGAGCCAGAAGGACCGGCAGCAAGGAGTAAGCCCAGAGGAGCAGGGCTGCTGACTGTAGAAGGTTACAGAGGACTGTAAGCTGCAAGGTAGGAAGCCCAGAGGACAAGGGCTGTAGGCAGCCGGAGTGAGGCAGGCTGCAGAACAGGGAGCCCAGAAGACAAGGGCTGTAGGCAGCCGGAGTGAGGCAGGCTGCAAAGCAGGGAGCCCAGAGGACAAGGGCTGTATGCAGCCGGTGTGAGGCAGGCTGCAGAGCAGGGAGCCCAGAGGACAAGGGCTGTAGGCAGGAGCCTGGAAGACCAGGGCGGAAGGTAGCAGCTGAGCGTGATCGGCTGCAAGGCAGAAACCCGGAAGGGCACAGGCGGAGGCTGGCAGGGCACTGGATCCAAAGCCGGAGTAAGGAGGAACCACATACAAGATCCGTAGCTCGAAGCAACAAGGTGCCGGAAAGACTCCTAAATGCAAGAGACTGAGCCCCTGCAGGCAGCAGCTTTTTATACCGCCCTGCGCAGCACAGAGGCAGGCTAATTGGTTGCACCTGGCTCAGCACACCTGCAGACATCAGCCACCTCTCCCCTGTTCCTGAGCTGGTGGAAGCAGAGCAGATCCCTAGGGCTACTGGGGATTGTAGTTCCGATGAAGACAAATAGGAATGGCCAGGAATAGATGGGTAAAGCCATAAAGTGCATTGTGTTAAGTGTAGTTTGTTGGGAAAAATAGAAAAGCACCAAAGTCTCGCAAATGGGAAATAAAGTCCATATTGATCGCAAATGTATGCGCCCATGGCGCAGGCATGACACCCACACTCATCACAACAGGTCCCCCGCATGTGGGGAAAGGCACAGAGCAAGTTTAAAAAGCCCTGCCAGTTGCACTTACCCGGGGCCTTTCCAGTGGAAGGCGCAAAGAGCTAGGACATCACACACCAGAGGACACTGAAGAGGTGCAGGTCGTGAAAGCCATGATGGAGGTGCATCCCCAGAGGAAGGCGATGGGCTTCCATCCAGGGCCCAATCAGGCAGCCTGCTGGACAGACCACGTGGACCAACGCAGCGGCTAACCTGGGCTGTCAATGGCATAAACATATGCCGGCCACCAAACAATTGACTCAACCCAGGTGCCTGAAGCCCACTCCTCACCCAAGATCATCACGTAGGCGCTCACTCCCGTGGCCCACAACCACTTGACTGGGGAGAACCACTGGTGGTACCTACAGATAAACTTGAGTTTAGGCAAACCATGCCGCTCTCTGCATATTCTGATCCGCCAGGGCCCACGATGTCTAAAGCACAGAAGTGAAATAGCAGCAGACCAGGCTACTTTTCGAGGCTGCAACACCGTCCACATCGTCCGGAATCAAGGAAGGACCTTGTGAAGGATCATCGCAATCCTCTATATTGGTCCCTTGTGAAGTGCTCTGCGACATCAAGGCAATGCTTGGTCAGGTACAAGCGAGCATTCAGTCGTTGGATGGTAAAATGCATACCCTGACTTGCAAAGTCGATCACATGCAAGTCTGCCTGGATAAACACGGGGACAACACCGCAATAAGAGACCTAGCGGCACTCTGGAGAACGGTAAAGGCACTGACAGATAAACAGGATGATCTTGAATCCAGATCCCAACGAAACAATCTAAGGATAGGAGCAGTGCCAGAGAATGCAGACCAGCGCAACATGGAGGCAGTGGTGGAGAACCTGCTGAAGGAGGTCTTGGGCGACGAAGACTTCTGTGCGGTAATTAGAAGTTACTCACCGTCCTTAGTTCCCTTTCCTCCATACTGCATGAGCGTCCCTTCCAAGGGAAGGGAGACGGACATTTTTTCACCAGAAAAAACGTTTTTCCCCTTTAAATTTATAGGCGTGTGGGGGTGCGGCCCTGGGAGCATGCGCTGCCCTAACTCCGCCCTCCGGCGCCTCACCTCAGTCCCATAGACACGTCGACAATAGATTAACCTTGCCTAATGACACCAGTTTTATTAGGGGGGAGGTTGGTGGGATGTATGGAGGAAAGGGGACTAAGGACTAAGAGTATGTTAGTCACTACAGTGAGTAATTTATAATTACTCTTATGCCCCGTCCTCTTTCCTCCATACTGCATGGGCGATTACAACGAGTGTAGCCCCAGGGTGGAGAGGAGACCCTCCTTAAGCAAACAGGTTTCTAAGAACCGCCTGTCCGGAAGCCGCGTCTGCTCTAGAACCGGCATCCAAACAGTAGTGCTTGCAAAAAGCCAAAGGTGTAGCCCATGTGGCCGCCCCGCTTATGGCTTGCCAGTGGACATGGCGAAGGAAAGCTATGGCCGTTGCCTTGGCTCTGACCGTGTGGACGTGCATGTTGACGGTAGTGGCTTATGCTGTCCCTCATAAGCTTCCTTGATGGCCAAGACCATCCAACGGACTATGGAGGCCTTAGAGGCCTGATACCCCGGTCTTGATCCGCCGAAGGTGACAAAAAGTGCGTCCGACTTGCGGCAGCCCTTGGTCTTGTCCAAGTAGAATTTCAGGGCACACCCAACATCCAGGCAGTGCAGAACTCTCTGTGCCTCGTCTTTGGGCTTGGCAAAAAACATAGGTAGCACTATTTCTTCGTTGAGATGGAATGCAGAAGGCACCTTGGCCAAGAAGGCTTGGTGTATACGCAGGACTACTTTATCCCGGTGGAACGTAGTATATGGCTCCGAGGCGACCAGCACCTGGATTTCCCCGATTCTGCGAGCTGAGGTGAGGCTGACTAGCAAGGCCGTCTTAATGGTGACCAGCCTGATGTCCGCAGATGCCATTGGGTCAAATGGTTTGTGCGCCACGGCGCCCAGAACTATGAGGTCCCACACGGGGTGTGGCCTCTTGATCGGCGGGTAGAGTCTGGCGAGTCCCGTCAAATGTTTCTTGACAATCGGGTTGGAAGAGGAAAAGATCCCCCTCCTCCGAATTTCTGTAAGCTCCAATGGCTGCGAAGTAAGTGCGGCAAGTGTCCACATGCACTCCAGAGTGGGCGAGGTGCGCCAAGAAGGAGAGCATGTCATCCAAGGTACATGCAACGGGGTTGATACCCTTAGAGTGTACCCAGGGGCAGAACCTGGTCCACTTGCTCTTATAATGGCCCTGGTAGACTTGCTCCTGGCTCCCTGTATGATCTCTAGATTATCCTGGGAGAGGGTGAGGTGACTTAGCGTTACCTGTACAGGAACTACACTGTGAGGGCTTGTTTCTGTGGTGCAGGGGGATGACACTGCACCCCTGCTGCGCCAGAAGATGTGCTGGGCCCGTCAGGAGGCGAATGGGCGGCCTCCCCGAGAGGCTGAACAGCTCAGAGACCCATGGCCTGGCTGGCGACCACAGTGCTATTGGAATGATGCTGAGGTGGCGAGATCCCTTGATCTTGCATATTATTGTGTGTATCACTGGAGTGGGCGGGAAGGCATATGCAGTCATCCCGTCCCACTGAATCTGGAATGCATCGCCCAGGGAGCCAGGGCCCTGACCCTGCCCCTGCCAAGAAGCGAACAGTTTGCACTTCCTGCTGTCCCATGAGGCAAAAAGATCCACCTGGGGGTGTCCCCATTTGTAGAAGATCTCCTGCAGCACCAGGTAGGATTCCCCAGGCAGGTGGACTGCCGTGAGGTAGATGTTGTTCTCCAGGGCCCATTCCCACATGCTGACTACGTACCTGCACAGTGGGGAGTGGGGAGGAACCTGGTACCTCCCTGCTTGTTGAAGCAGAACATGCTGGTCGAGTTGTCTGTCTGAATGAGGACAACCTTGCCCCCCGATAACCGGAAAGGAAGGCTCTAAGTGTGAGCCAGATAGCCCTCAGTTCCAGCCAATTGATGTGGTACTCCTGCTCCTGCCGGGTCCAGGTGCCATGGACGCAGTGGTTGTGCAGGGCAGCCCCCCAACCCTCAAGAGAGGAGTCTGTGCTGATGGTGACCTGCAGGGTAGGTTGCCGGAAAGGCCTGCCCAGCTGAAGGTTGCAGTCCCTGGACCACCAGGTGAGGTCCGGGTGAAGTGATGAAGGAACGTTGATCATTTCTGACTTAGAGCCCAGCTCCTGGTTCCAAGAGGCTGCAAAGTGCAGCTGTATCCTCCTCCTCCTGAGTCTCGTGTGAGGGACGACCAAGAGGACTGCTGCCATGAGACCCAGTAGGTGTTGCTACCACCAGGCTGAGGTCACTTCTCTGCTGAGGAAGCGTGCAGTGGCCCTCTTGAGTCTCGGAGCACGTGTTCCAGATGAGACCCAAAAAGGTTAGTCTCTGCAGGTTGAGTGAAAACCCAGCTCGTGCAGTGATTTCATAAGAGTGTGGGAAGTATAGTGCACTGCTTCCGGGGATGTCGCCCTGATGAGCCAGTCGTCGAGGTAAGGGTAGATGTGGTGGCCCTGCGACCTGAGGAGGGGCGCCACAGTGTTCATCAGCCTGGTAAAGACCCTGGGGGGCCGCGTTGAGGCTGAAAGGAAGCACCTTGTATTGGAAATGGTAGCCCATAATTCTGAATCATAGAAAAGAACGATGTCACGATTCCTGCTCCCAGCCCCCCGGCAAATCAGGCTGGAGCCAGGTCACGGCCACCTAGTCGGCCCCTAAGGGCCTCTCCATCTCCCCAGACACCTACTTGGACTCAGACTTGGCGCCTTTGGCACCAAGCTCACACACAGTCCTGAGATCCACTTAGTATTGGACATTCAATGTATTATGGGGAAATGGATGCCCCCATGTAATTCAGTTCCTTGAACTGGATGAGCGGTCTAGTCTTTCGGGTGTGGCTCAGCGCAGGGTTACCTGGGATACCTGCAGACTATTTAAACCACACCCGCCCTGAGAAACATGCTTTGCGTTTCTCTGCACCTGCAGCGTGACACTCACCGTGCTCGGATCTCCTGAAGAAGCCCACTACTTTGTTCAGCGCCAGCGCACCTGCAAGAATAAGAACTTTGTTGCCAATACTCACCTCAAAGAGCATCCAACTTCTGTCCAGCTCTTCCCAGTCTTGCGGATTCCTATGGCAGAGTCATCTCCATCTCGGCACACCACGCCCTACCAGAGGGGAGAAGAATAGGAGAAAAGACATTAGTAAGCATTCTGCAATACTTAGCTCTCTCGAATTTGCAAATAGAGTTTAATCCTTACCTGAACTCCCGTCGATCGGACAACTTCTGCTCCGGAGCATCCCGCCGATCTGAAAAAGGGGAAAAGACACATCAGGTTAGCGCAAAACATTTAAGAGGCGCCGCACATCGCGCTTTCTCACCGCATCTCATCTCCTCAGTTTGCTTCCATGCTGGGTTACTGCGGCACCCAAAAGGACACAGAAAAGACGAACATTAGTTAGTGCTAACGAAGCAATAAGCATCACACTCTGCATTCCTACTTACTTCAGCAGCGCATCACCATCCTCAAGACCTTCAGCACCTAAGGAAAGAAAGACACAGTATTAAAGGGACTAGAGCCATCAGAACTTTTGTAAGGCTCATTCCAATTACATGTTGGGCTGAAGCCGCAGCAAGCCCTGTCCGCTGGGCCCATGCCAGTGAAGCAACTAGGCACCCTCCAGCCCGCATCACCCAACGCACCCCTGCATCGAAGGCAGGACGGAGAGTGCCCCACATCAAAAAACAAGGTGAGGAGAGGTCCGGGGGAAGGTTGGGACCCAGGGAAGAAAAGGGGTGCCAGACAAGCAAGACCAATAGGGAATTGGTCTCTGATAATACTGTGTTTCAGGCCCAGTGCTTGGTTGAGCAAGTCCAGGGAAGGGTACGAAGTGGTCGGAAGTTCGGACCGGCTGAGTGGCGTCCCCGTGGATATCAGGTGAGCGTTACAGAACACAAAGCCTCACACCAAAAATCCACCTGGGCGTCATGGAAACATCAGAAACCGACCAGTTAGCCCAAATGTTGGGACAGTTACGCTCCGAAGTACATGCAGCCCGGCAGGAGACCAACACCCTGAGGAGGGAGTTGATAGTTGCTAAGGAACGAACAGATGATCTAAGCCGACAACTTCTCCAGTCGCAAGCGGGACATGCACCATTGCCAGGAAACGTGCCTACAATGCCAGTACCATCAGCCAGTCCTGTTCAGATAACCCTTCCTGGGGCAGTTCCCTTGGCGCCACCGGAGCAATTCACTGGGTATCCTAAGAAATATGCCACTTTTATGAACCAGTGCCGTCTGCACTTCCTTTGCAGTCCCGGGGCCTTTCCAAATGAGCAATCACGGGTCGCATTTGTGCCATCTTATTTGAGCAGAAGTGCTGTAGACTGGTCAGTACCATTTGTGATTCAAGACGATCCTCTGTTACGCGATTTCAGGGGTTTTCAACAGGAAATGGAAAAACTTTACGCCAGTCGTAATCATGTACAGGCTCTAGACAACAAACTTCTATCCCTTCGTCAAGGGAACCAAGACCCATTGACAAACATCGCCACGTTCAATAGACTTGTGGTTGAAGCTGAACGGCCTGCGGAGAAGAGAACCATGTTATTTCATAGGGGTCTGCGGGGAGAGCTAAAAGATGTCCTTGCACAAGTAGTGGACCCCCCCCTCAAGACTGCAGAATTTATTAACCTGGTGGTTCAGCTAGATAAAAGATTGCAAGACCGAAGAGCAGATCGGATCAGACCCGACTCTCGCCCTATTTATGTGCGTTCAAGGGACAATGTTTCTCGATCAACAGAAGGCTCAGGGGAACCAATGCAGATTGGAGGCGTCAGGTCATCCTTGACTAAGGCGGAAAGATATAGGAAGAGGCAACAGCAATTATGTTTGTACTGTGGAAAATCGAGTCACTTTCTAAAGGAGTGCCCAGCGAAGCCACCGAGAAGGATAAAAGGAGCTACGGACAAGGAAGACCCCACCAAAGAGTTGGGAAACTGCCCAGCCCGGCAAGTGTAGGGGTCCACCTGTCGAGCGAAGAAAGTGAACTACAGACCTCCCATTTTGCACTACCTGTGATCCTGATCGATCAACAACCATTGCGGATGCACGCAGCAAGAGCGTACATAGACAGTGGAGCTGTTGGGAATTACATAGACCAAGATCTCGCAGCAAAGATGGGACTTCCTTTATGTCCAAAGTTAACCACAGCACGGTAACCACAGTCGATGGCACGGAAATAGCCTCTGTTCCAGTATCCCAATGCACTGCAATATTAACCCTTCTGTGCCAGGATGGGCATCAAGAATCTATCGCTTTCGACCTCATCAAGGCACCTCAGTTTCGACTGATCTTAGGGATGCCCTGGTTGGTAGCTCATAATCCTCGAATAGATTGGCGAGCAAAGGAGCTGGCCTTCTCCGAGACCTGTGCTCAAACGTGTTATCGTCAAGAGAAACAATCAATCAACGCCAGAACCTCTACAGTGGGAACAGTGGCAGCCGGGACCCTACCAAGAGAGTACCAGGATTTTCAAGACGTGTTTCAGAAGGAACAAGCTAATACCCTACCTCCACACAGACCATACAATTGCCAGATTGACCTGATACCTGGCGCCCAGATCCCTTGTCGACCAATACCTAGCAAACTGGTTCATCCATCCCTCAAAGTCCCCGGCGGCCAGTCCTCTGATATTCGTACCGAAAAAGGAAGGGGACCTAAGAACGTGCATTGACTATCACTCATTGAACCAGTTTACCATCAAAAACCGTTATCCCCTGCCACTGATTCCTGAACTGCTTGACCGAGTCAAAGACACCCAAATCTACACAAAACTAGATCCAAGAGGAGCATATCACATTGTCCGAGTTAAAAAGGGTGACGAATGGAAACCCGCCTTTCGTACCAAGTATGGCCTGTACGAATATTAAGTAATGCCCTTTGGCCTTTGCAATGCTCCAGCTGCATTTCAATATTCCATGAACGATGTTTTAAGGGAATTAATTGATGTCTGTGCTTTTGTATACATTGACGACATCCTAGTGTACTCTGCATCAAAACAAGACCACGTCAAACACGTTCGATCCGTACTGGCAAAACTCTGCCAGCATCAGCTCTATGCAAAGCTTGAAAAGTGTTCATTCCATGTTTCGGAGGTGGAGTTCCTTGGTTTCATTCTTAGTCCGAAGGGTATCCGTATGGATGTACACAAGGTAGACGCGATTCTTAACTGGCCATCACCAAACTCGTTCAAGGGAGTACAGAGCATGTTAGGTTTCGCAAACTTCTACCACCGGTTCATCCCGGAATTCTCACAGATAGTACATCCCATCACATTGTTACTAAAAAAGAGCAATAAAAAATGTCAATGGAGAAAGGAAGCAGAAAAAGCTTTCCAGGAACTTAAGGCTCGATTCACTTCGGCCCCAACGCTACGCCATCCTCACCCGGAACTCCCATACGTGGAGGAAACAGATGCATCAAACATGGCCATGGGAGCCATCCTCTCGCAAAAGGATCCTGAAACGGGTCAGTTACACCCGGTTGCCTTCTGGTCACGTAAATTTACACCCCCCGAGCTCAATTACGCCATCACAGATAAAGAGCTCCTAGCCATCAAGTCTGCCTTTAAGGCCTGGTGCCATTACCTTCTGGGTGCGAGACACACCATCACTGTCATAACAGATCACCGAAATCTCCAGTATCTAAAAACTGCTAAAGCGCAATCTTCACGACAGTTACGTTGGGCCCTATTCTTCGCTGAATATGACTACGTGATTACATTTCGACCTGAAGTCAAAAACGGGAAGGCTGATGCCCTTTCCCGTAGGGGTATTGAAGAACAGGACTACAAACCACCGGACCCGATACCTATTATCCCATGTGATAAACTCCTGGGAATTACAGCAATCATCACTCGGAAAGAACTGCACGAAAAAATCCAAAACTTGATGAGTCCTAAGCAATCACAAGAGTGGTGCACACAAGGGGAACATTACACGATAAGGTACCAGTTGCCCTACTTCAGAAACCGCTTGTTCTTACCACATCAGGAACTACGAGAACAAGTCATGTCCAGGTATCATGATTCCTTAATCGAAGGCCACCCGGGGATCGCAAAAACTTTAGCCAAAGTAAAACGGAATTATTGGTGGCCCTCGTGGCTTAAAGACATTGTTCAATTTATCCGATCTTGTGGAGTATGCGTTCAAAACAAATCATCCAAACAGAAACTGGCAGGACTCTTGCAACCATTGGATATCCCACCAGCACCCTGGCACACGTTATCCCTCGACTTTATTACTGACCTACCATCCAGCCAGGGATTCAACACCATTCTAGTAGTTGTGGACCCGTTTTCAAAAATGACACACTTCATCCCTTTAAAGGGGCTCCCAAATGCTTCCACTCTAGCAAAAGAATTTCTAGAATGCATCGTACGGCTCCATGGTTTCCCCTCGGTACTGGTTTTGGATCGTGGTACTCAGTTTGTGTCCAATTTCTGGAGGAAGTGCTGCTCTTTGGCTCACATTGACATCCGACTATCCACCAGTCACCATCCCCAAACGGATGGTCAAACTGAGCGAACGAATAAGACACTCGAACAGTATCTACGCTGTATGCTCCATCAACCTGAGGAGAGCTGGTCAGATATATTATGGATTGCTGAATATGCCTATAACAACTCCCTACACACCAGTACTGGGCAAACGCCCTTCTATACCATATATGGTGGACACCCATGCACTTCCGAGATGGACACCCCTACGACCTTAGAAATGCCAGCAATTAAAACCTTACATACAACCATTTCACAAACCTTCAAAAGGGCAGCAGAACACCTACTCCGAGCTAAGGTTCGTCAGAAGAAATTTGCAGACCAACACCGAATCAAAGCCCCTAACTATCAAGTGGGAGACAAAGTCTGGCTGGCATCCAAGCATGTACCCATTAAAGGGACCCAAACCATCCGCCCAAGATACCTAGGCCCATACACTATCACCACCGTGATAAATCCAGTAGCTGTCAAACTAAAAATATGCTAATTCATCCTGTGTTCCACGTGTCTCTCAAAGCCTGTTCAACCTGGGACCCGTGTGACACCAGCACGGAAAGCCAATAGAGATCACAGGAGAGCCAGAATTCGAGGTCAAGGACATCCTGGATTCCAAGTATGTCAGATCCAAACTATACTATCTAGTGGACTGGAAAGGGTACGGTCCCCAGGACAGAACATGGGAACCCTGTGAATACATCCACGCACCTGGTCTGCTTAGGAGGTTCCACCAAAACCACCCAAACAAGCCGGGACCTGAGGGGAAAGCCACCTTGAGAGGGGCTTATGGGGGCGGGGGGAGTGCTGTCACGATTCCTGCCCCCAGCCCCCCCGGCATATCAGGCTGGAGCCAGGTCGCGGCCACCTAGTCGGCCCCCAAGGGCCTCTCCATCTCCCCAGACACCTACTTGGACTCAGACTTGGCGCCTTTGGCACCAAGCTCACACACAGTCCTGAGATCCACTTAGTATTGGACTTGAATGTATTATGGGGCAATGGTTGCCCCCATGTAATTCAGTTCCTTGAACTGGATGAGCGGTCTAGTCTTTCGGATGTGGCTCAGCCCAGGGATACCTGGGATACCTACAGACTATTTAAACCACACCCGGCCTGAGAAACATGCTTTGCGTTTCTCTGCACCTGCAGCGTGACACTCACCATGCTCGGATCTCCTGAAGAGGCCCACTTCTTTCTTCAGCGCCAGCGCACCTGCAAAAATAAGAGCTTTGTTGCCAATACTCACCTCGAAGAGCATCCAACTTCTGTCCATCTCTTCCCAGTCTTGCGGATTCGGCAGAGTCATCTCCATTTCGGCAAGCCGCGCTCTACCAGAGGGGAGAAGAATAGAAGAAAAGACGTTAGTAAGCATTCTGCAATACTTAGCTCTCTCGAATTTGCAAATAGAGTTTAATCCTTACCTGAACTCCCGTCGATCGGACAACTTCTGCTCCGGAACATCCCGCCGATCTGAAAAAGGGGAAAAGACACATTAGGTTAGCGCAAAACATTTAAGAGGCGCTGCACATTGCGCTTTCTCACCGCAGCTCATCTCCTCAGTTCGCTTCCATGCTGGGTTACTGCGGCACCTAAAAGGACACAGAAAAGACGAACAATGGTTAGTACTAAGGAAGCCAATAAGCATCACGCTCCACATTCCTACTTACTTCAGCAGTGCATCACCATCCTCAAGAACTTCATCATCTAAGGAAAGAAAGACAGTATTAAAGGGACTAGAGCCATCAGAACTTTTGTAAGGCTCATTCCAATTAACGGTCGGGCTGAAGCCGCAGCAAGCCCCGTCCGCTGGGCCCGTGCCAGTGAAGCAACTAGGCATCCTCCAGCCCGCATCACCCAATGCACCCCTGCATCGAAGGCAGGACGGAGAGCGCCCCATATCAAAAAACAAGGCGAGGACAGGTCCGGGGGAAGGTTGGGACCCAGGGAAGAAAAGGGGGGCCAGACAAGCAAGACCAATAGGGAATTGACCTCTGACAATACTGTGTTTCAGGCCCAGTGCTTGGTTGAGCAAGTCCAGAGAAGGGTTCGAAGTGGTCGGAATTCCGGACCGGCTGAGTGGCGTCCCCGTGGATATCAGGTGAGCGTTACAAACGATGAGGCTGCCAGATCGGGACGTGTAGGTACACGTCCTTCAGATCCAAGGAGCACATCCAGTCTCCCTTGCACAATGTCTCCCCTATCAAAGTTGGTGTAACCATCTTGAATTTTTGTAGAGGTTGAGGGTAAAAAGGTCCAGCACAGCTCTCAGGCTTGCCTGGTTCTTCTTCTGAATGGTGAAAAATCCTGGAGTAAAAGCCCAAGCCTAGCTGGGAGGCTGGGACTTTTTACAATGCCTGGCTCTGTACGAGCGACCGGATCTCTGCCAAAAGAGTTGCTGTCCCAACCTGTGGGAGTGGAGTGGAGGGGAGGAAGGAGAAGAGGCTGGGATAGGGAGGCGGTACCCCGTGGAGACTACAGCGAGGATCCAGGAGTCCTCAAAATTCTGGTGCCAGAAATGTGCACGGAGAGCAAGCCTGTCCCTCACTGGAGGCATGTGGACCCAGAGGGGTGCTTCATGACTTCTTTCCCTCTGAGGCTGTTGCAGAGGAGAGGGACTGGAAAAATCCCTTAACAGGGGGTTTTGTTGTTTCCGCCGATTGTTGGGACGGTGCACGGTCAGGCTACCTGGACCTCCGCTCTTGGAAGCCGCGGAACCCTCCGTATGTATGCCCCTTGTCCGAGCGCTGCTGTGACTGGGTGTATGTTTTGGGCATGGTCTTTGTCAAGTTGGATTAAGACTTGGCTGTTTGTGAGCTGTTTTTCTTTTTGTCCAGCTCCTTGTTCGTTGTGGAGTGGAAGAGGTCATCCCCTTAGAACGGAAGATCTAAGATGCGATCCTGGACATCCGGGTTAAATTTTGTAGCACCGAGCCAGGCCGTTCTTCTCATGTCTGTGGCAATGCAGATGGCACGGCCAGTGGTGTCAATGTGAGCCACGGTGGACTCCATGATGTCCTGCGTCACCATCTTGGCCTTTGCCAATCCCTCCTTGAAACGTTATTGGCTCAGTGCCAGAAGCTCTGGGAGGAAATCAGCAATTTCCTGCCAGAGCCTCTGGTTAACGGCTGCCAGCATGGCATCCGCATTGGCTTGACGAAGGTGCAGGGAAGCGTTGGAATACAGCTTCTTCCCATACGCCTCCAAGAACTTCTCCTTGCCTAGCAGCGTCGCAGAGGAGGAAGCTGAGGACAACAGAGGCTTGGAGTATAGCGATGCTGCAGCGATCGCCGAGAAGTGTGGCTGAGGATGGGGCAATAGCAAGAGAGTATCCCCCTCCATCTGCCTGTACTTGGCGTCCAGGCGTTTATTCACCGGCTGGACTGTGTGAGGCTTGAGCCAACCCTTCTTGGCCAAGGCAACTACATTCTTCTGCACTGCATCGGGATCCCCGTTCTGGTCACGGGACATAGCGCGAGAACTTCTGTGAGGACCCCCTCTGCTGGTTGCTCGACCTCGGGTTGAGGAAGGCACAAGTACTCTGCCAGCCCTGCCAGACGTTCGTGGAAGGCCTTGGCTGAAGATGGCTTGTCAGGGTCATCCTCCTCCTCTGTGTCCGCCTGAGGGTCCTGTTGGTCAGGGACCAGAGGAGGGGATCTGGGAGGAGGGGGCTGCAGTGTAGAGATCGGAGCCGGAGGCTGTTGCAGAACTGCCTGGACCGAATGCTGAATTGGGACATCTGTACATGGGCCTGTGGCGCCGGAGCCATTGGCGAAAGCACGTCCCTGATGGCGTCCCTAAGGATATCACCCATCCGAGGAGATTTCCTGAGCCTGAGGAACCGTTCAAAGAACCGGTCCTCGCAGGCCGGAGAGTGGTAAGCGATATTGACGGGGTAGCGAGAGCCTGCTGGAGCCAGTGCATGCCCTGCCCATATGGGCGCAGCAGGAACCTGCCTTGCACGAAGGAAGGGTAAGCTGTAGGCCACATACCTGGTTGACACAAGTCCCACCTTGACACGTTCCTCCACTTGCTGCCTTCCCTGGAGAGGCATCGGCCAGATGTCTGGATTTTCTGGCACAGCTGCCATTTTGTCGAGCTGCCTTCCACATGCCTACGGCGTGCTGCTCGGCTCACTGGGCCCCGCCCCGTCCAGGACTCTTGCGTGTGGATCATGGGGCCTACCTTGTTCCTCAGGCCGAGGCCTGGTAGGCATCTCGCCCTTGCTGGATCTGCCAGTAGAATTTCATAAAGGTGCCCCCTCAGACATGTTGCTGGTACTAGGGCATAGCTCCTCGGGTTAAGACCCAGTAAAAGAACCTTCCGGTCCCCTCAGCACTGTCACCGGGAGGATCTACTGACCCCTCGGCCTGTAGGCCGGTAGCTGATTCAGCCTCGATACTAGTGCTGGTACAAGGACCTGGCCGGTCCCTCCCGCGCGGGCAAGACCTTGGGAAGGAGTCTCTTTGCAGGGTGCACTGGAAAAGAGCGGCCCTACCTTGGGCCTGGACCGATGATAGACAAAGTCCTTCAGTTCCTCTGGAGGCGATCTCTGGAAGAGTTCCCTCCACTTGGCTAGTCTGTTCTTCAGAGACCTCAAGGAAAGCGCGTTGCATGCGGTACAAGCCTGCCAGCCGTGGTCTGGCCCAAGGCACCATAGGCAGAGGGCATGGGGGTCTTTAGTCGGGAAGAGCCCATCACAGGAGGGACACCTGCTGAACCCTGTAGAAGTTGACATGCACCGGGGAGGAGTGCGACTCCTGAGGACCGAGTACCTGAATGATAAAAAGATAAAAAAAGATAGAAGAGAAGTATCATCCGCTCGTGGAATTACATGGCCGAAGCCAAACCCGGGAGCGCTGGTGAATTCAGCCCGTCCCCGTCGATGCGGAAAAGGGGACTGAGTTGTGGCGCCAGAGGGTGGAGACAGGGATGCAAATGCACCCAGGGCCGCACCCCCGGCATGCCTCTTAATTTAAAGGGGAAGACGTTTTTTTCTGGTGAAAAAGGTTCTGTCTCCCGTACCTTGGAAGGGACACCCATGCAGTATGGAGGAAAGGGGACGGGACGTAAGAGTATTCATTGTAGAAAGAGCACACCGCATACCCAGTGGGGGGAAACCCATACCTGGTGCACCTGCTTGACTGCTGATAGCTTGACTACTGAACTACCGCGACAGGGACACAGCACTCTGGAAGCTCAGGGAAAAGGGTTCCCTGAGATACTGCGATGCACAAATCCGCATCTTTCCGGACTTCTTGGATAAGGTTCAATTGTCCAGGAAGATCTTTCTTGACGGAAAAAGAAGGCCCAGAGAGAAGGGCATTGACTATGTAATGTTGTTCCCATCTAAACTTAGAATTGAGCACAATGGTAAAGCCTGCTTCTTTTACACCCCAGAGGAAGGAAACAAACTCCTTTCTTGAAACCCTGCCGAGAGCCCCACGTGATAGAGACAACAATGCCTGAGAGGAAATCTCTCTTGGGGATTCAGTGGGGAGAAAAACGGAATGATCTGCAATACTCCAAGACAGCTGCACCGGTAATCGTGGACTGGGTTGCTGGGATCACTGGGTCCTGGTGAGCCCCCTCCCCAAGCGTGAGCAAATGTGTGTTACTTGGCCGGAGTGGGAGGTAGGAAACCGACAGGTTGGGGTTGCACGTGGGGAATGGGGGGGCACATTTGGCGTTGCTCAGTGTTTCTTGCATTGGGTCCACATCCCGGATCACCTCTGCAAATGGCATGGGAATGGTGGGGCTACAGCCCAACCAACCAATCCTCAACTGAGGAGGCTGGGAGATCAGGATGGTCAGGGATGATAGACTGTCTGGCGAAGGGTTCATCTCAACATGTGGTCGGGTATACGTAGCAAAGGTTGTGGCATGCAATGCCAATATAGAAAAGGAAAGGTCCTCTAAGCTAGAACGTAGGGGTGAAAAAGAACAATATGAGATAAAACAGGAGTAAGTAGTCTTTCAGTTTCAAAAAGTGGATGAAAAGACGATTGCCACCCTCCTAAATCGACTGAAGCCCACCAACTACCTCTCATGCAGAATGCTGGCATGTGTAGCTAAACAGTTGGCGAGTAATCTAACACCGTTTATTACGGACTTTGTGAACAAGTCACTACAAGAGGGCCAAGTTCCTAAAGCCCTGAAAAGAGCTTTAGTAAAGCCATTACTAAAGAAGGCTACCTTGGATCCAGTAATAATGAACTATCGGCCGGTGGCCAACTTGATGTGGCCGACAAAAATTCTGGAAAAGGTGGTCTGCACCCAATTCCAGGCATGTGTAGACAGAGAGAAACTGTTGGACAATTTATAGTCGGGATTTCGTCCGAAATATGGTACAGAGTCCGCCCTTCTGGCTGTACATGATGATTTGTTAGAGGCTGCGGATAAGGGGGGATGTTAGACCTCTCCGCAGCCTTTGACACGGTGAACCATTGGATAATGGCACAACGGATTGGGCAGGTGGGAAAAGCATCCAAACAGGTCATAAACTGGTTTGAATCGTTCATCAAAGACAGATCTCAGAGGGTAATATTGGATGGCTTTGCCTCACAAATGGTGGAGCTGGAATGTGGGGTACCGCAAGGTTCCTCCTTATCCCCCTCATCTTTAACTTGTACTTCTGCCCGGTTTTCAAGATATTTAAGAAGTATGGCTTGCGATTTCACTCATACGCAGATGACACACAGCTATATATTGAAATCCAGAATATTGAAGACGCCTTTGAGAGGATTAACCAGTGTATGGAAGAACTCAAGGAATGGATAAGTGAGAATCATCCTCAATTAAACGCCGCCAAGGCAGAAATCATACTGTTTGGCCCGAAGGATAAAATGTTGTCTGAGAGACAGAATCCCCCACCATTGATCTTATGGGGAACAAATGTAGTACTCAAAAAAAAATGTGGGCTACTGGTGGTAGGAAAATCTGGGCAATGAGACTGAAGTGGGGGCAAAGGTGAAATCAGTCCATTATGCACTGCGATCACTAAGAAACGTGCTTCCTTATATTCCGATGGAAGACAGGGCAGTTGCGGTGGGGGCAATGACTAACCCCCACCTGGACTACTGCAACAGTTTGATAGAAGGAATTCCTCAAAAACAAATGGCTAGACTTCCAAGAGCTCAGAACGCAGCAGTCAGTAATAGGAAACCTCGGGAAACGGGACCATGTATAATTAATGCTAAGATCCCTCCAGTGGTTAATGGTGAAGGATAGAATTAAATTCAAAATAGCCCGTTTAGTCTTTAAATGCTTGAAAGGGCTTGCATCCGACTACCCGACTGATAAAATCATGATATACCATCCAAGAAGGAATCTGCGTTCGGAAGATAAATCCCTGACATGTATCCGATGGACTAAATGAGATGGAAGCTTTGGAGTTTTCTGTCCTAAAGTCTGGAATCAGCTTCCATTAGAGATCACAATGTGTGAATCTCTTGATCTCTTCAGGAAGAGATTGAAAACTTTATTTAAATTTAAAAAAAATGAAAATTGAATATAACTAGGACTCCTGCTACTTTCACTTTTGGATTCTTGCTTAGTGATCATCTGCGCCCGAATGCGGTTTACTCTGTCTGGTGCGTGTAATAAATAATTCAAAATCAAAATTAAAAAAATGCAAACTGTACAATTCTGGGTTGAAACATTGATATGGACGTGCAACATCTGCTCACTTAGAAATATTACATGGATCGTGAGGGGTCTGAACTGCCCATATAATTGCTGTAAGGTGCTACTGCATATGCATAGACATCAAATGGGAGTAGCGTTTCTGCAAGAGATGCATTTGACACCAAGTACAGAAGCGAGATTTGGGAGGAACTGGGGATGTCACGGATGTATACATCATATTCAAAGGGGGTGTGCATGCTCATCCATAAATCTGTCGGGTTCCATCTGACCACAGTGATCAAGGACCAGGAGGGAAGAGGGCTGGCGTTACAGGGCACCATACAGGTCATATTAGACACTTTGATCAACTACTATGGTCCCAACCAAGACACAGATGAAACATTAGAATGGATTGACCGCCAATTGGTGCAGCTGACACCTGGGGAGGTAATCTGGCTGACGATTTTAATGCAGTCATGGAACAGAGCCATGAACGCACAGAGGGTACGCACAGTCCAACATGACTAAAACTCCAAGCCATGGAGATCGCTGACATTTGGAGAACTAGGCACCAGGATACATGAAAGTATACATTCCATTCCTCGGTACGCAACTTGCCGTCCCAGCTGGACTACTTTCTGATCTCTCAAACACTTGCGGGATCAGTAACTGAGGCGTCTATCCTGGTACATACACTGTCAGACCACGCCCTAATTCTAATGACTATCAAACTATCGGACCATGGAACGCAAGGGCAGCCTGGGTCTTCCAAAGTGAGGGACTGGCAGATACAGTGTTCTGGGAGGGCTTGGCCGGGTTAATAGATATGTTCTTCAAAATAAATAACGGATCGGTGGGATTTGCTGCAACCCTATGGCAGAGTTTTAAATGTGTGGTTAGAGGTGAATGCGCCTCGAGAGAATCCAGGGGAATAAAACAAATCAGAAGGGAAATGACAGATGCTGAAGATCAGATTTGGAAACTACAGATGGAAACACCCACACCAACACCCCCAGAATAAGCTGAGATCAGGAAACGAATGCAACTGTAACAAAATTAGCACACAGAGAGGTTACATTTCTATCTATGAAAACCGCAATGCGGCAGCATGGGGAAGGACAGAGACCAGGGTAACTAATGGCCAGAGCTGTTAAAATAGACGGCTCCAGGGATCATGCACTATCCATAAAAGATATACAAGGGAAGTTCACAGATCTGGAGATAGTTAAAGAATGTTGTCAATTTTATTTTATGGTCAACTATATCTCTCCCAGGTCCGGGTCAATCAGGGTGTAGTAGAGGACTATCTGAAGCATGTGGCCTTGCACTGGTGTTCAGATGAGGAGCGCGAGTGGCTGGGTCGTCCACTGTCGTTGAAGGAAGTGCTGGGGGCTATTAGGTCTCTCCCATCCGGGAAATCTTCAGGGCCGGACGGGTTCACAGCAGAGTTTTATAAGCAGTATGCCAGGAAATTAGGACCCTACCTGCTGCAAATGTTCCACCAAAGACCGAGGGATGGCCAACTGCCGGTGTCCCTGCGTGATGCAGTGGTAGTGGTGCGACTCAAACCCGACACGGACCTGAATGACTGCTCCTCTTACCGACTCATATCCCTTATTAATTTAGACAATAAAATCCTAGCCACGGTGCTGGCATCCAGACTGGTACCCATGATGCAGAGGATGGTGAAGGCAGATCAGTCAGGGTTTATACCTGGTCGATCCACGTCCCATGGTCTTCGTAGGCTGTTTGGTCTGATGGCCGCGGTACAACAGGACAAACCTATAATAGCGGCACTCCTAGATGCCACAAAGGCATTTGATTAGGTAGAGTGGCCCTTCCTATTTGCGGTGCTGCGCAGGATGGGGGTCGGAGAACAATTCATCTTATTGGTGTCACTATTGTACACACTACCTAAGGCTAAGGTCAGGGCTGCCCCCTAGCACCACTGCTGTTCGCAGTAGCGATAGAACCATTGGCAGAGGCAATCAGGGAAAGTCACCTACATAGGGGAATTCAACTGTGCAAACACAGGGTAGTAATATCCTTGCGCGCCGACTACATACTGATATTTGTATCTAACCCTGAGCACAACCATAACCCAATAATACGGTTGTACAAGAATTCAGGGAGGTTTTGGGGCTTAAAATAAATCTGACAAAGTCCGTCCTCTTCCCAATGACAAAGTGTGGATCGATTTGCAGACAAATGGGGGTTTCAATGGCACATAGATCATACTCGATACATAGGCGTCAATATATCCCGAAGTCCGGCGACCCTGTACAAATACAATTATCAAAAAGTATTGGATCAGGCCAAATCGGCAATGAATAGCTGGATTAATCTGCCCCTAAACCTCTATGGTAGAGTCTCCTTGATAAAATGGCATTATTACCTAAATTCCTATGTGTGTTTCAAAATGTTCCGCTGGTATTACCCAAACAATATTTTAAGGACCTGAGGTCAGCGATGCTGAAATTCGTCTGGGCAAGGAAACAGGCTAAAATTTCATGGGGCAAACAGGTGGCCCCACTGCATAAAAAGCCAATGGAAATACCTGATTTTGAGACTTACTACAACATGGCCCAGGCAGGGTTTCTCCTCTATTGGTTCGGACACCTGGAAGATCGGGAGCATGTAGAAGTGGAGAGAACAGTGGCGTCTCTATCCTGACTGCGCCCGACAGGGAGTCTGGAGCCAGCAATATGGTGGAGTTAACCTGCAGAGCCTGGATGCAAATTTAACGAAAAACAGGGGGTTAGGGGTAACTACTCCTCAGAACTGGCGATAGTTTGTATTCCTCGGGTCACCCCACAAGAAAAAGGTGCTATGTCACCTTTACAAAACATCTAGCACTAACTTGCTTCCAAGACCTGTTCCCAAATGGACAATTCATGATGCTGGCGGAGCAATGGAACAGAGGGGAGTTCTCAGCCCTGGACCTGTTCTTGTATTTCAGGTTACGCAACTCCATGAGACAGTTGTTCCCGTCCTTTCCCGGGCAAACAGAAGTGGCCCCAATACTCGATAAAGCACTCAGAGGTGCGTGCAAAGAGAGGGCCGTTTCCACACTGTACGCCATGTGTCTCACAGCCACGCGCGAGCTGTGTACCACCCCCCCCCACCAGCCCCCATGAGAAATGGGAACTAACATTGGGACATGCTATAACGGGTGAAGTCTGTAGGTACTGCTGCAAAGGTACAAAGAAAGCGTCCCTTAATGGCAGATATAAATTGATCCACTTTCGATAGCTACACCAGTTGTACCATACACCAGCCTGGATGCATCGATTCTGGCCCGACGCTTCAGACAGATGTGCAAGATGTCAGAGCATCAGCAGATTTTCTGCACCTGGCATGGGATTGTCCACAGACTTCTGCTTTCTGGAGACAAGTGTTTGAGACACTGGCTGAGATAGTGGGTGACCCAGAACCCACTGACAGCACTACTGGGATATACCAAACCAGTCCGGGGAAGCATGCGGAAACTGGTGGGGCTGCTTCTGCTCCTGGCCAAGAGACGGGTGGCAATGACAATTTCCAACAATGAACCAATGGCATACTGCCATCCTATACTGTAATGACATGGAATTAGAGTATGGTAAACTGCTAAACCACCAAGCTAGCCCCTCTGATATATCGGGTCCATACATACACTACCTGATAAATCAGTCACAAAACCCAGAGGGACAGTCACCATAATCTTTCAAAGTCTCACAAGCCCCAGAAGGACACCCAGCGCAATCTCTCAAAGTGTCGGAAGATGTCAATCAAGGGGTCAATGTGGCATAATTATCCAAGGTTGGGGTGGAAAATACAGTAGCATGAGGATGTAAGGGATATGTATTGACTGCAATAGAAGGCGACAACCCTGATGATCAGTGCATGTAATGCTCAACTTAACTGAACCTAGAAAAATAATTTGTAACTCAATGCAAGTAAATGAACCACTGCTAAGAGTTGAATGTTGATGTTGGCACACTGGTGCCGGTTATGTTAAAAACACCAATAAAAAGTTTAAAAAACAAACTGAATGGCTCAATGACCTCTGTGGTCCATATACTACTAGCATCTGGGAAAAGGTCCAACTAGAAGTTTTTCAGATATCTAAAGCCACAAATTTAACTCAGACAGCCTTTTTTAAATGTTTTAAAAAGAGCATACCTTACTCCTAAACGTGTTTCTAGATTTTCTCCCAACTTTACAAACTTGTGCTGGTCTTGCAAAGAATGTACTGCCGATTTCAAAAAGTGTATTTTTTGTTGTACATTTGTATTCTCTTTTTGGGAGAGGATTTGAACAACACTACAAAATATGTTCCATTTTACCTCTCAACTCAATGTTGACAATCTAATTGTTGTATTGCATGATTACTTTGATTTACCCAATATTCCCTCTCCCAGATTATTCCACCTACTGGTCTATATTGGTTTCCATTTGATATCTTCTAATTGGAAATGTTTTGAATGCTTATACTATGCTACCAGGTAGAATTATATATGCTATATCCACAGATTGGAAAAAGGTTGTGCCATCTCTCTAACTGATGTGCATAAATATAATCAAAGGTAGAATCCATTGATCACATATCTTAATGCCTCCTCAGCGGACTCTTTAATTTGTTACTAAATAGTTCCTGTGGTCCTTTTCAGTTTATATCTCATCTATTGCTCCAATTTATTCTGATGTTACAGCTTTGCAAATGAATTTCTAAAGACTTCATCAATTACATGTTCTCTTTTTTTACACTTATTGAAACCTTGATACACTACTTTGTTGCCTTCTTATTATTTACTCAATTTACATATTTATCTTGGAATATTTGACTAGCAATTTTGATAATTGTTAATAGCTGAATACTATAGTCTAGATTTGTTCCTTATAAACACTTAATAAAAATTACTTAAAAAAATAAAAAAAGAACTCTAGATCCTCTGTTCTATCAGGCCCTCAGAGTTCTGCTCCGGGTACATCACATTCCAAAGAAAATGCCACAGCTGTGGCACTCAACGAAAAGTTTAAGTTGTTGTCCCTACTGCCGGACATTATTAGTGGAATTTTCTAATGACTGGATGGGTCTCATTACGAGTCAGGCGGAATGGGTTAACGGGGTCCGCTAATGGGTGCGGACCCGTTATTCCCATTCCGCCTGATTACAAGGTCCCCTCGCGGGACCCGGTAAGGATGCCTGGTAAATCCAGGCGTCCTTACCGGGTCCCGCGAGGGGACCAGGGAGCCAACAATGGGCTGGTCGTAATCGGCCCGTTGTTGGCTCCCTCTCCCATTCCCATTGAGCCCTATGGGGGCTCGAATGGGAAAGGTCCGGGCCCGGTTTCCCTGAGGGAGGAATTACTGGGCACTCGAAACTCGGAATGGCCCGGTAATTCCCCATTCAGGGAACCCGGACCCGGTTTTGGAGGCAGCCATGCCGCCAACAGCAACATGGATACGGCCAAACCTGTAATGAGGCCCAATGTCTCTGAAAAAATCCTCTAGGCAAAAGACCAGCTAAAGTATTTCAGTTGGAATACTTATTGCCCCTTGTCATTTACACAGAGAAATTCGAGAACGGATATTTGGAGGGCTCGTGATTGCTGTTCACAATACCGTGGGCATCGACATATTGTGCCTCAGCAATGATATTCACAGCATTTTAGTGCTTAGATGCATGACTCGATGGAGCACAGTAACTCAGGGCCTACTAATAGTCAACTTTTATTGGAATCCGATATCCTGTGATCTCCCCTCCTTCCATGAGTCATTGTAATTTATTCAAACTGATTTGAAAATTCTATTTCCTGCAGACTTATTACTAATTGGAGGTGATCTTAACGCCTGTTGCACTTCCGCTGAAAGACGTGCTTCTAAACTGAATAACTATCATGGAGAAGAACAAGTTACTTTCTTACCTGGTAACGTTCTTTCGATGGGATGTTCCTCCGACGTATTCCACATCTATGACAGTTATTACCACAGCTGTGCTGCTTTGGAAAACTTTTTCGGCGTAGGAGTCCTGCGCTCCCTCGAGGACCTGTCCGACGGCCAACGTCACCAGATGTTATATGTAGGACGCACAACGTCCGTAGCCTCAGTTGCAGTTTTTGCCCCAGAACGTGTGGCACCAATCTTCTGCCAGCCTTAGCACAGAAAACCTTGCAAAAATGGAAGCTGCAATCGCAAAAGAAATTCTTTAGCGGGGCAGGTAGGGAGGGTACGATGTGGAATACGTCGGAGGAACATCCCATCGAAAAAACGTAACCAGGTAAGAAAGTAACTTGTTCTTCAAGGGGATTGTGTCCTCCGACGTATTCCACATCTTTGACAGATTCCCAAAGCAGTACCAACATAAGGAGGTGGGAAAATTTAGAATGCCCAATCAAATTGCAGAATAGAGGACTGCCTTGCAAAAGGACAAACCTTGCCCATGGATAGAGAACAGGGAATAATGTTTCACAAAAGTATGGACAGAGGCCAATGTGGCCGCTTCGCAAATATTGCGAATCAGAACACCCCTCTGTAGTGCAGTGGAGGCAGGCATACCCCTAGTAGAAGGGGCCCGTAAACCTACAGGAGGGTCCTTCCACCGGCAAACGATAACATTCAGAGATCGTCAAATTGATCCATCTAGACAAGGTCTGCTTAGAAACAGCCTGACCTAAACGCCTTCCAGCGTAACCAATAAAGAGCTGATCGTCCACATCCGTGAGATAGAAACTCAAAGCTCTCCTAGGATCCAACCTATGGAGCCTCTCTGCTTCCTTACCAGGATGTGAAGGAGGATAGAATGCCGGAAGAATTACCTTCTGGCTCAGATGGAATTCCGACAACCTTCCGAAGTAAGGAAGTCCATACCCTAAGGACAGCCCTGTCCCTATGGAACACAGTGAAGGGTGGTTTGTCGGAAAGTGCCTGCAATTCACTCACTCTGCGTGCGGAAGTAACCGCAACTAAAAATATAGTTTTAAAGGCCAACAGTCTCAATGGACAAGAATGTAAGGGCTCAAACGGAGCTCCCATCAGGAACTTTAAAACCAAATTCCAATCCCATCCCGGCACCTGGAAAGGTGACGTGGAAACACATGAGTTAGCCCTTTCAGGAACTGAGAAATCAAAGGGATTTTAAAATATGAACATTACTCAGACGAGCGCTTAAATATGGACAGTGCCGCCAGGTACCCCTTTAATGGTACCTACTTGCAGGTCCTTGTGGGCTAAAGAAAGCAAAAAAGACAAAACCAAAGGAATGGAACATTGGAAAGGATCCACATTCTGTACCCTGCACCAGTCGCAGAACTTCTTCCAACAGCAATGGTACAGGGATTTCGTTGCAGGCCTTCTGGCCGAAAGCAAAACCTCCATCACGTCTTCAGGGAGGTCCCAATCCTTATATCTCAACCTTTCTGATACCAAGCATGAAGGCTGAGAGACTCCCAAAGAACTTCCTGAGCCAGCTCCCACTCGTGAGAGACCGTGCTCTGCCTGCTCAGAGCGTCCGCTGCCGCGTTTTCGTCTCCGACCAGATGAACTGCCGAGATTGAAATTTCCTGCTGGATGGCCCAGAACCAGAGCTGCATCCCTCTCTGCACAGTGGGAGTGACCCTGTCCGTCCTTTTGTCGAGGTAGAGCATGGCCACTGTATTGTCCGCATTATCAGGACAATCTTCCCCCGTACAGACGGCAGAAAAGCCTTCAGGGCTAGCCTGACAGCCTGCAGCTCTAACAGATGGATGTGGAGTCTGGACTCCGACGAAGACCAACGACTGCTGGCCGTCAGCTCGTTGGCATGAGCTCCCCAACCTGTGAGGGATGCGATCGTCACTTCCGGCCATGGTTGCCAAAACGGAGCCCCTCTGAACAGATTTCCTTCGACGCCCCACCATAGAAGGTCTTGGGTGACCTAGGGTGGAATCTGAACGGGGTCCGACATCCTGCCGGAAAACTGCATCTTGAGGGCCCACTGCAGAGATCTCATTCTCAGCCTGGCTTCTGGCACCAGTGGAATGCAGGATGCCATGATGCAGAGCAATCTCAAAAACTCGAACGCCGGGAGACTCTGAGCACATTTAAATTTGTCCACCATCTGCAGAATGTGGTAAGCCCTCACCTGGGGAAGCGAACACTGCCCCAGGAATGTGTCGAGCACTGCTCCGATGTACTGAAGCCACTGGGTAGGTGTCAAGTGGGACTTATTTAAATTGAGGGAGAAGCCCAGCCTGTGAAGGAAGTGGCAGGTGACTGACAGATGATCCAGGACTAGCTCGGGAGAGCCCGCTCTGATCAACCAATTGTCTGGGTAGGGGTAGACGTGAATCCCCCCTTTCCTGAGATACGCTGCCAGCACCACCATCAGCTTGGTGAAGACCCTCGGGCGGAGGTCAATCCGAACGGCAGGACGCGAAACTGAAAATGCAAGTCGCCTCAGGTACTTCCTGTGCTTGGGATGAATCAGCACATGAAACTAGGCATCCTTGAGGTTGAGAGACACCAACCAGTCCTGAAGTTGAAGGGCCTGGAGGACTTGAGAGAGAGTAACCATCTTGAACTTGTCCTTCCTGAGGAGCTTGTTTAAACCACGCAAGTCCATGATGGGTCTCAATCCCCCGTCTTTTTTCGGGATCAAAAAATATGGGGAATACCATCCCTTGTTCCTCTCTGCTACATGCACCAGTTCTATGGCGCATTTCTCCAGCAGGGATTTGATTTCCTGCGGAAGGAGCGGATCACAAAGAGAGCTTCCCCTTGGATTGTCGTGAGGCCTCTGCCGGAAAGGAAGACAGTAGCCGTGGGCTTTGATCTCCAGAACCCACACATCTGAAGTAGTGGCACGCCATTCTACAAGATGCTGCGCAAGCCTTCCTCCAACCGGCGAACCATGGGACATGGCCTCATGACTTAGCGGAAGCGGCTGCGGCAGTGCCTGAGGGCAAAGAGAAAACTGCCGAGCAGCTTTGGCACCTCAAGTACCTTGTTTTCCACCTCTGGCACTCCTGCGTTGGCCCCTTTGACTGGCAGCTCCCCTCGATCTACCAAAGGGAGAGTAGTATCGAAAGGAACCTCCCCTCCATTGCTGTCCCCTAGGACGAAAAGGCGGAGGTTGACGTACTGCAGCGCTCAATGACTTCGCTGCAGCTTTGGAGGTCTGCAACCTCTCAAGGCTCTCGTCAGCCTTGCTGCCAAAAAGATGGACACCATCAAAGGGCATGTTGAGAAGCCGGGACTGTACATAAGGAGCAAACCCCGACTTCCGCAACCACGTAAACCTGCGCATCACGGTGCTCGCCGCCATGGGCCGGCTGACACAGTCTGCCATGTCCAAACCCGACTGAATGTGTCGGAATAGAAACAATAGTATGCCTCCTATTGAAACAATTGTATGTGTATTGGCCTACGCCAAGTTGTCTAAACATCATGTGCGAACAAACTCCACGGCAAGGTCTTGACCTTAGAGAAACCAATGTAAGCCGCCATCTTGGATTGAGCCGCCATTTTAGGTTCTCTTGTTATGTAGAAGTCACCCTGAACATCAAAATGGAGGCCAAATGACATTCTGAGTAAGATTCTGGCCGTTGTGACCTCCGTACAACTAAATAATTAATATGCCTGCAGGCCACTTGTCGGGGTCGCGAACTGAGACCTTGTCCTACCGTTGACCTATATGTAAATGTACTACTCATATCAGCGAAACTAATCGAAATGCATATATTAAAGGATTGACCTGGCAAGGAACCCTAACACCAGAATTAAATGTTTCGCAGAATGTTTAACCCGCAAGAGGGTTGGCCAAGGGCTGGACAAATTGTATATAAGGTCTGGGTATTCCAATATGCGGTCTCTCACTAACACATCGAACCCTCGTTGAAGTTCGGTATGTTATACTGAGAGCCGAATAGCTATCCGTTTGTCAATTAACTTGGTAACTGTTGTAGCTTGAAATAAAGCACTTGTATGTTTCTTTGTAACCTGTGTTGGTGTGTTTCTTTTTGGGCTTCCCGGCCTCATATTATTTTTCTGTTTTCACAAACGGACTCACACATGGCATCCTTGCCATCCTGAACGAGGGCAAGAAAACCATCCCGCTCCTCCCTTTTGGGAATATGTTCAGCCGCCAATGACACAATTCCACAGAGTGTGCGTGAATCTTGCAAGGGCACAAACTGAGTTGGCTGCCTTTAAAGCCATACCTCCAGAAGAAATTACTTTTTTCGCCCAGCCGTCAAAGCGTTCGTCGTCCCTATCAGGAGGGATTGTAGGGTACGCAGCCTGCTTTGCTGGGGCCGTAGCCGTCTGCACCACCAAACTCTCCGGAGAAGGGGTCACCACTGGCTGGACGGTATTTTTTCAGTAAAGACTTGTTCACTGCCAGGGGACTCTCCGGAGCAGTCCAAGCCGCCGCCACTGCCACCCTGCTTTGTAAGGCCATGTGAAATGGCAACACCGGGTCATTGGGTGGACCTTGGTCCAAAATATCTGAGGTCATCGTGCAGAAAATCCATAGGTGGAGCCGACCAACCCAGATATTCCGTCACCCTCGACATGAGGCGCCTGTATGAGTCAGCATGCGTACCAGGCTCAGGCCTGCCAAACTCAACCTCCGGAGAGGTATCCAGACCACTGGCGTCATACAAAGACTGACGCAGGTCTTCCAGCTGGCTATGACCTGGCAACAGGTCATCAGGAACCTCAGGGGGAACCTCTTCCTCAGACCCTTCCTGTCATGATCTCTGCTTCCAAAAGATCAGGACTTGCCCGACTCCCTTGGAAGCAGACCCATAACCCCGGTTCCGAGTGCCAGCCAGTCCCAATTGGGACCTTTTGGACCCTGTCCTGGCGCCAGTGGCACCAGGCTCATAAAGATGCCCAGTCCCAGCGCTGGAAGCGCCGGGCTCATAATGCTTGGGTGGACTTACCTGCAGCAGACCATGCTGCTTACTTACCTGCCAGTTGAACCCCTGATCCTCTTCTGTTTGGGACTACTTTTCCTGTTGGGTGGGGCAGGAGCCACTCCCTAGGTTCAGAACACTGGAACTCTTCTGGAAAGCAGGAACTCTTTTCTTACCTAGGCGTGGCTGTGGAAGGAGACACCTAAGCA
This sequence comes from Ambystoma mexicanum, assembly GCF_040938575.1. Classification (NCBI taxonomy): domain Eukaryota; kingdom Metazoa; phylum Chordata; class Amphibia; order Caudata; family Ambystomatidae; genus Ambystoma; species Ambystoma mexicanum. The sequence goes on along the minus strand of NC_090927.1, from coordinate 536,150,767 downwards.
CTACAGGAGGCTATTTAAACCACACCCGATGGATGAATCTTGCTTTGCGTTATTCTGCATTCTCTGCATCTCATCGTGTCTTCTGCTTCTGATCCTGGGCCTAAGGGAACAAAGGCTTACCATCCTGGAATCCAGTCTTCAGCAGCACCTGTAAAGACAAAGAAAGAACAGGTTAGCACTACGGTCTTCAGTGGCAGCGCATCTCTTACCTGGTCCATCGGCTGTCACCAACGCCTCGCGCTGCATTCCGGCATCTGAAAGACAAAGGCTTACCTACTCTTCGCATGCTCCGGAGGTCTTCGCACTGCATTCCGGCATCTGAAAGACAAAAGCTTACCAGCTCTTCGCACGCTCCGGAGGCCTTCGGCGCTGCATCCCGCATCTGAAAGACAAAAGAAGGTGCGCTTAAAGACATTGGGCAACTTTATTACTCACGTGCTATTACTCCTTCCCACGCCAAATCCAGTGGGTATTCCAGCACCCTTCAGCTTCTCTAAAGCTCCGAACTTGTACCTGCAAGATAAAAGGGACAGTTAGTGCGCATCGTGAAGCAGGCTACAAGCGCTTACTTACGTGCTTCCAGGCGCTTCTATTCCTCACGCGGGTTCGATCCTCAACTCTCATCAGCCCGCCATCGCCGGAACCCTGCAAAACAAGGGATATCATTACAAAAGACTTTTAAGACATTTGAAGTGCCCAGAACTTACCGTTCGTGCAGTTAACGACGGACAGCAGTCCTCTGAGGTCAAGAGGCCTGCACCCTTATCCAGTGAAGAAACTGGTTACGGCACCCTGCCCCGAGGCAGATGGAGAGCTCGGCGTTCACTTACCTAAGGTGAGGGCGTTAACCTTTGGGGTTCTACAGGAGAAGAGAAAGGGAAGAGGAGAGAGGCACCCAATAACCCCAGTTCATTAATTCCATATTTTCTATCTGCAGACATCTTACTCTTCGAGTCAGACATACAGTGCACAGAGGTCCAGCCCAAAGAGCCAACCGTGTGTTACACACCACCTTTGAAGATACGGCATTCACCCAGTGAAGACCGGCGCCTCTGCGGGAATCAGGTGAGCGTTACACTTCCTCAACCTCAGAAATGTACTCCAAGGGTTGGAACAATTCCACCCTGATAGGAGGAACAGAGTATGGGTCGAAAACAGGCCGCACAGACTTGCTGAGCGCCTTCCTAGGAGCCTCCACAGCTCTCTGGGGTACCTCCGGCAAAAATTTGTCAAAAGGCATCAAGGGCGCCGATGGGAGTGGCGTCTACCGAGGTGCCGACGACTTCGACAGCGGCTTCGAGGCCGGAGCCCTGAGCATGTCCTTCGACGGCCTCGGCGCTGATGGCGTCGATGGCTTCCTCGGAGCCTGAGCCTCAAGAAATTCCCTCGACGGACATGGCGCTGACGGCGTCAATGCCTTCTTCGAATGCCTCACAGGCTCCAATGGTTTCGACGGTGTCGAGGACCGGGACCTGGAGCGGGCACTATGGCGATCCTCCTTGTCCGACCGAGACCTCGAAGGTTCTCAGTGATCGCGCCGACCACCCGAGCCCAAAGGTGTGCGAGCGGTGGCTCTAGAGCGTACCTCGCCGGCTCCTCTCGAAGGTGCGGCTGGAACAGTGCCCTGTGATTCAAAAATCGCCAACCTCTCTTTACGGAAGGCGTCCCATTCCTCCGGAGATGAATGCTTGGTGGGACAAGCAACCCGCCGTCTGGTGGAGTCCTCAGACGAGGAAGGCGACCAATGACAGCGCTTCCTTGCATGCCTCGAAGAGGCAGAGGAATGGCAGAGCCCACTCCTGAAACGAGACCCCCTGGACTTATGCTGACGTGGAGAGTCGCTCCTCGAATCGTCGGTCGAAAGTCCAGCGGACTTCGACTTACGGGGTTTGGACACCCTACCCGCTGACAGCTTCTTCTTCCGCTGCCGCAAGGTCTTCAACGTCAAAGACTGGCATTCGTCACAGTCATCAGGGGCGTGGCTCTCACCCAGGCACAAGAGGCAGACGTCATGCAGGTCCGTCAGACATCTTGGAACCGCAGTCACAGCACTTCTTGAAGCCAGACTTCGGGGTAGCAGAAGACAAAGACATTTTCTCGTAGAACTTACAACAATATTCGGAAGAACCGATACACAAGAACCGAGGCGTGCCGAGATTTCGAAGCGAACACGTACGCGGAAAAAAACAGAACTGAGGCTACGGGCGTTGTGCGTCCTACATATAACATCTTGTAACGTCGGCCATCGGAGGAGGTCCTCGAGGGAGCGTATCGACGTAATTGACGCAGGACGCCTACGCCGAAAAAGTTTCCGAAGCAGCACAGCTGTGGTAATCACTGTCAAAGATGTGGAATACGTCGGAGGACACAATCCCCTCGAAATGTGGTAGCAGTTATTCAAGGAATGGAACTTAATTATTCTCAACGGTAACATTCCATCCGATTGTCCACCCGCTCGGACCTGGCCGAGTAACAAAAGTTTGTCAACAATAGACTTTGTAACTGTTTGCAAAGAACTGTTCCAATGTTGTAAATGGCTACATATAGACTCCATGTCACATAGCGATCACTATTCTTTGAAATCTGTTTTTTCGATTGTGCCTCGTGAGCCTGCTAAGTCTTATGACACCAAACTATTGGTTAATATGCAAGGAAATCATGTTTCTTTTGTAAAAAGTGGACACTTGTTGAATAACAAACTTGACTCTATTGTGAACCATGGCTATGAATGTGAATTGGAGAGGTTATGTGCTGAATTTTATCTGGGATTTAAACCCACCAAGACCTAACTTAGTAAGCAATGTAAAATGTCATACACATACATTTGATGAACTGACCCACATAAAAAATAGCTTTAAAAAAATAACCAGCGCGATTTAAAATCTTCACATCTCGACTCGTAGATGTTTCTTGTCGAGAAGTCCAGATTAAATAATACATATAAACATTGGTCGCAAGGGCATAGAATTCTGCGTAACATACAAGATGGCCAAAACATGTAAACTGCCCTCTTACCCTTGCATGCAAGGAATTTTTGGGCTTTGTTCAACACCAAGAAAAAATCCCAAAGTTCACGACAAACATTGATTATTTCCTCATCCCATTGGTAAGCATATTTTACTGATCGTAATCAGACAGTCATACGCACAGGCACTCTTAACGACCATAAAACATCATGGACCATAAAGATAAATGAGTATGATATTTTGAGTTTCATCTGAGTTTCATCATACACTCAGCTAAATCCAGCGCGACCGGTCCTCATGGACTAACAAATGATATCTTGAGAGCAGAGCCAAATATCTGGGCAGCTCCCTTGGGACATCTCTTTAGACAGATGATCACTACTTAAAAATGCCCTTCTCCCTGGAAGCAGGCTATAGTCATCCCCATCTATAAGAATGGACTCAGATCATATCCTGCGAACTATCGACTCATCGCTCTAATGGATTGCGACAGTAAAATCTTCGCCAGGTTAGTTTTGCAGGATCTGGAAGGATGGGTCATAAAGAAGGGAATTCTGTCCAAATACCAAATAGGTTTTCGCAAAAGCCTCTCCACTTTACAAAATGGTGTCATACTCAACACCTTAAAGGCCCAGTCTAAAAAAATCAGGCACAACCTACATACATCGCACTAATTGACTTGTCTAAGGCCTTTGACCTTGTCAATAGGCCCAAAATTTGGCAAAAACTGCGATCTTGGGACCTTCCTGAAGATCTATTGCAAATAATTATTGCTCTTCATGAAAACCTTCAATTAAGATTTGATTAAGTCAGAGAGGGGAATTGTCTTCTTCGATTCCTATAACAAAAGGGGTTAGACAAGCCTGCCTTCTAGCAGCTCTTCTTTTTAATTTATACTCATCAGATTTAGGTTCCTTTTTACAACATTTTTCTTTTGCATCTCCAGTAATAGCTAAAAGCAAAATACATATTCTGGCTTATGCAGACGACTTAGCCCTGTAAGACAATACTCTCGTAGGGCTGCAAAATCTTTTAAATGCACTCGAGGTGTATGCTGTCAAAAATGAGCTTGTTGTCAATCCAAACAAATCTGTTATACTGGTGTTTGATAAACCATGTAGGAAAACCCCCAAATTACAGTGGTCCCTAATGCATCACACTATTGTGATGGTAAAGATCAAGTACTTGGGATTTAATATTCGAACCAACAACGCAGTGATGGATCTCATGAGTGAACTAGAGAGTATGGCCTGGCAATGTATTTGCCAGATGAAAACATTATGTACATTTTGTAGATTTCTCTAATGCTCTCATCAGATTCTATAAAGTCAAGATCCTCCCTTCAATTCTGTATGGTATGGAATGCAACCCCTGTGCTAATAAAAACAATTGGCATCGACCTGAAGGCCAGATTTGGAAGAACTCTTTACCATTGTCTTCACCAATAGCAAAATTAAGGTACGAGTTGGGCCTCCATTCGCTGCAGTCATACTATCAATGGAAGGTTCTTGCCCTATACATAATAATTGTAATGCCTAAAGATCACTCTTTGTATGTGGATGTTTATAAAGAGGTTTCCACACACCAGAATTCTTATTTAACAAAATTACAGAACGATGTTGATAGGATTCTCAATAATTGTGAGTGTACTATAATGATACCTTGAAAGAAAATCCTGACAAGGTGAAGCGTGCATTATCGTGCTCAGATTGGACTGATACTAGAGCTCTGCAATTTGAAATATACTAAAAGCTATACACCTTGTGAGAAATCCAGCCATTATGTTCTTCCGTACATTAGATGTTTCCCAAATCCATTTTGGCAAGCTGAATTGTTGCGTTTTTAGACTTAATTTGATAAAGACTAATGAAATGCAATGTGTTTGGCAGAAACTAGATCCGCCTGCTGCCGAATGTTCTCTTTGTTGTGAGGAGTTAATAAAGGATTGTCGACATCTGGTAATATCCTGTTCTGCTACATTTCACCTGAGAGTCAAACACTTGGCACAGTTTGTCCATGACCCCTCCTGGCTCAATACTCAAGCTTTTTGGTATCGGATCTCATCTGGGAAAGAGATTCTGTTATCTATTGCTTTACTTAAGTTACTAAAACTAAACTTTATCAAAATATCCTTGTGATCGTAAGACTCTGGTCTGATGCCACTTTATATTTACTGAGTATCCATTTACCGAAATCTGATTTTTATTTTTTTGTTATTGTATGATTGTATTGGATATGTTAACTTATTTAATTTTTTTTATATGTTAATATGATGTACTAAAGGAAAGTTTGTAAGAAGTCCTCAATGTGACTAGTGCACAATAAAAATAAAATAAAAAAAACACTTTGAATTGGAAGTAATAATACTGCCTGCTGTGCAGGAGGTTGCTGCTTTTTTAGGTCAAGCGAGAGGTTTTCCACGCTGCATGTTTAAGTAGAACATGTTGGTTGAGATGTCCATGAAAATGAACATTCAGGTACCATTTATTGATGGAACTAAAGGCTTTCCAAAGGAAAAAGTTGGCATTCAGCTCTATGCAGAGTTTCTGTTCTGGAGGTGACCACAAATCATGAACTTGCAAAGTCCTCAATGCGGCACCCCATTGCAGAATGGACAAGTTCATTGCTAAGGAAATCTTGGGGTCCAAGCCCTTCAAGGGGTTACCGAACTGCAGATGATGCATCAATAAGTATATCTATGTACGCACTTTCTGGCACACACATCCTAGTAGACTGTGACTTTCATGATCCCAGATGTTTAGTAGATGTCTTTGGAGGTCCGCAAGTGCAGTCTGCATAAGGACCTACCAACCTGCAGGAGGGCATGAGTCCTCGGAGTTTCTGAAACATATTACATGTAGCCATCTCCTCCTGCACCATCTGACAGCTGAGCATCAAGATGCCCCGAAGTGTCTCTGCAGGGGAATAACTCCCCCGCTTTGGAGTTACATAGGAATCCTATGCATTTCAACATCTGTTTAAGTATCAAAGTTGTTTTTTCCAGTTGACTAAAAACCCCAAGGAAAATACAAAGTCCACTGTCGCCCTCAGTGGGTGTTGCTGGGTGCGTCACATGGATGAACCCGTCGGCCAAGTCGGGGTAAACGTATATTACCTCTTGATCTGATGAATGAAACCGGTCATAAGTGATACAGCTTTCGTTAATGCTCTTGGTGAACAGCTCAGAGTGAATGTAAGCACTTTGAATAGAAACTAGCCAGAGTTCAAGGCAAATCTCAAGTGTACCTGTAATAAGGGGCCCAAATGAGGATCACCATGTGTGCACCTTGAAGAGCTATCACACCAAGTTAAGACCCCTTCTCCAAAGCTTTCAGAATCTGTGTTGGTGTAACCAATTATGTGTTCAAACAGGAGAGATCCAAGATTGTGCATAATGTGAGGTCCAATCAATTAGGCTTTCAGTTTTTATTATAACAATGGTGTTTAAAAAATAGGTGATTGGGGCTTGCAATCTAGCTGTGATCCCTGTGCATCTTTCCTTCAACATGTCAGTGGGCACCCACTTCCCTAGGCCAGGCTTACCCATTTCAACAGGTTATACTGCAGTGCCAAAGCACTAGAGCCAGGGTACCCCTACTGTCTGGTCTATCCCTGGCATCTTCTGACTCCTTCCAGGAATGTCCTTAGTGACCAGAAGTTGGGTGGAATGGTACAAATGTGGCGGTAATGCTATTACTGCTGCATTACCGCCCAATCCAGTGTTTGTGGGAGACTCAGAGCATTCACCTCCAGCTCTGAGCTGAATGTGCCAACTTTCCACCCATTTTCAGCACAATTAGTGATGTGGTAATTGTGGTGAAAATATCCCATTGAGTCCTATGGACTCGAAATATATGGGGACTTACACCGTCACTGCAACTTGTGATCCGACGCTAATAGCGCCGGACCAAGTTGCGGTAACGCTAATTGCATTGGCCCTAACTCGTGATGCGGCCCCTTGTGTGGTAGTCTGGTTAGCCGGGCACCCTATTCCTCCAGATGACCGACTCAACATTTTCCCCACTTGTCCCTCTCCTCTCTTCTCCCACCTCCTCTCAGTCTCTCTCTAGCTCTCTTCTCAACACTTCAGTTTCATTTCTCTCTTCCCCCTTCTCCGGTCTCTTCCATCAATGCTCCCTACTGATCTCTCCTATCTCTTTCTACAATCTGACGACTGGTCTTATCTTTCGCCCTTTCCCTCCCCCTTACCATTTCCTCACTTGGCAACTTCCTCCTGATTTTATCCACATCGTTGCAAATATTACTCGTTCCAAAACAAGCCCGGCCACCTTTTCTATTCAACCCTCTTGCCCCTCACTTTTCTCTCTCAAACTCCTTCACCTTCCTCCTCCCAAGCTATCTCCAATCACTGACACACAAACTGCCAATGTCGTACCACTCCCTCAGTCCCAAAACCTTTCCTGCACTCTCTCCAAATACTCCAAAGGTCTACTCCATGTCCTCCTCCATGTGCTACACCCTTGTCTCCGGCCTCTTTGTCTCCCTCAAACTCCTCCAGCCTCACCCAAACAACTGTCACCGTCAACTAGCTCTGCTGGCTTTTAACTCTACCTCTTGTGACAAGGCCAAGTCTTTGATCTTGTCCATAGGGGTGGAGAAGAACAAGTTACTTACCAACTGTAGCTTTCTTTCGATTGGAAGTTCCTCCCACGTATTCCTCATGTATGATATATCATATCTCCAGCTTCGTTGCTTTGTCAAAAAAACATTTGCCAGAGGGGCGGTGTGCACGAGGTCGAGGGTTCGATGTCCCTCGGAGGTCGCCGTAGGCTGTCAACGTCACTCTCAGCATAAATATCTCGGGCCGCGCCTGTTGGCTTAGTTCTGTTTTTTTGTTTGTTACATAGAGGAACCAGATAGGTGTGCTCCAGACGGAAAGCTCTTCGCAGAAACGCAAGTGTAAACACATAAAAAGTACTGCGGGGTGGTATGGGTAGGACGAGGAGGAATATGTGGGAGGAACATTCAATCGAAAGAATGTTACAGTTGGTAAGTAACTTGTTCTTTGAATGGATTGTCCTCCCACGAATTCCTCATCTTTGAAAGACTCCCAAAGCAGTAAAAGAATTGGAAGTGAGAGTACTATTTACCTCCTTTCATGAATAGGATGGAGTACTGCCTTTGCAAATAGACCCTCCTGAGAGGATGAGGACTCCAAGCAGTAATGCTTAACACATTTGTGGATTGAGGTCCAGGTTGCAGCTGAACAGATGTCGGCCACTGGGACACCCCTCCTAAAAGCCGCGTAAGTAGACATGCCCCTTGTGGAATGAGCTTGAAGCCTTTCCGGCGGATCTTTCCCCGCCAATCTATAACACTCCTTGATGGCTAAAGTAATCCAACGGGATATAGTTTGTTTTTGAACTGCTAATCCCAATTTGGGACCTGTATAACCAACAAAAAGCTGGTCATTTTGACGCAGTTTTGACATACACGTAATATAGAAACTCAGAGCCATTTCAGGATCGAGTCTGTGTAATCTGTCCTCTACTTCACCCAAATGAGGAGTAGGATAGAAAGTTGGATGTATAATTTTCTGCGACAGGTGAAAGTCAGAAACTACTTTCGGCAAGAAAGATGGTTTAACTTTAAGTATGACTTTGTCGCTATCAAAAGTAGTATGGGGCGGTTTACATGAAAGAGCCGGCAACTCGCTTACCCTACGGGCTGATGTTAATGCCACAAGAAGGGCAGTTTTAAATGTTAAGAGCCTTAAGGGGCAGGAATGTAAAGGCTCACACGGTATGCCTGTCAGACTTCTGAAAACAAGGTTTAAATCCCAAGCCGGGACATGAAATGGTGTTGGCGGGTACATGTTAGTGAGCCCCTTGAGAAACGGGTTGACCAATGGCATTTTGAAAAAAGAAACCTCCTCAGAGGTGTGCTTAAAAATAAAAAGCGTGGCTAAATACCCTTTTATTGTACCAACCTCGAGCCACAGATTGTCCAGATGTAAAAGGAAAGAGCACCACAGGAGTGCCACATTGAAAAGGGTCCACATCCTTATCCTTGCACGAGTTACTGAACTTGTTCCAACAACACCGGTACAAAGATTTGGCTGCTGGCCTTCTGGCCGAAAGCAAAATCTCCATTACATCATCCGGAAGGTCCCAATCATTATATCTCAGCCTCTCAGAAACTATGCGTGAAGGTGGAGTGTTTTGACCTCTGGATGGAGAACACGACCTTCCTCTTGCGAGAGAAGATCCTCTCTTTGTGGAAGACTTATTGGAAGGCAGATGGACATGTCCAAAAGATCCGGGTACCACATCCTCCTGGCCCAATCCGGAGCAATTAGGATCATGGTCTTCTCGAACTTCCTCAACCTCCTGATTACATGAGGAATCACGGGGACTGGAGGAAACGTGTACAGGAGTGGAAATTCCCAGTCCACTACGAACGCATCCCCTAGAGCTCCTTTCGGGGGAAATTCTCTTGAGCAAAACTGATCGCACTTCCTTTTGACACTGGTGGCAAGCAGATCCACCTGAGGAGTTTCCCAAAGTGTGAAGATCTCTTGAAGGACTTCCTGAGCTAGTTCCCACTCATGGGAGACTGTACTCTGCCTGCTCAGAGCGTCCACCACTGTCTTCTGCTCTCCGGCTAGGTGAACTGCAGACAGAGAGATTCCTTCTTGTATTGCCCAGAACCAGAGCTGCATTGCCGCTCTGCACAGTGGTAGTGACCCTACGCCTCCTCTCTTGTTGAGGTAGTACATGGCCATCGTGTTGTCTTTCATTATCAGGACATTCTTTACCCGTACAGAGGGCAGGAAGGCCTTCAACGCTAGTCTGATTGCCCTCAGCCCCAAAAGGTTGATGTGTAGTTTGGACTCCGATGGAGACCAGCGACTGCTGATTGTCAGATCGTTGGTGTGGGCTCCCCACCCTGTGGGTGAGGCGTCCGTCACTACTGTTATCTCCGGCCATGGTTGCCAAAAAGATTCTCCTTTGAGGATATTGTTGTTGCAAGCCCACCATAGAAGGTCCTGAGCAACTATGCTCGGAACCTGCAGAAGATCTGACATATTACCCAAGAATTGGGACCACTGAGTCCCCATTGAAGGGATCTCATTCTCAATCGTGCCTCTGGCATCAGAAAAATGCAGGATGCCATGAAACCGAGCAACCTCAGAAAATCGAAGGCCGGTAGATGGTGGGCATTCTGGAATTTTGTCACCATCTGCAGAATGTGAAGAGCTCTCACCTTGGGAGGCGAGGCTTTTCCCAAGGAAATATCAGGACTGCTCTGATAAACTGGAGTCTTTGGGATGGTATCATATGGACTTCTTGAAATTGAGGGAGAAGCCCAGTCTGTGTAGGAAGTGGCAGGTAATTGTGAGATGTTCCTGGGCTTATTTGGGGGAACAAGCCCTGATCAACCAATCGTCCAGGTAGGGGTAGGGATAGACGTGAATCCCCCCTCTCCTGAGACTCGCTGCCACCACCGCCATCAACTTGGTGAAAACCCTTGGGGCGCAGGTTAGCCCGAATGGCCGAACTCAAAACTGATAGGGAGAACGCATACCTCAGGTACTTTCTGTGCTCGAGATGGATTGGCACATGAAAGTAAGCATCCTGAAGGTCCAATGATACCTACCAGTCTTGGAGTTGGAGAGCCTGAAGGATCTGAAAAAGGGTAACCATCTTGAACTTGTCCTTCCTGAGGAACTTGTTAAAGTTTCTTAAGTCCAAGATGGGTCTCAATCCTCTGTCCTTTTTTGGTATGAGAAAATAAGGGGAGTACCAGCCCCTGTTCCTCTCCGCTACAGGTACATATTCTATTGCACCTTTCTCCAGCAGGGTTAAAATCTCCTGCACAATGAGCGGATCTGGAATTTTGGCAGAGCTGGCTCCCTGTGGATGATCCGGGGGCCTTTTCAGAAAAGGAGGTTCGTAACCTTGGTCCACTGTTTCCAGCACCCAAGCATCTGAGGTAATGCCCAGCCATTCGTTTAGATGCTGCGAGATCCTGCCTCCCACGGGGGTTTTGTGGGATAAGGCCTCAGAGCAGTCTAGGGGCGGCTGTAGCAGTGGCTGAGGGCAAAGATGCCACTGCTTAAGGCTGATTTTACACCTTTTCCTCATCCACCTTGAGGAGTTTTTCTTTGTCCTTTCTGCACGGCCTGTCCTCTTCCTCTACCAGATAAGGGGTAGTATCAAAAAGAATTACCTCTCCAGGAAGATGACAGTGAGTAGAAGTGCTGAGGTTGCCAAATGGTGGTGCTAAGAGACTTAGCCGCCGGCCTGGAGGTCTGCAGCTTCTCCAAGCTTTCATCTGCTTTCCTTCCAAACAACCTCGAGCCGTCGGAAGGCGTGTTAAGAAGTTTGGCCTGCACGTCTGATGCAAAACCTGACTGTCTTAGCCACGCAAATCTGCGTAGAACCGTGCTCTCAGCCATTTATCTGCTGACACTGTCAACTGTATCCAACCCTGAATGGAGGCACTCTCCCATCGCCTCCTTGCTGTCGTTCACAATATTCAGAAAGCCATCCCTTTCCCCGCCTTCTGGAATATGTTCAGCCGCCCCTTTAATACAGTCCCACAGGGTATGTGTAAACCTGGCCAGGGTACAAGTGATGTTTGTGGACTTTAAGGCTATACTGCCCAAGGTAAACACCTTCCGGGCCCACGCCTCCACTTTCTTATCCTTGCTATCAGGGGGGATAGATGGATATGCCGACTGCCTAGATGCAGTGGCAGCTTGGATAACCAAACTTTCAGGTGTGAGGTTTTTTCTGAGGTAATCAGGATCTGAAGACGTTGGTCTGTACTTTCTCGTGAGGTTTCTATCTATGGCCGAACCAGATTCAGTAGTTTCACAGTTTGCCTCTACCTTTCTCTGCAGAGCCCTGTGGAAAGGGAGAACTTGATCTTTCTGCTATCCTTGGTCAAATGTATCAATCATATTGTCTTGTTCAAATGTGGGTGAAGATCTACTCTACCTCATAAAACTTGTCACTCTATTCCTGAGATTCCTGTACACAGAATCAGCATGATCCGTAGGATCAGGTTTAGAAAATTCCACCTCTGGAGTTGTGTCAATAACACTGGCCGAGTGGAGGGAATCGCAGAGATCTTTCAATTTTGATTCGGAATTAACTAGTTCCCCAGGGACTCCTAAACGGGAAATATCTTCTTCTCCTGAGGCACTCTCCTCCTGAAAAATGGAGGACATTGACTTAAAAAAGTGAGATCTCGGGTCAGGCTTGTAAACCTTTTCTTTTTCTACAAAAGACGTTGAGGAACTTGGCGGAATTGTCGAGTGTGTCAATTGTTTACCCAATGACGCAGTAGTCACCGGAGCCTTCGGCGTCGAAGTTATCGGCGCTGATGGAACCTTCGAAGTCTTCGGCCTTGAAGTAATCGACGAGGATGGCGTCGGCGAAGTCGTCGAGGCCTTCAACGTTTTCGATTTCTTCGATGGGATCGGATATGTACTTGATTCCCGATGATGTCGAGACTTACTACTTGCCGAAGTAGTTTTCGACCTGCCTGCGTTGTCCATCGGAGCGACCAGGGTCTTACTCTTGCGAGGCTCTTTTGAGGGGGTCGAGGCCGCGTTCTCAAAGATTTGCATCATCTGTGTACAAAATTCATCCCATTTTCTGTGAATCCGATTTGGTCAGACAACAAACTAGCTCTGTGTAGGAGTCTGAAGAGGAAGAGGGCGTCTCTTTTTTGACCTCTTGGAGGAAGTCTAAGAATGTTCTGATCGACTCCTCGATCCAGATCTTTTCCCATATTTTTGTCGAGCGGAATCCTTAGATTCCTCCGATCTTTTTACCTTCTTCGAAGAGCACTTCAAAGCATCCCGATCCACTGCAAGCTTACCGTTACGTTCGCAACCCAGGCAGCAAAGACAAACTCGGTGGGGATCTGTGATGGACATTTTTGCCCCACAGTCCTGACACTTCTTAAACCCCAATTTAGGGGTTGAATGGGTAGATGAAGACAACATTTTCTTCTGAAGAAAAGATGAAGTACGCCGTGTTCTCGAAGCAAAGCTTGTAAAAACGGAACTGAAGCCAACGGGCACAGCACGAGCTATTTATGCTGAGAGTGACGGCGAAAGCTTACGGCGACCTCCGAGGGACATCAACGCCTTCACCTCATGCACAGCACCCTCTGCCGAAATATTTTTCCTGAAGTAGCGAAGCTGGAGAAACTAATGAACTGCTGGGAAAAAACACGAGCCTGCATTGCAGTCCGAGAGACCGTGCAGTCCTGGCAGAAAGCGTGAGCAGGAGCCCGCACCAAAAACTTGAAACCTTAGACCATCAGAGATTGACAAAGCCTTGTTCCCCCATGTGAAAATTTTACATTATTGCAGAAAACCAAGGACACAAATTGCAGCATTAACCCTGGTGCGCTGCCATGAACATTACGCTGCAAGCCTGCAGCGTAATGTTGCAAGCCTAAGCGGAGACAGTGGGCACGGTTTAGAGCCACTTTCAAAGCTTTCCCCTGCACATACACATTCCGAGGAGAGCAGACCAGATTGGATAAGGAAAAGTGACCACTCCCAAAAGAGGGTGGCGTATTTAAGGGAGTAACAGGAAGTGTGAGATTTTCTGTTGAGTTGAGGGGTGGAGGACGACAACGATACAGACAGAGGAAGGAAGGAGAAGCAACTTGTGTATGAGATTGTGGCACAGGTGAGGTGTTGGTGTAGAAGTGAACATGTTTCTGCAGCTCAAGTGTGCATTGTTGTGTGGCATTTGAGCAGAAGCAAGTGTAAGGTGTGAATGTGAAGTGACTGATACTGGGTTAAATAAAAGATGTTTGTGTAGTGAAGGGAGGAGTGTAGGAGGAGTGGGGTATCAAGAGGTGGAGTGAGGTAGAGGGAGGAGGAATGAGGTAGTTTGTAGGATATATTTATGGGGCAACAATTAATGGAGTTCACCCCCCCACCCGACATCTGCCCCAATCAACAGTGCCACACCAATTGATCAATGACACAGATTCTTAACTAACTCTGCCTTTGAAACATGGAACAGTACAGTACTCCCTCGTGCCCCCTTTTGCAATAGGCAAGCCAAGAACCAGGCCGGTGGGCAGAAAGAATAGGATTTCATTTAATAGACAATATTCATATTTAAACAATGATAGAGGCACACCACCTTACTCCGTAGCACAAATCTTTTCCTTCCTGACAATGCTATAACTACCAACAAGTTGAAAACCCCAGTTTGTTCTTCAACATGAAAAATCACAATCTTAATACCACAACATGTACGGTTTTCATTTCTTGCCTCTAGTCTCCCCCTGCCCCCATGTCACATGTAAAGAGAAACACAGGTCTAGAGAATACTGCAGATACCCTGGCCACTCACAAGAATACCCCTAAGGTAAAGATAATTAATGCAGCACCCTAGAACATGACATGACAATTGTGCTTCACCATGTAATTGGTATATGGTCTAGTAACTCAGAATTATTGTAAATTAGCTTACCTTAATATTAGACAGCACTTGTTAGCCCGTGATTTAAAAATCTGTATTTTTTAGGTGTTACCATTTTAATTATTTTAATTGCACACAGGATTTGCTCTGCGCTGTGTATTTGATATTTGACTGAATCTTGTGAATTATGTGTTGCATAACCCAAATGCAGTGGTTGATCTCCTTTAAGGATCAATCTGCTCCTCTTAGCTTGAACTACAAGTTCTGTGATTCTCTGTGCCACGCACTCGTTCTGCAAAAGCGGGGCAGACACAGGCTATAACTGCCCCGCGTCAGCACCTGTTTCTGCCTGGGTCGCCAGTCGGCAGGAGATGCTGCCGGTGGCGACATTTATCTTGTAGGAACACCATCAATTGCTGACATTTGCTCTACGATGGTTAGTACGTGTGTTAGATGGGCTTATTTAGGTACAGAGCCACCTTGCTGAAGGAGTTAGACAATTCCCGTGGCACCATTTCCCTTAGGACTTTAAATAAAATTAGGGATTGGGATATTATTAAACACACCATTGGACCCTATTTAGTGGTTGATGGACACAAGTCGAGCTGTAAAGCCACTCTTATTAATGCAAGGTCAGCAGGGGCTCATGCTATTGAGATAGCAGAGCTCATTATGCACCATGACTTGGATTTACTGCTACTTACGGAAACCTGGTTTACCGAGGTTTCCCAGAGTTAATTCTGTGAGTTGGTCCCTGAGGACTATTTGATCAAGTATGTTAACAGGGTAGGTAAAATGGATGGAGGTATTGCAATTATTTATAAATCTGCACTACATATTGCACACCTTTGCACTCTTGAGTGGTGTGATGATGCCCAGGTGGGCCAATTTACCCTTGGAATCTCTCCCAAAACTGCTATTCACATACTCCTGGCCTACAGACCACCTGGGCAATGTAAGAAATTTTTTAGAGAGTTTTGATTCCTTCCTTAGTGAAGGGACCAAATATAAGGAACTACCATTGGGGTGATTGGAACATCTGGCTGGACGATCAAACTAAGCCCAGCTCAAAAGAACTATGGGATCTTTTCAATACCTATGGTCTTCACGCTTTGGGGGTTCAACCCTTGCATATCTAGGGCCATTGTCTGTATGTAATTCTAGCCAGAGGTACATACACCCTTCTGAAGGACGTCATACCTGTCCAATGGTCAAAACCACTGTGTGCAGTTTTTTTCTTTGAACCTTCCGAAGGCTGATGAGGTTAATCCCAGGGATAGATCGAGTATGTACTCTCAGAAAGCTAAAGATCTAGACAGAATTAATGGGTAGGAAATCAATGAGCTGCTTTATGCCATTGTTTCTCTGCTCCCTTGCGAGGAATTTCTAGCAGCAGGCACCTTGACCTAGAGTGCCATTTGTGCCAAGTCGGTCTCTCTAAAACCCCAAAATAGGAACATTTCGTATTCATGGTTCTCACCAAATCTCATTCCGTTGCGCAAATCAGTTAGTAGGACCAATCGAAAATGGCAGAAGAAGCAGACTCTGGAGAACAAAGCTACGGCAAAGAAGGCACTTTTGGACTACAAATTGTCTATCTTCCAGGCGATGAAAGAGTTCCTAGGGAAAAAGCTTAACGCTGCTAATAATCTCCTGAGCAAATTGTCCTCCATTGTCTCTAATTTTTGTAATCCTAGCTGCAAAGTCAATCTAATTGACCACTCGCTCGTGCAGGCTAATCTTTTTAATTCTTTTTTTTATTGAAAAGATCAAATGTATTAAGGCTGATATTGTTCAGGCTAATGCTATAAGTTTATCGTTATCATTTGATACTGTTACTATCGCTATTTTGAAAAATCCACATAATCATATTTCCCTGCCTCCTTTTGACTTTGTTAGTAGGAGAGGAAGATGTACACCAATTTCTGGAGACCCTTAAGCCCACCATCGATTCTTTATCCCCCCTTCCTGCATATGCAACAAAGTGCTTTGCGCAGGATTTGACCTCTTTTGTGACCAGATTTGTCAATAAATCATTGACTCAGGGGACTGTACCTGACCGCTTAAAGCAATCCATAGTTACTCCCCTATTAAAAAAACAATGCTGGATTCCTAGTCTCTTCAGAATTACCGTCCTATTGCCGGGCTACCATGGCCAGCAAAAATCCTTGAAAAGGTGGTCACAGGTCAACTGTAGACATTTGTGGAAAACCAATTGGACAAGTTCAATCAGGTTTCAGACCAGGTTTTGGAACCAAGACTGCCCTTCTAGCTGTTCAGGACGACTTGTTAAAGACCGCGGACCAAGGAGCACTTTCTCTCCTGGTAATGTTGGATTTGTCCACAGCCTTTGACACAGTGAACCATCATTGCCTCCTTCAGCGATTGCATGAGGGAGGAAAAGTCTCAGACGATGCCACAGGCTGGTTTGGGTCATTCCTGACCAACCATCAACAACAGGTGAGATTAAGTGAATTCCTCTGAGATTTGATCAGGCTGAATTGTGGAGTCCTGCAGGGATCATCCCTCTCACTGTTGTTCAACCTGTATATTCGGCTCCTTTTGGAGATCCTTAGACGTTATGGGTTGAACTTCCATTCCTATGCTGACGATACCCAGATCTTCATCAGGGTGATTAATCTCGTCGAAGCATTCAGTAGATTGTGACAGTGTTTGGATGAAGTAAGCAGATGGATGTCCAAAAACCAACTACAACTTAACGCATCCAAGACCTAACTTATTTTGTTCAGACCAAGACATCTGTTGATTGAAGCCAAGAAATGGCCCATCCCAATTATTTTGGGAAAGAGTTTAAAACATGGTTTCTAGGGTAAAATACTTGGGCTGTGTTTGACAAGACGAACTTGGCAGTGAAGGTCAAGAGGGAGCTAAGGTCCAGGCAGTACATTTTGTCCCGAGACTCCTGCACTTCCCTATATTTTTAAAGAAGGTCATGCGGCGGCGGTGGTGCTCTGACCAGCGCCTACTTGGACTACTGCACTAGTCAGCTACTGGGAATTCCATCTAAACAGATCTATAGACTCCAAAAAGCACAAAATGCGGCAGTCAGGATGATTTTTAAGTTGGACAGAACTACTCAAGTGTCACATCATTCTGCCGTAATTTGCATTGGTTGTCGATAGAGGATCGCATTCGATTCAAGGCAGCCTGTTTTTTTTTAAAATGTGTTCATGGAATTGCCCCTCAATACGAGGGACCTGATTCATCCATATCATCCTGCCAGACAGTTACTCTCTAGCGATGGTCATCTTCTATCTATACCCCACTCAGTGTATAAATCCCATGGAGACAGAAGATTTTCTTTATTTGGTCCACAACTATGGAATTCTTTATTTTCAGAATTGAAGACCCTTACCTCCCTCTACCAATTCCGTAGAGCACTAAAATCCTTTGTTTAAATAGGGTTCCCCTACACTCTGGTGTCTTGTATTTGGGTCTAGCTATGTTCTGTTCGAATTAGGTTTCATCTGCGCCGTTATACGGTTTGGTTTGGTCCATTCCGCGCACACTAAAAATTCCCCAAAATACATACTTAAATCATATATAGCACTTTTCCATTGCGCAAAAGAATAGACATGCACAGCGCTCTTCATCTCTAACCTCCTTGCACACTTTTCCTTCTCGCAATATTCTCGAACAACCAACATTTGTAGAAAAAAAATACTCAGCATATAATGGAAATCTTTCCTTTGCCACTTTACCGTGAGACTATTCCCATTCACTTTGCAGTTCTTTGCTCACTCTCTATAGGTAATGTGTGCTTTTACATCAGTTATTTTCCCTTTCCTTAACCCTGAAGACGCTTTTCTGCCCAGCAAAGACTGTGACAAGGTGTCAGAAGCAAGAGTCGGACACAGAGGTGGCATGAAGCAAAGTGAGATTTATTTACAAGAAAAGAACACCATAAAAGTCTGTAAGTCTGGAGGGATTCCCCTGGCTAATAAACAATTCGGGTCAGTCTGGTCAGAATGTCAGTTCAACTAATAAAGCTGTCCTCCGTCCAAACTCCTAATTTAGCCCTATCACTAATAACAGAAAATCACTAAATACTATTCAGGAGAATGACTCCCTCCTCCTGATTAACAAATGGTTTTAACCTTCCAACACAAAACTATAGAATTCAAAGCGGGACGCCAGGATCTTCATGCCTCCTCGTCTTAGTACTTGAGGAGTCTACTGTGTTACAATATAACATGTTGGTACTATATGAGTGTTAAAAGACTGTGGTGGGCAGCTTGGGGTTTCAGATGGAAGGGAATCATGAAAGGGAACCATTGAATGAATTTCTCCATCCCTAAGAGGGGAATCCTCCCTTGGAAGGTCCTCCTGCATGTTACCACCCCTAGGTTAGCTGCCACAGCACCCATGCCTTACAGGGAAGGTCTTCCCCCTGGGGAGTAGTGACATCATCCAATGATTCGTCACATACCCTTCCCCTCGAGGCAGTGGTTTCCTATCCAAAGGGTATGGTGGTTCTCTTACAGATCTTTCCCTCCATCGAGGTGGGAGATATTTGTCCCAAATCCTAAAAAGGTCTTTCTTTCTCCCAGTTCCGTTCTTCCCATGTTTCAAACGGGGAATAATGGAACAAGGACTTGTTTCCCATGCTTAATAGCTGATCAAAGTTCGGGAAGTCCCTTCCAATAATAACTTCTTCAAGGAGCCCGGGAACTATAGCAGAGGGGAGAGTTACATCTCTTCCACTGATAGAAATTGTTACAGGGGCTCGTGATACACCTCATCTCCATGGACACAAGTGATCCGGATAGGTTTTCCTATTTGTAATTTTTCAGAACAAACTAAGGCGGACCGAAGAGTGGTTTGCGTGCTACCCAACTGCATCAATACCATTTACTCTCACTTACTCACGAGACAAAGGGACATGGTGTCAAAAACAGCTAGTAGTGGTTTCCAGTTCTCCTTCACAACTTATCTCTTCTCCTTCCCAGGGATCATTAGACATCCATCGATCTCCAGGGGGTCCTCCTTCCTATTTTTTGGGCAGTATCTTGCAAGGTGGCCCCATCTCACCACAGGAAAAACAGGTACGCATGGGCCCCATCGCAGTTTTTACTTTCTCGATCTCAGATTTAATTATCGAGCTTCCTCTTGGCCCGATATATTTCTCACCATGTGTTTTTGTTCTCTAGAAAGGGGTTTTATTTCCCTAGAGATGCTCTCTACTGGGATACTTTTAAGAGTGGATTTTACCTCTTTTCGTGATGCGTTCCCTTTGTGTAAGGCCTGCATGTGCTTCCCAACCTCTGCATGATCCTGAGCAATTTCTACTGCTTCATTTAAGGTGGGTTTACTATGTTGTAACATTGCCTTCTGAAGGTAGGTTGGTAAGGCATTGGTGAATTGTTTGAGGGCAAGAACTTCTAGGGCCTAAGGGACCTTTTTTCCCCTAACCATAGGCACAGAGTATTTTGAACTCTTGCTCCTAACTGTAGGGGGTTTCAGTGTTATTCATATGTATTTTCCTAAATGTATGATGCAAAAAGTTCTCAGTTTGACCCACCTACATCCGGTTTTATGTCATTGAAGGAGGTCGTACCTTGAGGATTTAAGATCTGGTACAAAGACTCCAATTCACCCTTCAACAGAGGAGCAAGATAGCAAGTTTTTAACTCCTTGCTCCATTCAAACTGCTGAGCCAATCTCTCAATGTTTAGGAACAAATTCCCCAGATTTTCTCCTTCCATGTAAGGTTGTAAAACTCCATGGGGAAGAGTAGAATGATGTTGAATTGAAATAATTCTCTCTAAACTTTCTAGCTACATCCGGTCTGTTTGTATCTGATGAGATACCAACCATTCCAGCAACGTTTCGAGGATACTCATTTTAGGAAATATTGGAGAGGTTGTAAAGGAGTTTTTCCGAGGGGCCTCTTCGTCAAAACTATCGTTCTTGTGGTCACTAAGGAAGTAACGTTAAGGGAGTCGGGTTTACAGGTTTCTGAAGGCTTGGTTTTACTCCAAAAACATTTAAAGGGTGTGTCAGGTCATGAGGATGCGCCATATACTATCTCATGAAACCCTAATCCAAAAGAAGGAGAAATCAAAAATCCAATAAAAAAAGAATCCTAAGGGTTTCCCAATTTTTAGCAGTTGTGCCGGATCCCACTCCTAATAACATCCTTGACAAGGTGCCATAAGCAGTAGTCGGACGCAGAGGTCGCATGATTCAAAGTGAGATTTATTTATATGAAAAGAAAACCTAACTTTCCCGAACTCTAGAGGAATTCCCCCATCTAATAAACCATCTCCGGTCAGTCTAATCAGAATGTTAATTCAATTACCTAATGTGTCCTTCGTCTGAGCTCATGATCTAGCCCTATCACTAACAGAAAATCACTAAATACAATTCAGGAGGGTGACTTACTGCCTCCTGTTGAACAAAAGATTGTAACCTTCCAACCTAAAACTCTCCGAATTCAAACTGGGATGTCCTTCTCCTGACTTAGTTTCAACAAGGATTTCCAAAGTTTTCTTTTGTCTATTACCCTAAAGTCCGATTTGCCAACCAGGAGAATGTCTTCCTTCTGGTATAAACAGTTCCTTGGTGTGATCAACAAACACATTTCATCAGGCATTCTAACTGCTGCCACAGCTCCCCCAATGGGTGTTGCACTTTCCTCCTTTGCACACTGGGTAATGTTCCAAAGATCATCTCTTTGGTTCTCTGATGATTTATAAATGATTCCCAATTTTGAGCAGTACCTCTCTTGATGAGAATGGTATGTGGGAGTTTACATTTGATCGACACTACACATTTCTTTTCTTCAGTAGTTTCTTCACTGCTACTGTGATGAGGGAAATAATCCCTGACGTCCAGATTAGAGTTCTTTCCACCAGTGACCATCTCCACCACTTGGCCAAAGGAGATGTCTTTCAATGCACAGATTCGTTTCTTTCACTAGTAGCCTTGTCCCTGCCACTGGGCCAAGGAGATTACTCCTGATGTACAGATTACAGTTTCTTTCCACAGTAATCATGTCTCTACCACTGGTCCAAAGAGAGATTACTCCCGATGTAAAGGGCACACTTTCTTTCCCCAGTAGCCTTATCTCTGCCCCCCGTATTCCCACTAGGTCCCCCCCATGTCTCCCTTTATCATCCTCTGGGTTGTGGCATGTCACTTGTTCTTCCTGGGACTGGGGTCCATTTTGGCGGCTGCTCTGGGTTCTCTGTTCCGTTTCTTCTGTTCCGCGATCCTCATCTCGGCCTGGTGTCTGTGTGGTTGTCTGACTGAACAGTCCACCTCGTTGAGGTCCCACCACTGTTTCTCCCCTTTTGTCTTATAGTCGTTCTGCAGTCTGTTTCCCCAGAGTTTGTATCTTCTGCCTGCGGTCTGCTCCACTCCTGCTGCTGTTCCCAGCTGGATGTGACATGTTCTTAAATCCACAGTCTCTTTTTATAAAATGTTGCCAGTTCCTCCCGGGTGGACTACCAAAGTCCGTTATCAGTTTCAATGGATTGATCTTCATGCATCATCAGGGACTCCTCTTTACAGTACTTGAGGGGTCTACCGTGTTGCGCTATAACATGTTGGCACTATAAAGAGTGTTATAAGACTGTAGTGGGTAGCTTGGCGTTTCATATGGAAGGGAATAAGGGAAGGGAACCATAGATTGAATACCTCCTTCCCAAAGAGAGGAACCCTCTCCTGAAGGTCGTCCCACATGTTACTACCTCTTGAGTGATTATTGGTTGGCTGCCGCATCACCCTAGGCTTACCTGGAAGGTCTTCCCGCTGGGGAGAAATTACATTATTCAATGCATCCAAATTATGAAAATAAAAAGAAGAGCATCACACAGAAGTATGAACATTCTGTTTTATTTGCTTCATTTGCAATAATCAACTAAATATATTGAGTATGCAGTAGTGTTCACTACACTCCAGGTGTTCCCAGTTCTGGTGAATGCTATCACCAGATATTACCTTTCTTCAGTTATCTGATGATTCATTACAAGACTCAGAGATTCAGTTTAACATTCAAAACCTCCTATTTTTATGTAAGGGTCGGGGAGTGTTAAACATTTCAGAATTTTGTTTTTACATGCACCCCTGCCCCTTCAGGGGATTTCTGGGGTTGGCAAAAGGGTAATAGGTGATACACAATTACTTTAACGATACCATTGTCAGCATGTGGACAGAGAAATCAGTTTTTGGATTTCCCTGAGCTTGACCCTGTGTCCTTTGGCTATGTGGGAATGTATTAAATCATAAATTAATCAGGAAACACTAGGGATCTACTTATGGATGCCCAACCGATAAATGTCTAAATAGGGGAAGACATTCATTCAAATAGAACTCCACCAATGGTTTGGTCTGTTGGACTTATGTTCTTACTTTAAATCTTTCTGGGTCTGTGCACCGACACAGTCAGGATGCCACCCTGGGTCATCTCATTAGAAGCAATGGGAGCTGGTTAAGGGTGGTACTCCAAAAACCCTTCTGTCATTTTCCTGGTTCTGTCGAGATTTTAGTTCCACCTTTCTCCTTTTCTGGTTCTCTCCTTGTCTGACTATCTGATCTGATCTCCAAGATCCCCTTTTCCACTGTGCGTCCAGTTTTAAAATCTCTTAACCACACCCCAAAAATGTCTAAACTAAAATGTACTGGCTCATTGGTTAAGACTCCTGATTGGGCATCTCTTGTTCTTCCCCCCTAAACAATGCCTAGTCCCTTCCCTTTTATTGGTTCGCAGGTCCCCAGGCCCAGTTGCTGGGAGTTCTTGCTCCACCAATCTGAAATTGCATTTCTGAACAACTCGTAAGAAGTAAAAAAAATTAAACATGGCACTTTTTCTGTAATTTACAGATAAGGGTCACGATCCATATATGTCTAAAATGGTCTGATCATGCCGGTAGCAATGTACCGTGTCGGGTGTTGGCAGGCGGTTGCATGCATGAATGACAGATTTTTGTGATTTCCCCAGAACTAATGACAGTTAACATCTTGATATTTGATATCTTGATATAGCATATAGCTTGATTAAAAAAGCTACCATATTCCTGACTCTCCAATCCGTAACTTTTTCTGGGAAGCTACAATCCCATTTTAGCTTAGAACTACGGTTACCAGGGTCGAATTTGTTTTTCATGTGTTTTCTAAAGACATATGAACCACCTCTAAATCTATTATGGTTCCCTAGTTTATGAGCAAAATAGGATTCCCCATATAATCCTTGCATGCATATGTTTTCACTTAATATTCTGTTCCCAAAACCCGTAAGTAAGCCTGGCCATCTGGCTTTTGTTAACTTAGCCCCTCATTACAAGCGTTCTCGTATTCGACCGGTAATTCTGATGGGACATCAGCAAATTATTTGCCAGTGGGTGCCTTATTTACCTCCATCTCTTGGCTGGAGGTATATCAGGGAACCACCCCCCCCCCCCCCCCCCAACTGGCAAATCTGTTGTTTGCTGGTCCAGAAAAGTGCTGGTCATGGTAATACTGCTACCTTTACCAGCAGTTTTCCCAGACCGGCAAACATGCAATGAGAGCCTTAGTCTGCAATAAAACCACTTAACATTCTTTCAAGGCTAACGACCTGAGCATATGTTTCGTTATCTCCTTGAGCAGACGGGTATAACTCCGCCCCCTGAATCATGCAACATTGTCCTGTTGCATCTCAACTGTCAGTCAGCCCAGAACTCCACCACAAACTCAATTTCATTTTGAGTATTATCAAAAGTTCAGAATCCATGGGCTGCATCTTTGTTTACTCAGTGGTCATCATTCTACCCCAATAAACCTGCTCCTAGGCACAAGCTCCTCCCCCTTCCTGGATCTGCTGAGCTTTAAGGAGGCTGACCAAATGGAAAGGCAAAGAGGTGTTTGATCTTTCAATTTGATGGGGGAAGGTTTTCTCTTGCCTCAACACATTTTAAGTCAGCTCTTATTAAAAAAATGGTACTTTTAAACTTGTTGCATTTTCTTTACACATGAGGCCTGCATCGTTATCTTGCATTATAAGATCTAAATTTGGCTCCATCTTCATTCTTGCTGCTAATTTTAATGCAAACTGTCAGTGTCACAAGTTTCATTATTGTGCGCCTTTGAATTTACTTGTGGCAATAAAGTTTCATCTTTTATGTGTTCATTGTTCCCTCAAGGTTTTAGGATGCACAGCGTTCTCCATGGCAATTCTCTGTTTTAGCAAATCGACACTTTAGTGCATCTGTCACATGTAGTGGGAAGTAGGCCTGAAGCTTTCGGCCTTGTCCCTCGAACAGAGGGCACAATTTGTTTTTCTTTTTCTTTTCTGAAATCAATATTAGGATGTTTGTTAGTTGAGAGTTAAATGCTAGCCTTTGTCTGTTAGCCCACAGTTTGCTTTCCATATTCCTGCACCTTTGTGCCTAACTTAGCCCAATGCAGTATCCTGGGGCTGAAAATACCCCATAAGTGGAAGGGGGAGTGAGGTAGTGGTAGTAATATAGCAATGGGAGGAGAAGTATAGTAATGGGAGGAGAAGTATAGTAATGGGAGGAGAAGTTTAATAGCATCATGATATGATAGGCTATTTATAACGTGCTTAATACCCAGAGGTTTCTAAGTGCGGACCCGGGGATCAAACCTTTATTGCTCTGTGTCGGCTCGCTTCCAAGGCGAGCACGTTGCCGCTGAGCTATCCTCCCGAGACCCAAGTTGAAGCAGGAAGAGGAATGTCATACCATGGGAGGGAAGTAGAAGTGTGAAGAAGAGAAATAGAGAGAAGGAACAGTGGAGTGGCTACATCAAAGGGTAGAAGCAAGTAGTAAGAGTGAAACAGAGGGAAGAAGAAATGGTGGGAGGAATAAGGAAGGGGGGAGTGGTGGTGAGAGCGGAGAAGAGCTGAGGAGGCATGACTGATCTAGCCTGAAAATTACAGAGTGAGTGCAAGACACTAGCCAAACTCCCATTAGAACATTAACCTTTGTTAGAGGATAAGTTAGAAGTCCCAGAGGGGGGTTTATATAGCCTGCATACAGGCAAAACCACCAATAGCAGAAAAGGTGATTGTAGACAGTAGGGGTTACTATTCAGTAGAACTAATCGGGCTACGGACAGCTGGGTTAGGGAGAAGGTTTGTGGGAAGACGAGAGACGAAAAAGGAGTCTGAGTTGTCTCAAAGAGGGTTTCCTGAGCCATCTGTTACACTCTGCTCTCGTCCACTCAAGTCTGCCGATTCCCCTGGAAGTCTAAAATACGGACCTCTACACCTACTCCCTTTTCAGCCTCCATCTTTTCCATGCAGTCACCGTGGTTGTTTGTTCACCGATTTTCTCGAGTATCAAATTACTTAGTGACCACAAACGCTTTTAGGAGGGTTTCCTGGTCTCCGCTAGGGCTGTATCGTGCTCTACTTTTTCAAGAAGTGGCTTCAAGCTTCACCGCTGCTGCTCGCCTGTAGCATGCCTGAGCCTTTTGCAGTAGTTGTTTGGTGTCCAATTCAGCTCCTGAATGGGGAATCTTGTCCATTTTAATTTGGATATCCAGCCCTTTCCTCCTGTTCCTGGCCGGATCTTGTCCTTTGGGCCCAGGTGCAGTGTGGTGCTTGTAGTCCCAGTTCCTCTCTGGATGTTCCTCCTAGCAATCACCTGAAAGTTTAGGGAGAAACAGCGCATTGCAACCGGGGAGCCAGGGTCAGGGCTCACCCAACTCCCCACACCACCTTTCGAGTAGGTCTGGCTCTGGCATTGCCGGGGTAGGCTGCCTACCTCAGGTTGAGGGGCGTACTCTGCCCCCTTTGACAAGGTCATACTGATGTCCCTGTCACAATAATCAGAAATTGTCTTTCATCGGGTTTGAAACGAAAATCCTTCTGCTTCTCTGCGGGAGGGTACTCACTCTATAGAGTTTCAAAGTAGGAGCTTCTGAATCTCACCCAACATATAGAATGATTAAGAGCATGATGAATTTAGTAATGTAATACGGGAATGGAATTTGAACCCGTTTATTGATGAATTTTGCAATGCTATATGCAAGTACAATATTTGTTTACCTATTCGTTGTATTTTTATGTCATCACAACAGTATTTAAGATATTGTTTTGTTATGCTTTGATGGGTTAATGTTATACAAATAAAACTTGTTTTGATGATGATTAAATGAAAGCAGTTAGGGGCTGGGGGCGTAGAGGGATAATGGGCTAATGGGGAATGGGAAATATGGAAACCACCATCAACAGGCCCCAGGAATCCTTCAATATCGAGCTCCAAGCTTCAATGCACAGTCACACTGCAACCCACTGGGGTAGGTAGGTAGGCAGGAACTCCTCAGTTTTACATTTGTCTGAGGCAGGTGTAGAGGAAGGGAAATACCCCGTTGTGGTCCTTCGCTTCTTACAAGGCTGCAAGGGGAACAAGTAAGTTCCCTGCATCCTCGATTGGAAGAGCTTAAATTATTGGAATTACCTGCCTCTGTCTTTAAACACAGTGAAGGATAGAGTCTTGTGTTGTAGCTTTGAAATAGCCAAAAGTGATTTAGCAGAGAGTATTTGACTTCTCTTTACGCCAGGCCCCATCAGGGGGGGCCCAAAATAATTAGGTGGAGTTGAATGACAGAATCCCTACCTTTTACTGCACCTCAGATAGGTGCTTAGTGCTGAAATCATGATCCACTTCGAATGTCAAGGTCCAGATACATACCTTGTGCTGCAATGTCCATATATCCTGGTAAATTCACCAGCGTATCCAGGGGCACTTGTTTGGGTTCACCAATACCTGCCAAAACACGCCTCTTGTCTGTGGGATCGTCAGCTGCAAATTGTTTGATAACCCTCCACAATTTTAAACTGCACGGCCCCAGCAGTATCGGCCTGGTTTAAATTAGCACACTATTCAGGTGAACCTTTTTTTGCCAAAGAGATGCTGGGATTTCTACTCCTTGCCACAGTGCATCAGATTGTATGAGGTGGAATGTGAAGACCCTCTGATATGTGCCAATTCAGCTGCTACAACGGGCCACCCCCTCATCTTTTTGCCTCATTGATTACATCTCTAACAGGATCTCCTCCTTGTCATGCCTGTTCGTCAGAATCGCTATAACCCAACCAGTACGGCAGCAGATTCTGAAATCTCCAGCCTAAGCATTCCATTATTCCCAGCAATCATTCATAGAAAACCAGAACGGATCTCAACCCCATCACTACCTCCTCTTCTGTTTTTGTGAAAGAAGGGTTCTCCAAACCCATCAATAATGTTTGTGAACAATCGCATTTCGGTGCATGGACACACTGGCAAGGGAGCCACCATTTGGGAAGTGATACCAAGGGTGCTGCTGAATTATCAGGAGGCATTGGCGTCAGGATTGAGCCGGAACAAGTAGCACTGGGGGGAACATGAGTCATCGCTTTTAGAATGATCGCCTTAAACAATCTTTTTACGTCAGGTACCATCATAAATATTTAACAATTCTGCTAAATCTGCTCTTCCTGCTAAGCAGAAAAAGCTCTCATAGAAGGAATGATGGGTACTGTGGTGAACCGCAGGAATTCATCCCATCTCCCCAATGGGAGCCCTCAACTGTGAGGCTGGGGAGGTGAACCTGCTCCACAATTCCCTCCATAAGGGTAGAGGCAAATGGGACCTCACCAGGAGAGACTTCCCCCTTTGAGAACAAGAACTCCCGTTCCGACGAGGAACTGCCTAAAAACCATCTCACTAATAACTCTAAGAACATTTTCTGTGGAAACATGTATGAATGTAACGCTCACCTGATTCCCGCAGAGGCGCCGGTCTTGACTGGGTGAATGCCGTATCTTCAAAGGTGATGTGTAACACACGGTTGGCTCTTTGGGCTGGACCTCTGTGCACTGTATGTCTGACTCGAAGAGTAAGATGTCTGCAGATAGAAAATATGGGATTAATGAACTGGGGTTATTGGGTGCCTCTCTCCTCTTCCCTTTCTCTTCTCCTGTAGAACCCCAAAGGTTAACGCCCTCACCTTAGGTAAGTGAACGCCGAGCTCTCCATCTGCCTCGGGGCAGGGTGCCGTAACCAGTTTCTTCACTGGATAAGGGTGCAGGCCTCTTGACCTCAGAGGACTGCTGTCCGTCGTTAACTGCACGAACGGTAAGTTCTGGGCACTTCAAATGTCTTAAAAGTCTTTTGTAATGGTATCTCTTGTTTTGCAGGGTTCCGGCGATGGCGGATGGCGGGCTGATGAGAGTTGAGGATCGAACCCGCGTGAGGAATAGAAGCGCCTGGAAGCACGTAAGTAAACGCTTGTAGCCTGCTTCACGATGCGCACTAACTGTCCCTTTTATCTTGCAGGTACAAGTTCGGAGCTTTAGAGAAGCTGAAGGATGCTGGAATACCCACTGGATTCGGCGTGGGAAGGAGTAATGGCACGTGAGTAATAAAGTTGCCCAATGTCTTTAAACGCACCTTCTTTTGTCTTTCAGATGCGGGATGCAGCGCCGAAGGCCTCCGGAGCGTGCGAAGAGCTGGTAAGCTTTTGTCTTTCAGATGCCGGAATGCAGTGCGAAGACCTCCGGAGCATGCGAAAAGTAGGTAAGCCTTTGTCTTTCAGATGCCGGAATGCAGCGCGAGGCGTTGGTGACAGCCGATGGACCAGGTAAGAGATGCGCTGCCACTGAAGACCGTAGTGCTAACCTGTTCTTTCTTTGTCTTTACAGGTGCTGATGAAGACTGGATTCCAGGATGGTAAGCCTTTGTTCCCTTAGGCCCAGGATCAGAAGCAGAAGACACGATGAGCGTTCTGCTGCAGAGAATGCAGAATAACACAAAGCAAGATTCATCCACCGGGTGTGGTTTAAATAGCCTCCTGTAGTGCTTAGGTGTCTCCTTCCACAGCCACGCCTAGGTAAGAAAAGAGTTCCTGTGTTCTGAACCTAGGGAGTGGCTCCTGCCCCACCCAACAGGAAAAGTAGTCCCAAACAGAAGAGGATCAGGGGTTCAACTGGCAGGTAAGTAAGCAGCATGGTCTGCTGCAGGTAAGTCCACCCAAGCATTATGAGCCCGGCGCTTCCAGCGATGGGACTGGGCATCTTTATGAGCCTGGTGCCACTGGCGCCAGGACAGGGTCCAAAAGGTCCCAATTGGGACTGGCTGGCACTCGGAACCGGGGTTATGGGTCTGCTTCCAAGGGAGTCGGGCAAGTCCTGATCTTTTGGAAGCAGAGATCATGACAATGAAGAAGAAATCGGTATCTGTTACTCTCACCCAGAATCTTTAAATATCTCTGTAAATGAAATATCCCCCTCAACTGGAAAGAGGAGGATGATATATGGAGGAAGAGAGAAGCCATGCGAGATGGAAAGGGGAAGAACCGTAAGTACGCCAGGGAAGTCCCAGGCATACGTCACAAATAACAAGGGAGGAGCTTGGCAAAGAGAAAAGCCAGTGTGTTCAAAACAGGGCTGCTCTCTGCTGCCAAAGGAGAGTTGGATGCGCAGCTTCCTGAGAGCAGAAAGGACCACGATACTGAAAGAGATGCACAATGCCTTAACGGGAAGAGAATGAGAGAATTAGTCAGACGCAGAGAGTCCTAGAGTGAAGCAAGAGAGATAGGGATACCGTTGGTGGTGGCATGACCACAAAAGACTTGTGGTAGACTAGGAGTCCCCCAAACAACGCTGAAACCACTCCACAGACAGACACAGAACCGCATTGTACGAGAAGTACCACACAACCAACCTCGACAATGCCCTGAAAGAAGCATTACATGAGCAAGAGAGAGAACACTTACAGTACAGGGAAACGACCCAGAGCAGCTAGAAGCCCCAGTGACGTCATCCCTTGGAATCGCAGGCAACCGGGAAAACATGAGACCCAGGAGAGGAATGGAGAATCTTTATAGGACCAATCGTACTCGTCCAAGTCAAACCAAAGAGATTGTCAAACTAAAAATCATAAAAGTGGATGAGCAACTTTATGGGGCCAATCATACTCATCCCAATCAAAATAAAGAGACTGTGAAACTAAATCTCAGAACTGAATGAGAATCGTTATGGGACCGATCGTACTCGTCCCAGTCAAAGTAAAGACTCTGATACTTAAACCCAAAGGAGGGAATGAGAATCAATACTGGAATATTAATACTTGTAAAGTCAAATAAAGTACATGAGGAGAGAACTATAAATGTTGGATAACTTTACTGTGGAAAGAGAGAATACATCTCTATAGAGAATCAAGAGGGGAGTAATATAATCCAAAAGTATAACTATCAAAGGAAGCTGAAGCCAAGTAAAGTGTT
This sequence comes from Ambystoma mexicanum, assembly GCF_040938575.1. Classification (NCBI taxonomy): domain Eukaryota; kingdom Metazoa; phylum Chordata; class Amphibia; order Caudata; family Ambystomatidae; genus Ambystoma; species Ambystoma mexicanum. The sequence continues at coordinate 536,120,142 of NC_090927.1, read as the reverse complement.
GGAGGAATTGTATGAACTGATTAAAACAGTTACCAGAGACTGAAACGTAACTAATGAAACAGAAGCAAACAGACTACAGGAGAAGGGAGTCATTCTCCTGTCCTTGGTTGTTATATAGTAGTAGGGTCAGCTAGGCTTATTCAGAAAGTGGTCAGTTTTGTTAGGTAGAGACGGCTTATAAAATAGGCAATGTTAGGCCTTTTTCCTTTCCTTTAATAAACCTAATGATGAAATTACTTATCAGAGTCCACGTCCTCCTCCTAACTCGCCACAGTATCGACAAAGGGGCTGCGGCCCAATGAAAGGCAGTAAGTGTTGAATGCTGCAGGTATGCTGTCCCGAGGCTGATGTTCTTCTTTGAGTATAGACCGAATATGTGGAGGAAGGAAGACAGCGCAAAACATGGTTGTGCAATGGGAGCACCCCTCTCTTACATGTTCCATTGTCTCATAGTAGTTAAAAGAAAGTTGGAGGACACTAGTGAGATACCCTGCAACAGTTCCTCCTCAGAAGACAAATGTATAGACATTGAATTCTCTAGTGACCTCTCAGCCTTTGTGTGCGCAGAGGGAACTTTACCATATGCCGCTGAATGTGGCTTTTTCTTTGGGTTGGGATCTGTGCCGTTTGCATGCCTGTCCATTTTACCAGCATCTGTGCTCCTTCACTGTTTGTCTGCCAGTGTGGGAACCCTCACATAAAGGGGTGCCAAAGTAGGGCACTCTGATTACCTGCAGAAAGGGCTGTAGGTCCTCCCTGGGTCTCCAAACCCAGGCTTGCTAGCCGACACTGGCCCCGGGTGTGACTGTGGTATATGGAGAGCTATGGATCTGTAAGGCCCTTCAGGGTTTTGGGCCTTGGTATATGCTAACCTGAGGGTCCGTATTAGTCTGCCCGAGTGTTACCTTGGCGCATGTCACAGCTTTAGGTCGGAATGACCCGCAGCTCGAAGGTTTGCCTTTAGTAGGGGAACGGTGGACCTGAAACCCATCGCAAGAACAAAATGTCCCCTCATTGGACAACCTGTCAAAATAGTGAAAATAAAGGTTTACTTCCCTACTCTTGGGCAAATATTCTGATTGCATTCAGCAGAGGCACACAAAAAAGGTCCATCAACCGACTAAGCCTGTGTAGAATAGAAGGGCATGACAAGGAATCACACGAAGTAAAGAGCTTGCAGATCTGTAAAGGAAAAAGGCCTTTCACTTGACAGGTTATGCCTGAACCCAGCATTGTTGGCAAAAATGCAGGAGGAAAAAATAAATAAGTGAATCATGCAGATGTGCTAGAGCGTCTGATGCTCCTGCATCTTCCTTGCGGAGAAGCCGACCGGTGGCTGTACCTGGGAGCAAGAGCAATTGCAGTGCCATCCCCCAACACTGTTTTTATATCTTGCCATCTATACTATTCTGCAACATGCTACTGTCACTCTTCGATGCAACCTCCTGCCCACCCCCAAAGGACAGAATGTCCCATAACTCTGATTTAAAGGGGACAGGACCTAGGTTTCATATTGAGAATGCATTGGCATTGTGAATACCATCGTGAAAAATGTAATAACATTCTAACCCTTCTTCCTGAGGCTAGTTTTGACCACCTGCAACTGTCTCTTGTCAGGACCTTTCCCCCCTGCAAGTTTGGGGGTTGGTTATGACATACCTTCCAATATTTTAAGGACAAGGATGCAGCAAAAACATCTCTTGTCCAACAGCAGTCGACATCTAGAACAGAAGCACTGTGAGGGCTCTCTATTTCTTTTGAGTCACCTTTCATATTATTACCTTTTTGTGTTGAAAATAGTAATTTAATTGACTGGGCAACAATAAAAGAAAACATGTTATACATTCACATGGATTCAATAACAAAGGATCATATCACAATATCTCTAGAATCTCTTCACATCCCGGAATGTTCACTCAATAGTACATTAACATCATTAATCCTCCGGTGGTGGATTAAAGGTTCACAGCATCAACCCCACCCCTTCTCGTATTAAGAGAATCCTCTCATAATTCCTCTAATCACCTCCCCCTAAGCGCTAACCCCCCCAGCCCACCGTACCTGCCTCTTTAGGCTATTACAATATTGAAAAACGTCTTTGCTGAAGTGGTCTGTAAAAAGGATGTTCTCTTTCCTTTACCATCTCATAGAATACAGACCATATTCTTAAGAATTTATTTATAGCTGCCACTCGCAAGGGCACATACCTTTTCCATAGCGATGACCCCCCCGCCGCCCCATATTTTAACCCACCATGGGTCCCTCTGCAACTTTTATCCTTGGGCCAGAACCATTTTCACTGTGGTTAATAAGTATGTGAGCAGCGTGGCCTGGGTGCTGCTGGCTGCATCAATCCCTTCCTCCACTGCACCCAGGATCACCACCTTCGGGGCCATAGGTAGCTGAATCCCTGTAATATTACTTTAATGAAAAACGAAAGTCACCTTCCAAAACATTTTTGTCTTTAGGGCAAAACCACCACATGTGGTTTAATCCCCCATCCCTCTGCAATTCCTCCAACATAACTGATGATTTGTTTGATATCCTACTTAAACCCTGCGGGCTCAGATACCATCTATAACATAATTTAGAGGCCGATTCTTTGATCGTGGCACATTTAGCTGCTTTATGAGCCCTGTACCAAATTTGGCCCCACTCCTCCTCTGAAATCGTAAGCCCCAATCCCCATTACCATCTCTCCATTTACATGAGTCTCTCTCCTGGGTTTGCCTTTTCCAATAAACGGTAAATTCTCGAAACCCCTTTTCTAGCATCCCCTTCCTTCATTGTGATTTCTAGCCCTACTGGCTGTTTCGATCCAGCTGCCTCTACTTCCCTATGTGTGAACCAATGTCTAATTTGGTAGTCAATGAATCATTCCCTTTCCCCCAACTTGAAATTTCACTTTGCAATACTCAAACGAGAGGGGGGGGTACCTGCATCATAAAAATCAATCAAAGAGAGAAGATTTTGAGTGTTCCATCCTATCCAAAATGTATTGCCGATTTCGGAGGATAAACTCATTTTTTAACGTATTGGTGAATAGGGACCCAACCCAACGGGCACACCTCTGACTTTCATCGCCTGACCCAAATACAGCAAGGGGGTTTTGGTCGATTCCAATAGCTGTCCGCCAGCTGGACAACCCAAAAATGGAAGAAACCTTAGTGCAATTGAGGTTGCGCCTTGCTCCACCTCACACCAACCTTTGGGTTCCACTGGCAATGAACAGTCCAGCATAGGAGTTAATTGAGTTATATGTAATTTTCTGCTTACTGAAAGTCGCATTTATTTTGGTCGATTTCTTGTGACCCTCAGAAAGCAGGAAAGGGACATGACGTATCCTTTTTTCTTATTCAGGAGATTTCACACACCCCGCTCCTTCCCATCCTCCTTCCCCCCCTTTGCTCCTTGCCACCACCCCAACCCCCACCGCTTAAACTTATGGTCTCTTGCAAACACACACACAGACACCTACCTCTATAACTCCTGCTGCTCTTGCTCCCGTTCTCGCTGTGCCCGTCAGCCCCTGCGCACAGGTCATACAGTCAAGGAGCAGTCTTTCTAAATCAATCTTAATTGATGATGGTTTCGAAAAACCAGTCTTTTGACCTAGTACCGTTAATTGAGAGGCTAGCAAGTACCTTTTGATGTCAGGGATACCCATCCCCCCCACCCTCCTACCAAAGGTGGTCGTATAAGCACTAGCACTGGGACACTTGGCTTTTTCTTACTCCACATAAAGGAAAACCATTCTCTTTGGAATCTTTTAACTATTAATAAGGGGATCCTGATCGGGAGAGCCCGAAATTAAAAGGTAGGAAGGGGAGACATTTTAACAGCCGCAATAAGCGCAGACTGAGATAGTTCCTGCAGGTCCCACCCCTTCAAATCCTCAGCCAGGTTCTTCCAGAGGAGCGGAATATTTGCTCTATACAGTTCCTTATACTCTGCCGTCACAGTTACCCCTACATATTCCACTCCCATATTTTCCAAATAAGGAAGTAATCCCTACTCCATTCCCTCACACCTCAGGCTCTTCAGAGATATTAAGTGCTTTAGATTTCAGATAATTAATCCTAAATCCTGAAATCTTGCCAATTTCACCCAAATTTGCCATAGCTCTAGGTACAGAGTAGCCAGTGTTCCCTAGAAATAGGAGATCTTCAGCATAAAGAGTGATTTTATGCTGCCTACCTTTACATAATACCCCTTCAACACTGTTATCCTGCCTTATAACACCCACAAAAGGTTCCATCACCATTGCAACGATTAGTGTGTAAGGAGGACATCCTTCAAGGGTTCCCCTCTGTATACTAATCAAGGCCGAAGATAGTCCGTTAACACCGAGTTTCATGGAGGGGATTCGGAAATTCACCAACACCATTCAAGTAGATAATGGCCCCAAATCCTTCCAACGTCAAACTCAAGCATCTCCGCTCCCAATGCATGCATAGAGACCAATGCTGCAGCCAACCTATTCTGACCCGACCGCCTTCCCCAGTCGATTAGGTTATTAGCTATCCTAATGTTGTCCTGTGTGCTGCGCCCCAGTATGAAACCGGATTGATTCACTTGGATGATTTTGGGCAATATCGCCATCAAACACATGGCTAGTATTTTAGCTCAGATTTTGGATACCCGCATTTAGCAGGGATATGGGACAATAGCTGGAGAACTCAGTTGGATCTTTACCTAGCTTGAGTATCAATGATGTGAAATACCGATATCTGTGAAACGGCCACCCTTATCTATAATTATGTTAAACTGTTTGGTCAGTGGTTATAACAACCATGGACAGAAAATCCTGTAACACCATTTCCAAATCCCTCAGGTCCAGCATTTTATTATACGGTAGTGCATCTATTGCTTACTCCATTTCCTCAGGAGTCATTGGTGCTACTAGTAGTAGTGCGTCCGCTGCTGAAATCTGTGGCAAATGAGCTTTGCCCAGAAATGTGTATTGCTTCAAGCAATCTAACTTCTCTTCCATCACTATATGTATATAGAAGGATTCCATTATTTCTACCTTATCCCTCTCTGCTCTCCTCAAATCCCCAATTTCGTTTTTTAATTGCGGAATAGAGCGCCTCTGTTTATGTTTAAGAAGTTTTTTCCATAAGAGATTTGTTGGCCTTGGGTTGTCTCATTTGTGTCAGTGATTGTGCAGAACGGTCCACTAAATGTGTTTCCAGTCGTAGCCCAACTTTGGTTAACTCCTTTAAGTAATTCAGAAAACCTCTTTTTTTATGTACCCTCTCCACCTCTACTACCTCTTGTTCCAGAGCCAATCTGAATGATTCCCTTGCCTTGAGAAAGGCTGCCGTTTGACTTATAAGTTCCCTGCGAATTCCTGCCATTTCAGCATCCCAGATTATCCTCCCATCTAGTTCTTCCCCGTCATTTTTTCAAAAGTAGTTTTGAATCACCTTTTCTGTGAGCCCTAATTGCAATGTCCCTCAATACTAATTCATTGAGCCACCATTGCTTCCTTTCTTTAAATTGGGGGGCCTCTAGTGCTAGTGGCAACACCTCTGGGGTATGATCCGATAGGCAGCAGAGACCAATCTCCCCTGAGAGCACCAATGGAAACATTGAAGAAACCAGGATCATGTCAATCCTAGAGAAGCCCCTATGCACTGCTGAATAGTGTGTGTGTAATCCCTTTCCTCTTTTCTAAAGAAGCACCATGTTTCGATTAATCCTAGACTTCTAAGCAACTTTGCCACTATCTTGTCAGGGGAAGAGTTTTATCCAAAACCGGGTCCATTATTATTCCCTTTTTTGTAACTAATAGTTATGTAAAAGGACTTTTTTTTTAATTGCAGCACCGTAATATATTATGGCAATTCCTTGGTGATACTGATTGCCACCTGGCACGTTGGAGATCACTGTGCCATTCTGAGTTTGAATGAGTCTTGCTGTGCAAGAGTATTCCCTATTGGGCAGCTGAGAAGCACTATAATTTTGGCAAATACGAGATTATGGACTCCATAGTGATATATAAAGCAACTGTAACGGACACAATGACAACGAAATTGATTACAGATACAAGTAACATTTAATCTACTGGCCTTAAGAGTACCTTTCGTAAGAAGCGGTTTCTCTTTAAACCAATGTTTTCTCAACTGGCTATCACGTTTTTCACTCAGTTTGCCAATATGCAGAGTTTCATCATTACCAGAACTCAAAAACTTCATTTATGAAGGCGATTTGGGCCATGCTTCTCAGGCCATAATTGTCATCTTTACTCCTTGGTCCTTAATTGTCCCTATTGCTAACTCAGCCCTGCTTACTCTACTTTCTCCTGGGGCAGTTCCAGTTCTGCAGGGTTCTTGCTCTGACATGTGTTGAACTTCCAATAGCTCCTCTTCTGTGAGTCTGTTGTCTTTCTAAGGCCTTGTATTAGTAAAAGTGGAAACAAAGTTACCCTATCTGCTATTGTGGGAGGACTACTCTTCCAGAGTTTAACTTCTAGATGCTGTAACTCCTCCCAAGGTCTTCTCCATGTTGCTAGCACGAAAGATCTCCTTCTTCCTATTGTAGAACTCTGAGTCTCTGCAGGGGTTTCTCAGTCCTTTGTTTCTCTGATGCAAGGCTAAAATCCCAAGATCCCAAGAGTAGGTGCGTATGCTAATTAAATATATTTGTTATTTTATCAGCAATTTATAGAGTGACATGCTTGATTTTGAGAACATAAAAGTAAAAGAGGAGAACTGAGGAATAGGGGAATCAAAAGAGGCTGAGTTCCAAAAGGAGAAAGTAAGGTGGTGGATCATTCTGTGAAGAAACCTGCCAGCCATAATGGTAGAGTTGTTTAAATTCTACTCAGTTATTCATGTTTCCAGATAGAACAAATTTAACCTACGGATGAGGCGACAAATCGGAAGACATTTGTTGAGGATAGTTCCAGATTGCCGGGTGATAAAGTTTCCTTTGGCAAAGTTTCCTTTTCCAATGACGTTCTCACAAACAAAATGTCTGAATTAAAGAACTGTTATTTGTAATATCCCAGTGCCTTCAGTTTATGAGTCTCTGGGTCTCTTGCAAAGTCAGAATGTCCTCTAATCTGCTTTTATGAACGTTGTGTTGGGGCGCCCTAGGTCAACTGCTCTCCATTGGTGAAGAAAAAACTACTTCCCTATTGGTAATTTTATTTCCTCCCATGGATTCCTCATCTTTCATATCTTCCAGTACAGCTGCTCTTCATAAAAATGTCCGTCACTAGGGGGTACAGCGCAGCTCTACTTTGGCTCTGACCGACACCTCTATGCACTGGACATGATGTCGGGACAAGTATATATATCTGTGCCCTTAGTTCCACCCTTTCTCCCTAGTACTCTGACGCCGGGGCACAGCAGAACAAATGTGTACTAGATATTGCCAGGAGGAGCAGGTAGACATGGCGATGAGGAATCCGTGGGATGAATGTCCATCAGAAAGAAAATACCTGAGAATAAGTAATTTGTTCTTCTAATGGACTCCTTCCTCCCATGGATGCTGCATCTTTTATAGACTCCCCAAGCAGTACAATGACTGGAGGAGGGAGGAAAGCAAGGGCACCACCCAAAAAGCCCTGCCAAAACAAGCATCCTGACCAGTCAGAGAATCCAAGCAGTAACACTTAGCGAGTGTGTGCAATAAAGTCCACATAGCCTTGGCAAATATCCAGAACAGGGTCTCCACATTGCAGGTCTGAGGTGGCAGCCAACCCCCTAGTGGAGTGAGCATTAGGACCCTCAGGGACCTCCTTGCCAGCCAGGCCATAGCCTTCCGAGATGTAGAGAATGATCCACCTTGACGGGTTCAGTTTGGTCACCGCCCTGCCAGACTGGGTACCAGCGTAAAAAACTGCAGAGAAACGATGAGGAGCCACCCGCGAGCAACCATGGAAGAGGAGAGAGAGCCCAGCCAACCCAGTACAGAGCAGGAAGCAGGGCAACCCAGTGGGAAGTAGCACAGTTGGTGGGTCAGAGGAGAAGCAGCTTTAAAAACGTTGTATTTATGCAAGCCTGAGAAACTTACGAAGAAAAACCGCAGCGTTTTCAAACACAACCGCGTTGTGTTTCTGCCTAAATCTGCATTCCCATTTGGGGCTCTAGGGCTCACCATGGGGAGCCTGAGAGCCCCAAATGGGAAAGCAGATTTAGGAGGAAACACTGCGGCATGTAAACACAACCGTGTTGTGTTTCTGCCTGCCTTGGCTTTCACTTTGGGTCTCCGGTGCTCCCATGCGGGAGCACCGGAGACCCAAAGTGATAGCCACGGCAGGCAGAAACACAACGCGGTTGTTTTTGAAAACGCTGCGGTCTTTCTTTCTGAGTTTCTCAGGCTCCTCCGGAGGAGCCTGAGAAACTCAGAAAGAAAAACCGCAGCGTTTTCAAACACAATAACGTTGTATTTATGTTTGCGGTTGCTTCAAAAGCGACCGCAAACATAAATACAACGTTTTTAAAGCTGCAGTTTTATTTCTACGTTTTCTGGGCTCCTCCAGCCCGGAAAATTTAGGGAAAAAAACGCAGCTAGTGCTTATTTAAAAAAAAAAAAATAGCACTTACTGAGATGCAGCTGCAGCTTTTCTGCCTGTAGTCTCTGGTCCGCGTCCTCCGAGTCCAATGAGGGAAAAGCCACCCAGTGGTGCAGAAACAGAGAGCTTTGCTGCATGAGGAGACAGTTGACAATAGACACACTCCCCATAACAAGGGACAGTGGCAATCAAAAGAGGGGCGAAGAGATAAGGTGGATACCCCTGATGATGAGCATATGAGACAATATAACGCTAGAACAGCCGCTGTACAATAACGTGGTACAAATAGCCCTGCAAAAGACTAGCAGACCAGAAGAGCCAACAACAAGCTAGTCTTACCCCGCCAAACGGCAACCTAGTCCCGGAAGAGGGACCAAATACAATTCAATGGTTGGCACGCACCATCGTCTGGAGAGGAGAGGCGCACATGGGACACACAGGAAAGGGGTCTAGGGGAGATAAAGCCAAGGCCCAAGCACAGAACTGGAGCAGTGCTGAAACCCTCACTAAACAGTTAAAAATCCATAGGCCCGAGAGGCCAGTGAGTCAAAACTGCAGCCACGCACGTGGGGGCCTCACACACAAAGGAATAAACACATACAACATGCAGTGCCATAAGGAGTGTCGTACATGAGGAGCTAAGACCGCGGGCCCAAATAAGAACTGAAATACGGCCGGCAGAACGCATTCTTAAGCAGGGCCAGAGATGCACAGAGCAATGGCTCACAAAGGGGGCAAAGGAAAAGGCAAGCAGCCAACAATGGATATTTTCAGTAAACCACAACAGAACCCGACCACACCTGCACAAGCTATGGACAACATGCCGCAAGGCACGACCTCACCGAGGATCGACCACCTGATCCTAGCAGCCACTGAAATCCTCAAGGGGGGGCCGCGATGTCAGACCTGAAAGCGGCGCTGGAAACGAAGATCGACGCAGTAGGGATAGAGGTTAACCTACTTAGGCAAGATGTAAGGGCGCTGGCGGAGCGGACAAGTGGACTGGAGAGCGCTGTGAAAACCAACGCGGAGGCCTGCACTACCAACGCTAAGGAGGTCCACGTATTGAAAAAACAAGTGTCCAATCTGGAAAACCGAGCAGAAGAGGACGAAGGGCGAGCAAAACACAGTAACATTCGCGTGGCGGGCCTGCCGGAAGGAGAAGGCGGCCTAGATCCTACGGATTATCTGGAAAACATGCTTATCCAGGAAATAGGGGCCGGCAAGCTGTTAGGCAGACACCTGTGCAGTTCCCTTAGGGACCGCTGCAAAAGATTTAAGACTACAGGGGTTTGGCAGTAAACCCACTTGGTAGCAGTCTGTACAACACAGATTCACTTGGTAGCTGTGGCTGAGCAGTCAGACTTCCCTCAAGAAGAGTTAGGCAGTATACAGAGCATACAAAATAGGTACGGAAATACAGTAGTACAAGCAAACACTGACCAGAGCTTGGGTGTAAAAGTATATAATTATTTATTTAACACACACTTATAAAACACACTAGCACTAAATTGGTAAGAGAAGTTCAAAACACAATCACTATTATCGTATGTACATCCCTGATTACTTGTTGGACAAGACTTAGTTAACACCACTTATTTCCAGACAGAGGTGAGCGCTTAACGTTTGATGGCACTCCAACAAGTTAAATAAAAAGGGAGGGAAAAGCAGAATTATGGAAGCATACACACTAAACACTTTTTAAAGAACCACAGCAAGTTAGGAAGGCACAGTCTACTGGTGAGCAAGGAAGTTTAGGTGCCAGGCCCACTTTCAAGGGAGCCAGGCGGAAGATGCCCAAGATCAGACAGTTACACAGAGTCTTCAAAGTTTGTGGAGGTAGTTTGAAAAAGGTTTAGTTCAGTGCAGGAAAGTTAGCTAAGGTGTCTAGGTTCGAGAGACGAGGATTTAATACACCCCGTTCAAACGGTTGCAAGGGAAGCCAGGCGGAACACGGTGGTATAAATGGAGAGGATCCTCCAGTGGGGGCAGTTGTTCCTGGCAGCGGGTCCAAGTCGCAGCGTCGTCCAGAGGAAGAGAAGATCTCGTTGTGGAGGAAGGATGAAGGTCGTTGCACTGCCAGGGAAGAAACCAGCCGCGGAGTTCACCGGTACAAAGGTACTACCCTTTCGGTTCGTGGTAGTGGTGAAAACGTGATATCCCGGTTGCCGGGGTGCTTGGCAAAGGCAAGGCGGCCACGAGATGCTCCAGGAAGGCGAAAAGAAGGTAGACTGGTTATCCCCACCAGTCGAAGGAAGAAGACTCTCCGGGCTGGAGATCTCCTCTGTCGTTGGGAAAAGTGGTGAGACGGTTCAGCAGGGCTCCACCGGTGGTGTCGTCGTTGCAGGCCGGCTCAGCTGCTCCCTCCTCGGATTCTTAGTTCCTGTGGCGACTTCTGAAGTTCCAGTCCCAAAAGCCCTGCTTTTATGCAGCACACCCCCATTCACTCAGCCTAGCTGTCAATCAAACATGCTAAATTGTGAGCCGGCTGGGCCAATCACAACAGAGTGCGACTTGAGTTACCAAGGTAACTCAGTCCAAGGTGCCTAAACCCCCTCCCACACACCCTGTGGTACCCAGACAGAGTGGCACCACTTTTGGAGGCTTCTGTGGAGAAGCCCGACAAAAAGTGGAACAAAGGGCTCGACCTTTGGTTTGGAGTTACAGAGGCGAACACAAACGCCATTTTAAAACCGAGTTCTGGCAGAAAATACCAACCGGTGAATTAATATTAAATAAATAAACCGGCAGTATGTTCGAGGCTATAAGAATTAAATAATTAAAGTTGGTAGCCTCGAACAATGGGAAAATCCCATAGAGATATATTCGCGGTCGAATATAAAAAGTAGTATCCACTGCCACCAGCCAAAACTCGATCTGGGGGGACGGAGATGTGCCCCCTCGAACAACAGACCCTGGGGCAATCGAATTGCCCCGACCAGTAAGTCCACAATATGATGGTTTGTACTTGTTTCGGTTCATAATTTGGGACTAGCAAAGCCAATGGTGACTTTACATGCCCTGGGAGACAGTAGTCAGTCCCAGGGTATGGAGACTATGTTGGGGGGTCACTATGACACCCTTGTGTTACTGCACGGAGGGTGCTGTGTAACACACATAAGAAAAACATATGAGACCCTATGGAGTAAAAGACCCCATAGCCCATGAAACACATTAACATTCAAAGGAACACCATAAATCATGTCCAAGAGTGAGAGAAAAAGAGTCTCATTCTTGGCAGGAGAAAAAAACAAACTCCAGAAATCCAGCAAAGCTGCTGGGGGACTCACTAGGTTAGGAAATTCAGCCTAAACAGAGAATTCTCCGTAACACAAGCTTTCTCAGGAATTCGAATTTGAACGAGTGCACAGGGCCCTGATGAGAAGGCCACAACCTGGGGCCCCACCCCGCACAATTATAGCAAAGATACTGAATTACAGAGACAGGAAAAAGATCCTGGAATTCTTCCGGAAAGGTGGAACAATAACGCGGGCATCGGCGATGGTCACCGCATACCCAGATTACACTATGATGGTACAGAGACAACGGTACAGCTAAGTGGCGGTGAAAAGAAGATTGCGGACAGCCGGATTCAAATACATGTTTTTGTACCCCGCAAAACTCAAGGTCATACATAAAGGCAAGGCACACTTCTTCGACAAACCGGAAGAGGCAGCGAACTGGATGGACACCCAGGGCTTTCTGGAATCTGGAGACGACCAAGAGGGAGATGGACAGGATAAGTGACCTGGCGCCATGCCTGTAATTGTGGGGGGGCGAGGGAAGTTCTAATGAAAAGATCAGTATTGGGGACAAAGAGCGTGTTAGGAAAGTGCATATGTTGACTAACTGATGATTAATAGGTGGACTCATTGGACTGGAATATAGAAAGGTGAGATAGCAGTGAGCCACAATGCGCTGCAAACGATGGCCAATACAGGAGACACTAGAGGTAGGCGACCTATCCCCAGTAGGTAGAGTAGCTGAAGCGCCAGTAGGGCGACATCTCCCTGCTGTGCCCCAAGTACAGGCGAGAGCCAAGAAAAGGGTTAGATGCGGGGGATCCAGGGATGGAGCTGGGCATCAGTTGGGGGTCGGGGGATGCAGGGAGTTGGGGACTAAGTTGGGGTCGGGTAGGGAGGTGGGAAGGGGTGTTTTGGGAAGTTGTAGCGTTCATAGTTAGGGGAAGTTTAAGTTGGGGAACAAGCTTACACGCAATTGCAATAGAACCTTGGGCAGGGGCTGGGAAGATATCGGAGAGGGGCGGGAAGTGGCTGGAATATGGGGGACTTTAAGGTAGCCTCTTGGAATGTCAGGGGGCTCAACAGCTACCTAAAAAGGAATAAGGTCATGATGTACTTGAGAAGGCAGAAAATAGACATAGCTCTCCTGCAGGAGACACACCTCACAAAGAGAAATTGGAGGTGCTCCAGAAGAAATGGAAGGGAACAGTCATTGGGGCAACATATTCGGCAGATGCCAGGGGGTGATTACATGGGTGGCACCGCAAGTCCCATTTCAATTACTACAGTCCACAGTCGATGCGGACGGAAGATGGTGGCGATACGGGGGCTGGTGAAAAATAAAGAAATTTGCATAATAAATACATATGCCCCGAATCAGGACACAGTGACATACTTCAGGACCCTATACAATAAACTGAGCGTGTATATGGGGGGGGTGATCTGGGGTGGAGACTTGTACACTGAACCCAAAGATAGACAGATCAGACACTAAACAAGATAGGCCCTCCCCGGCAGCTAAGGCACTACAAGCTCTGTTGACAGATTTCAGACTAGAAGACACCTGGAGGGTGCACCACCCACAGGACAGACAATACTCACGTTACTCTGCCCCACAAAACTTGTATACGAGATTAGACTACATGTTTGCAACACAGGAAATGACAGCAGAAGTAGTACAGATAGAATACAAGGCAAGGGTCCTATCAGGCCACTCGCAACTGGTCCTAATATGGCAATAACGACGCCCCAGAGCCAAGATACCAACTTGGCGACTCAGAGCTGAAGCACTGAAGGACATGATGTTTAGGGAGGACCTGAGAGAAGAGATTGTAAGATATTTTGAGACCATTACTGGGAGCGTGAAGTCAGCAGGCACGTTGTGGGAAGCCTTCAAGGTGGTGGTGAGAGGGATAACGAAAGCCAAATCCAAGGGGCTGCAGGGGGTATACTAAGAGACCTGAAGCAGGCAGAAACCAAACTAGAGATAACCTTGAGTAAGGGAGGGGACACTAATAAAGATGCTGAAATCATAAGCCAACTGCAACAGGAATGTGCAGAACACTGGGAAAGATGATGTAATTTGAACTATTAAAAGTACGTAGAAAGGCAACACGCAGGAGGAGACAAACCAGGAAGGATGCTGGCATAGTTCTACAAAAGAGATCCCCAGACCCACGATAAAAGCAATAATAGGAGAAGATGGGCAGGTAGCAGACACACAAGAGGGTATTAATCGGGAGTTCTTAGAATACTATCAGAAATTATATGGGGACAATGAAGGGAGCGCTAGCCGGGAAATAACGGATACACTGGAGGACATGGGCTTGCCACGAATAAGCGCGGCAGAGCGAGAGGACCTAGATGCCCCGATCACACTAGAAGAGCTAGACGAGGTGGTAGTGCAGCTACCTACTAGTAAGATTCCAGGGGCTGATGGGCTCCCCAGTGAATTTTATAAAATGTACAAAAGCGAGGTGCTTCCTCCGCTGCTAACAATGCTAAATGAGGCATTTGAGACAGGAAGGCTACCAGAGTCCCTGAGAGAAGCAATTATTATCCCGCTCCCCAAACCTAACAAGCCAGGTAAAGATTGTGGATTGTTCAGGCCGCGGTGAAATGGCTATTGTATCACTAGATGCAGTTAAGGCCTTTGACTCAGTCAAATGAACATGGCTGATTGCAGCCCTGACACACTATGGGATAGGACCGGGTATCTTAAATGGGTTAAACTATTGTATAGTGCACCAGTAGCTAGAGGGAAAACGGGAGCCATCATCTCCGAAAGATAGCAGCTGGGCAGGTGCACTAGACAGGGATGCCCGTGGTCACCGATGCTTTACGCCTAGCACTGGAGCCCCTAGCAATATGCCTGCGCCAGCAGTACGAGGAAATAGGAATCAAAATAAAAGGGGAGCCGCACTTACTTTCATTATATGCAGATGACATGCTACTGTATTTGAGATACCCTGAGGAAAATCTCCAATATATCTTGGAGGTGATGGAGAGATTTGCGTTGTTGTCTGGCATAGCAGTCAAACCCAGAAAATCATGCATATTTCCACTAGGGAGGTATGTAGGAATCCCACACATCCAATTACCGGTTTTACAAATACCATGGGAGCCAAGTACGTTTAGATACCTGGGAATAGATATTTATCACACGGTAGAAGCGGAACATCAGCACAACACCGACAAAGCGGTACAGAAAATTGAAGTATGAAGTTTTGGTCAAAGCTCCCTTGGCAATGATGGGTAGAGGTGTGTTGCTGAAGATGGTGGTATAACCGAGACTATTGCACTATTTTGGGAACACACCATACTTGATACCGGGGCGATTCTTAACGAAACTACAGAGCATATGCAGGGGATTCTTGTGGCATGGGACTAGGAATAGAATTGCCCTTTGGAAGTTGCAGAATACACATGATTTTGGGAGGATAAAACTGCCAAACTACGAGATCTATTATCTAGCTAGTCAACTGCAACATGTGGCCAAATGGTTATCAGAAGACCCCACCTCAGAATCGAGATGGTTGAGATTAGAATGTGCCCTGTTATTCCTTAAAGAGATTATATGGCTGCCCAAATCAGAGTTGAAAGTGCGCTCAAAGATGCTGCTGTTCAGATGGGAAGTATGGCACAGAGCATGTCAGGCCATGGAGAACCCAACCCGTGCTCGCCAGAAATACCACTGGTCGCACTGGCAGGAGGGGATGAGCAACTAATAAAGATAATAAGGAGGCACTGGGAACTGGTGGGTATTGTAACAATAGGAGACATATGGCAAGAAGGGTAGATAAAGGTATTCGGGGCGTTGATGGAGGAAACTGAGCTGCATGAAGGACAATATATCACATACAGCAGAATGGTACGGTGGATTAAAGATACATGGTCGGAAGTAATACTTGACGAGCAGCCTGACCCTACCATAGAAGCGATATATGATATAGCAGATGGGGGACATGAGATATCCAGATTATACGAACTATTGATGTCCAAAGTGGGGAAAGAGGTGGCACAATTAAGACATAACTGGGAAGAAGAGGTGGGCGAGCCCATGAGTGATGGGGTATGGGAACGGGCCCAAGGGTACCACAAGAAAGTGTCAAGGAACGCAAGGCTACAACAAATACAGTTATATATAACTCACAGGGCATATATGACTCCCCAAAAAGATGCCAGATTCAAGAACGCAAACAGGCAGACATTTCCCAAATGTGGGGAAGAGAACGCAGGGATGACACACATGCTTTGGGCATGCTCAGAAATTGGGAAATTCTGGGAAGAAGCAGCCCACCGGCTAGATGAAAAGGGGATCAAAATAAATATTGGATCAGCGTGGGCATGTTTGGTGGGAGGATTCCCTAGGCCACGTCAATAAAAGCATGTGAGCAAATTAAAAGACTTGGCGTACATACTCACCAAGCACAGAATTGCCATGGGATGGAAGGCATGCAACAGCCCTAGGATAGAAGTCTGGTGGAAAGACCTCCAAAAATGAACCGAAGCTGAAACAGCAATATGTCAGGAAATGGGATGCAGAGGAGGGGAGGAGGAAGCAGAATCCCTGACGGCCTGGAAGCATGCAAGAGCCACATTATACGGGCCCACCCAGGACTGGTCGAGCGACCAGGACACAGATGAGGATATCGGAAAAGGAGCCCCTGAAGAAGGAACAGATGCAAAGTAGGAAGCAGAGTAGGCTTGGAGGGGGGGGGGTAGCGGGGGATAAGCAACAGACACGGACATATAAACACAATTTTTCGATATAACGCCATGTACTGTAAGTCTGTTGTATATTGTTTTGGTTGTAAAATTAATATAAATTGTTTTTTAAAAAAACTATTCATGGACATATTAGCAGTAGACAAGGAGGAACAAATCCAAATGGACAGAATGCATCGAGTGGGACCAAGGAGGACTGGAGAGCCACGCGCCCACCCAAGAGACGTGTTAGTAGCAATGACGTCCTAAAATCAGAAGGAGCAAATCTTGCTGAAAGTGTGGCAGGCAGGGCAAGTGAGAATAAACAGAGACGAGGTGCATCTGTATCAAGACTTAGCTCAGACTACGCTCCTAAAAAGGAAACCTATGGGTCCTGCAGTATAATTTTTAGCAAAAAGGTGATAAGGTACAAATGGACATTCCCATTCGGCCTTCTATTCACATGGGATGGAAGAAATCACAGAATAACTACATGTGAGGAAGGAGAGCGGATCTTGAATATACAAAGCGAGGGGGACAAAACTACGGATGAAAGACGAAGTGGAGTAACAAGTCGCAGGAAACCATGGGAATGGAAAATAGTGACAAGGAAAGGCAAAGGAGGTAGCAAAATATGAGAAGAAGAAAAGGGGAAAAAAAGAAAAACTCCGGTCGGGGAAGGCTATGGCAAAGGAGGAGAAGAGGATAGATGAAACCTTGTTAGAGGGTAGGGCAATGACATGTACCACAAGAATGCGGCATGAGGGGAGAGGGCTGGGGGCCCATCTTGGAACATTAAGTGGGGTTTAGGACTCCCCATGCAATTATCTCTGGGACGAATTGAGGGCCAGGTGCAACGGACACTCCGTTCGAGCACACTTAGGAACCTGGACCCTAGTCAGGGAGAAGTTAGGGGGGGTGGGGAGTTCAAGAGGGGAGTTATGGTTGACAAATTGTGGGAGGGGATGGGGAAGGAAGGGAGGGAGGGAGGGAGGGAACTGGAGGGAGGACCACCACATACAGGAGCATCAAAAGTAAGGAAGGGAAGATACAAATAAAACCGGGAGGATGGATGTCAAAATACTAACGTTCAATGTAAGGGGTCTAAATACCCCAGTCAAAAGAAGAAAAGTAGAACAGCATCTTAGGGGGGAAAACATGATATACTCATGTATCAAGAAACACACATAAGGAAACAAGATAATGGAAATACAAAATAAAAGGGTTTACACAAATATATCAGGCAACGCATGGGAGAAAAAAGCAGGGGTGCTGATAGCAATAAACGATAGGCTGGGGCCACAAGTCAAGGCCTTTGAGTTGGACAAGGAAGGAAGATAAGTATTCCTAAACATAGAAATTGGGGGCCAAGCACTGACGCTAGCGTCAATATATGGCCCAAACACAGAGCAAGATGGATACATGACAGCTAGAAACCTTCCCCATGGGGGATATCATCCTAGCAGGAGATTTTAACATGGCCTGCGTCCCGGGACAGGATAGGAGTGGGAACACCACACAGGGTAGTCAAGCCCCCACCAAAGCACTACGACAAAAGATGACCAAGATGGCCCTCCATGATATTTGGAGGATAAAAAGAGGGCAGGAACAGGGGTTCACATACTAGTCCCATGTATACTCAACAATGTCACGGATAGACTACGTTTGGGCTTCTACAGGATTAGTGGGGAAAGTGAGCGAAATAGAAGTAGGGACCCATCACCCTATTGGATCACGCCTCACTGTTGATTACCATGAGATGGGGGAAACGAAGGGGGGCCTGGAAACTTCCCACTGACCTCCTACACAACCCAATGCAGAGCAAACTTATAGGGGTACAGATGATGCAATACTTCAGAGAAAATTAATCAGAAGAGGTCCTGCAAGAAATAATATGGGACACCTTTAAGGCAGTAATGAGAGGGAATCTAATAGCTCTAAAGGCCAGCATGGACAAACAGAGAAGGGAAAAAGAGCTGGTGGCAAAATTAAGAGATATACAAATAGAAATGACGAAATCCCCACGCAACAAACTAAGGAAAGCACTGAGACACATCCAGGGTCAACTTGAGACACTTACGACAAGGAAAGCAGAGAAGGTCCTATTATTGTCACGACCCTCGCCCAAAACTCCCTCTGGCAAACCCATTGCCCAGGTGGAGTCAGGACTCAGGCCTCTAGAGACTGACATCCTCTTCAAAAGCCCTCATGGGGCCAGTCCTGGCGCCATGGCGCCAGGCTCATACACCATGAAAAACAATGTGCTTGGGAACTACATTATTGTATTGTCAACCAACATGGAGGCATCCACATAGCTTGGTTGCTAAGAGCCAAGCTATGCGGTCTAGTGTTTTGGGTGTGGTAGCCTAGGGACTACTTTAGCTGGACTATTTTGTTGGGGCTATTTAAACCACACCCGAGCAAGACAACGCACTTCGTGTTACTTTGCAGCTTGCAACGTGACGCTCACCGTGTCCAGCTATTCCCTCGAACCTTGGAGAAGCAGAACCTGCAAGGAGACAAAAGGAATATCATTAGCAGCAGCATCTTACCTGCAGTCTTCATCTTTAAACACTTGCAGCTACTGAGAACAGCCTCCTCGAATCTGCACGCCTCCCGGACAGAACGACCTGAAAGAGGAAGATAGAGGCAACATTAAAGAAAGCAGTAGAGACATTTACAAATTACGAACTGCTCAAGAGGCTTACCTGGCTGGGCGCCTCTCGGCTGGCACCACTCCGGACATTCCGCTCGCACTGAAGAACACTGCGACCTACAAGGAAAGAAAACACAGGTTAGCAAAGGCAAGACTTTGCAGCGCTACGCATAGCACTTACTTACCGCATCATAGCGCTCTTAATGTGCCATTTACCAGTGGGCCTCAACCATAGCCAGTTCGCCGCGCTGAAGCTTTGCATACCTAAGGGAGAACAAAAGAGACATTTTAAACAAAGAAATGCATGCAGGATAGCCACAAAACTAAAGAACATCAATAAGACCTACCTGAACAATATCAAACAGGTCGGCGTCAGTGAAGTAAGTGGACCGCACTCGCCCATGAAAGACAACGCGCCCCTGCAAAGAAGGCAGGACGCCTAATTCTACCACAAGGTGAGGAGAGGGCGCCAGAGGGACTGAAATCATATGGGGGTGGAGGGAGGATACTTACCCCAGTTGGTCAGTCTTGAACACAGTCCTCCTGTATTTTCAGGCAGAACCTTCCCCGCAGACCACATCAGGGCAAAGCTGAGAAGTATACCAGCGAGTAACCTGGCTGGGTGGCGTCCCTGTGGATACCAGGTGAGCGTAACAATAATATCTGAAACAGTGGCACTACGTGAAAGCCAATAAAGCAGACAGACATTTGGCCAGTCAATTAAGGGAAAAAAAGGGGACACAAACAATCATGAAGCTTTGAAACAGTAAGGGGCAGGACAAGACAATAAATGAAGATATGGGAGAATTATTTAGGGAATTCTATCAGTAACTATATACATCAGACAACCCTACAGAAGAGCTACAAGAAGAATACCTAAGAGGACTCCCTATGTCACAAATAACGGAAGAGGAAAGGGCAGGCCTATAAGGGGTAACAAGGGAAGAAGAAGTCCAAAAAGCCATACGGGACCTGCCAAAGAATAAAGCTCCATGTCCTGATGGAAACACAAGTTTTTTTCAGTAACAATATAGCAATATGGTGACCCCAATCCTCACGAAACTGTTCAATACATTCAAGACAAATAAAAATATTACGCCATCAATGAACAAAGCAAAGCTGGTAGTGTTCCATAAGGAATGCAAAGATCCAGCAACGCCAGGGGCATATAGACCAATAGCGCTAATAAACCTGGATGCCAAACTTTACACTAAAATACTAGTTAATAGATTAATCAATTTCTTAATGAAAATAATAGGACAGGACCAATCCGGCTTCATACCAACCAGGCAAACATTTGATAATACCCGTAGACTCTGCCACCTCAAAGAAAGAACAGGAATAACACAAAGCTGGGTGATTCTAGTATCGTTGGATTCAGAAAAAGCATTCAACAGAGTTAAATGGACAATGCTGTTCAAGACTATGAAACATAGGGAGTTAGGTGAGAAATATATTAGCATGGTAAGAGCCAACTATGCAACATCATCGATCTGCATTACGCTAAACGGCAGAGTAACGGACAGAGTTGTCCTGGGATAGGGAACGAAGCAAGGCTGTCGTCTATCCCTACTCCTCTACGACATATACTTAGAACCACTGCTAGTAAGAATACGAGAATCACCCCAACTGAAGGGAATAGAAATGATGGGGGACTTGCATAAAATAATAGCATTTGCAGATGACATGCTAGTCGCCCTTTGAATCCGGAACAATCACTACCGAGCCTAATAAAAGAATTGGAAGACTTCGGGGAGATCTTGGGACTAAAAATAAATAAGCAGAACTCGGAAATGCTGAACCTATCAGCAGACTCCGAGGGAATAAATAGATCAGAGCAGACGACACAACTGAAGCAAACCAACAAAGGCATACAATACCTGGGAATAACCCTTACAAAAAAACTAGATCAACTATATGGGGTAAACTATCCCCAACTAATGGAAACAATCAGAACAGACATGATGAAATGGAACCCGTTAATGGTAACTTGGTAGAGCCAATGAACGACAATAAAAATGGTGACGCTGCCAAGATTAATGTACTATTTCCAAGCTCTACCAATTAGAGTCTCAAAGTCTTTCTTTAGCTCCCTGAATAAGGCCATAATAGCATACATATGGAAGACTAAACCTCCCAGGGTAGCAATGGCAACAAGCACAGCCCCAAGGAACAGAGGAGGGCTGGCTTTCCCACATTTCTGCAGATATTGTGAGGCGGCACAATGTTACGCTCACCTGGTTCCCACAGGGGTGTCGGGCGGAACTGGACAGCCACGGTCTCCACCAACGTGATGCGTAGTGCAGAGATGACTGAGTGGACTGGCCCACCTAGCTTTGTCTGCTTGACCCGTAGAAGTAGTCTCCTAAAGGCGGAGAAAGGGAATTAGCCACCCGTGGATTTGAGTAATAGCCCCTCACTGCGTCCCTATTTATCACCTCTGATATTCCCGTTCACAAAGCTCACCTTATAGTTTTGAATGATGAGCTCTCCATCCTGCGAGGAACGCAGGGGTGCGTTGATGGCCAGTTACTTCACTGGCTTGAGGATATTGGAAGAGTTCTAGACAAATCTTGGCTCCAAAACTCCTAGCGAAGGACCGTAAGCATATAGTTCTTAAGAGTTCAAAAATGTATGAATAATCACTCTTGTCCAATTCCTTTGTTTATCTTGCAGCTTAGACCCAAAAGAAGATAGCTCTGTGGCAGCTAAAGCGTTCAGGTAAGAGTCTGTGCTGTCCGTTAAATGATGCCAAAGTTTAACTTGCTGTTTTCTCTTCCCTTACAGGTGCGGTGTAAGACGATTTGGCGTGCTGGTGAATACCACCTCCGGCAGTAAAATCAGGTAAGTGTATGGTGGCAAGAGATTGTCGTTGTTTGTTTGCCCTCGGCTCACCTTGTTGTTTTCTTGTCCCCCTTAGGTGCTGGAATGCGGCTACATAATGATGGAGGAGTGCCGGATCGTAGAGATGCTGCAAGGAACGGTGAGTATGGCGCGGCGCTGCTGCTGGTGATGCAACATGTATAAATAAAGTCTTTTTCTTGTTCAAAGGTGCGATGAATCCGGAATCAGGTAAGAAACCCAATCTTCTTGTTCTAACCTTTCTTCGTCTCTTTCCCCTTCTTTCTAGGCGCTCTGGACTCGAGGCGGGCGTGGCACGGGGCTGGATGCTGACTGCAGGCACGATGAGCGTTACGCTGCAGGATGCAGAATAACGCGAAGCGTGTGCTCCCCTTCGGGCGTGGTTTAAATAGCCCCCAAAGTAGTCCCAGGTAAGTATTCCTCCACAACCACACCCGAGTAACAAAATAGTCCCTAGGTAAAGTAGTTCCTTCCAAGCCTCACATGGGCTTGGATCTCTTACAGCATGGTCTGCATTAGGTAAGTTTTAACATATGAGCCTGGCGTCTATGGCGCCAGGACTGTTCCCCCATATGAGCCTGGCCCCATAGACGCCAGGACTGTACCCATGTAGCCCTAACCAGGGTTGCTGGGCTTTCTCTGTGTAACATGATGCCTGCTTCCAGGGTTGCTGGACTTGGTCTGGATGCCTGGGGGTAGGCATCATGACACACAATTAAGGGTTATGAGAAAGTGGCCGGGGGGAAACCAACACAAAATATGGGTGCAACAGGATAGGGCGGTCGCGGGAACACCCCTACAGGGACTCCTGTGGCTAGACAAAAAGAAGAAACAGCCTAATACAAAGATAAGTGAGATAATAGGGGTAGGCTTAGACATGTGGGGTGAGGCAATAGGCAGGGGAGCTCTTTCGACAAAACCCTCAGCATTTTCCCCTCTGTTTGGAAACCCAGAATTCCATCCGGTGATGGAAAAAGAAGCTTTCAAGAAGTGGGAGAAAGCTGGATGCCAGAAAATAAGGGGCATGTACCAAGGGCAAACATTTAGATCCTTTGAGGACTGCACCCAAGACATAGGCTTGGAGGAAAGGGACAGATTCAAATACAATCAATTGAAACATTGGCTAAGTACCACAACAATAAAAGAGGCAGGCACTAGACAACTGACATCCTTTGAACAATTTATCACAATGAATACAGGATCGTAAAGCCTAGTCTCAAACCTATATAAACATGTGAATGACCAAGAAGAACAAGTACAGTGGAACTACATGAGGAAGTGGGGAGAAGCATTAGCAGAACCTATTCCAAGAAAACAATGGGAATATCTGTGGAGCCTAATCCCTTAACTAACCAGATCCATCCAACACATGGAGATGTATATCAAACTGACTTTACAATGGCACTTCATGCAGAAAGAATCCATACAATGTTCCCCCAAGCGTCAGACCAATGTTGGAGAGGATGCAACAGAGACTGGCAGCACATATGAGGAACTGCCCTAGGCTACAAGAATTCTGGGGTGGAGGTCAAGTAACAGATGTTGGAAATATAGTGGGGCTCAGACCAATTGGGGGCCAAATTCTGGATGTGGGAACCGAAAGCGAAGACACCAACAAAAAAAATTGCACAAAATTGGAAATACCAAACTCCCCCAAAGATACATGATTGGTTGCATCAAGTCTGGAACTTCGTGGCACTCCAATGGGTAACCTACAAAATCCAAGGAGACCAAGGGAGATTCCAACAGAAATGGGGTCCAGTGCTGAATTAGCGACTACATGGCACAGTGGTGCACACATAAGATAAGAATATTGCAGATTCTATGTTCCCTAATGAGCAAACTAGCGGGCCACAACCTCTGGCGGGGAGGAGACGGGGAGTTGGGAGAAGTTATGTTATGTTACCTATGTTCTATATGATGTAAAAACTAATAAAAATATTCTTTTTAAAAAGCATTTCCCCTTTAAATTTAAAGGCACGCGGAGGTGCAGCCATGGATACTCCACAGGCCCCGCCCTCCGGTGCCACACTTCAGTCCCCTATTACGTGTCGGCCAGATGTTTTATCTTGACTAACTACATTTTAGGAGGGAGGATGGTGGGTCGTATGGAGGAAAGAGGACTAGGAGTACGTTAGTCACTACGGAGAATAACTTGTAATTACTCCTACATACGGCCGCCCCCCTTTCCTCCATAATGTATGGGCGATTACAACTCATATTAGCCCTTAAGGGGACGGAGGAAGTATAGTATTATGCAAAGAGATTCCTCAGCACTGCTTGGCCAAAGGCTGCATCAGACCTGGCACCGCTGACTAAACAGTAGTGCTTGCAGAAGGAGATGCCCATGTAACTGCCCTTCTAACGGCCTGCCATGGTACATGCCTTTGAAAAGCCACAGCGGTGGTCTCTGCCATGACCGCACGACCATGCAAGTTTGTTGGGACACTCACTGTTCTCTACCTTATACGCTTCAGCGATAGCCGCCACCATCCATCTTGCTAAGGACCCTTGAGACCCTGGAGTTGCTCCTCCGTACATTGTACGCAAAGCATCCGACTTGCAGAAAGTTTTTGTTTTATCCAGGTAGCGTTCTTTGTTCTATCAAGACAGGGTAAAACCCTTTCTGCATTCAACTGTGGATTGGGAAAGAAAGTTGGAAACACTATCTGTTCGTGTAACTGGAACATTGTGACCACCTTTGGTAAGAAATCTGGATGCGTGCTCAGCACAACCTTGTCCCTGTGGAAGGTAGTGTAAGCATCTGTTGCTACGAGCATCTGGATCTCGCGGACTCTACATGCTGACATGAGACCAACCAGCAACGCTGTTTTAATAGTAACCAGTCTAATGTCCGTAGAGGCCATCGGCTTAAAAGCAGCTTATGTGCAAGCGCGTTTAGCACCACATTGAGATACCAAACCGGGTGCAGGCGTTTAACTGGAGGATACAATCTCGTTAAACCTGTGAGATGTCCTTTCACCACCGGATTTGACATGGAATAGGACATGGAATCTATAGCTGCCAGATAGGTGCCACAAGACTCCACCTGTACTGCTGACATTGACAGATACGCAGCGAACAAGAACACGGAATATGGGATCAGGAGATCCATTGCCCAAAAGCAGAACCATGCCCACTTGCTTTCATATTAACTCCTGGTGGAGTCCTTTCTAGCCTTCTGGATAATTTGCTGATTTTCCTTCGATAACTGCAAATGTTGCAGGGTAACATGTTCAGGTACCAAGCCACAAGGGCTATCTTCTCTGGTGATGGATGAACTATGGCACCCCCTTGTTGAGTTAGAATATCGATTGCCCCCCAGGGTAGAAGAGTAGGGCCCCGCAATACTATCTGGACTAGGTCGGAGTACCAAATCTTGGCTGGCTACTTGGGAACCCGCTCTTATGAGGCGCTGCCCCTGAGGCTCCCTGAGCGTCTGCATCACCCTCTGGATTAGGGGAGTTGTTGGGTAAGCATAGGCCCAAAGCTTGTCCTAGGACAGGTGCAGAGTGTCCGCCTAGAGATTGCCTGTCCCTTCCCATCCAAGACTCTAATTGGTTGCACTTCTTGTTGAGGTCTGTGGCAAAAAGATCCACTGTAGGATGGCCCCATGCTTGGAACATGTCGCTTAGGATTTGGCGACATGGCTCCCATTCATAGTTGTCGTCTCCCAGCCTGCTGAGCCTATCTGCTTCCACATTGCTGCTGCTCGGGAGGTGCACTGCTGATAGGTGGATGTTGTGAGATGGCCCAGTCACAGATCTGTATTCTCAGTCTGCACAGGAGGGTGGATCTGGTTGTTATGTAAAATTTCACTTATTGCTGTTTTACCTCTATATTTGTGGACCCCACAACTTTTTGCTTTTGTTTCAGCTGGCTGTCCTCACATTCTGCCAGCAAAGCACAGCCTTCAGCTGCGCTGCACTGGGCTTTCACTCCTCGGTCTGAGGAAACTGACTTGTCCTTCTGACTGTCATTACTGGGATACATTGTTTCCCTTAGTCTTATGACTTAGCTGCCACTTTTGTCAACTGTATTTCAGTGCGCAGTACATTACGGTACAGCGCACTGGGGTCCTTGTGTTTCTGGGCCCTTGACATCCCTTAAGGATTTGTTGGTAACGGGACAATGTGCCTAGGAGTAGACTAGTGACAGCAGAAGATTTTCATGTATTTGTATTACCTTTTACCGAGCCATACCACGCTTACCGCGTTTGGCTCATGACGGTGGCTAGTGTCTGTCATGGTCGTGCCACAAGGTCTTTGGTCTTCTCCTGTGGCTATTTTGTCCTTTGGCCTTCACCTTGCTCTTGGAGACCCGGTGAGTCCTTATTTGAGCATGCATTCACCCACAAAAGCCAGTGTTATCCGCGGGATAATGCAGGTCACGTGTGTGAGTACCCAGGAAGTGGGCTGGGACTGACTGGTCCCAATCCACACTACTGGTGCCAGGATGTCTGGTGTGCACGAGAGCATGAGAGCTGCAGTGGTCTCTGATTGAAACATTGCTAGCATGCATGAGTGGAGCAGATTTCATTGGCCAGCTGGGATGCAAGCACTCACTGGACTTTCAGATATGAGGAGGGTCAGACCCGCAGATCGCCCTGAGGTCCGAATCGACCTCTACACTGACCCAAGTATCCGTGTAACGCTCACCTGGTTCCCACGGGGGCGCTGGTCTAGTCTGGATTGCTGTGGCCTCTTCTAGCGTGATGCGCAGGACCCGGAACACCGATTGGACAGGACCTCCAAATCGTGCTTGCCTGGCCCGTAGGAATATCCTTCTTATGGTTTGGAAGGATGAACTCTCCATCCTGCTTCTGGTGCAGGGGCGCGCGTTCGTCCAGTTACTTCACTGGTTTTCAGAATGGCGCTGGCAAAATCCACTTGACTTTCCTGAGCGATTCGCTGTAAGTATGAAAGTTCAAAGTTCAAGTGAGGCCCCCTTTATGTTGTCTTTCTAACCTGTGATCTGTCCTTTATTTCAGGTGCAGAATGAAGGCGATGCGTCGAGGGGTTAAACTGCCGAGGTGAGTAGTGATGAGGGCAATCCCTCTAAATGTCCTTATTCCCCAGAAATGTCTCTTGTCCTTTCCCCATGGGGCCTGGGGTACGGTACCTGCCAACGGGGCTGCGCCGACCCGAAATGTGGAAGAAAAGCCGGTAAGTATTATGGCTGTTAATCAGGCTTTCCTTCTGTGTTCCTTCTGCTCACCTTTTGTTTCTTCCTCTCTCCCCTAGGTGCAGAGATGTGGTGTCCGATGCTGACAGCCGCGATGGAGCCGGGAGATGTCTCGAGGACAGGTGAGTGAAGCGTGGCTCTGCAGCGAGCAACACAATGCTTTTAAATGGAAGTCTTTCTTCAGGGATGCTGGCGAGAAGATTCCGGATGCAGGTAAGAAGTTTGAAATAGTCCTTGGTTTTCACCTTTCGCTTCTCTTCCTTCCTTGCAGGTCTTCCAGGTTCGAGGCGGGCGTGGCTGGAGTCCAGGAGCAGGAGCAGACCCGGTGAGCATTAAGCTGCAGGAAGCAGGACAATGCTAAGCATGAGCTGCTGTCTGGGCGTGGCTTAAATAGCCTCCAAAGAAGTCCCAGGTATGTATCCTTCCCCAACTAGGTATGTATCCTTCCCTGGCCACGCCCGAGTGAAAAAATAGTCCCTATGAAAAAATAGTCCCTTTCAGGTCTCAGGGAGGCCTGAAGCGTGCAGCATGGTCTGCATCAGGTAAGTGCACAAAACACCTCCCTTTATGAGCCTGGCGCCTATGGCGCCAGGACTGATGTCCAACATGAGCCTGGCGCCAAAGGCGCCAGGACTGAGTCCAAAGAGCCCCTATAAGGGGCAGCTGGGCTTTTACCCGAGGGCATGATGCCTGCTTCCGGGGGTGCTGGGCCTGGCCTGGTGCTCCGGGGGTAGGCATCATGACAATCCGGAGAAGCTAAGCAGATCCAAGGACTGTCCAGAACCACACAGAGAAGGTTTGACACCCTGAGCCCCCTGTTCCGGTTTATTGGTTGGCACTACAACGGCCAATGTAAAAAAGCTGAAGACAATCCAAAACGGAACGGTTAGACCAGTGTGTGGCCTAGGACGCCGAGACCATGTATCCAGTGCTCGGAGGAAGCTGCACTGGCTCCATGTTCACCAAAGGGTCCAGTTCAAAGCATCCTGCCTAGTATAAAAGTGCCTTGCAGGCACAGCCCACAGATACCTTCAGTCACGTATCAAGAGACTGCCATACAGACAAACCCTACACTCCAATGATAGGGATCTCCTATTACAACCACATTTTAAATTGAAGACATACGGATCGGAGTTTTGATGCTTGGGGATCAAGAGTTTGGAACAATCTCCCCCTATCCATTAGACAATTGCCATCATCCGCTAAATTCAGGAGAGCCCTTAAAACCCATCTGTTTGATGGAGGTGGTATGTAGGCTTCCTGCTATCACTGACCCTCTGACCGTACTGTTAACTTAGTGTAATTCTTGCTATTTATTTTTTGGTTGTACTGTCTGTTGAGCACTTGAGGCCTGCGGGCGAGTTGGCGCTTTATAAAATCTATTTGAATAGAATAGAGCCCTGCTTTGCGCTCAATCTCCGAAGACCTGCAAAGGTGCTTCAACCCTTTTGAGTGGTGGGACCAATCACTCAACATCTCCTTGGTGCCCTGCAAACAAGCCTTATCGAACAAGCCTCGGGGCCCTCCAGTGGACTGACCAGCTTGTCCCTTGGCACCCGTCCTGTAGTGTTGCTACATCGAGTTTCGGCTCCAGCTTTGGAAGAACCCTAGTACGCACTGAGAGGCACCTTCTTGACAAATCTCGTCGTCCCTGCTGCTTTGGGCCGCAAGAGAGAAACGCGTGTCAGTTCGCAAAACTTTGGTGCTCCTGCGTCACTGTGCTACAGTGGCGGTCGCTGCTGGTGACTTTCCCACCTTTCTTCAAGTGTCCCAAGACCAGCCGCACTGGTGTTACCTTTGTCCTGCATTTGTGACGAGAGATACAGCTCCTGATGTAAATCGGACCTGAACTGGGTCGCCCAGCCCTTTAAGGTGAGTAGTAATACCCTGGAGATGGATGGGGATGCAGATTTTATTCATACAACAATAATCAAAATGACTCTGGTAGTTTGGAAAAAGGGGAGTCCGTTTTATTAACAAGTATATAAAACAGGGAGTACAACGAACATCAGCAGTCGTTCAATCCTCTTACTCGACTCATTTTAGTAGAAACTGAGGTTATATTACATAAAATCATCATCATTGACATTGACTTGTGTCACTACTAACATGGCAAACTACAAAAACCTATCAGGGAAAGTGATAGGCTCCAACTGTAAAAGAAAGTGATAGGGTGCTTAGCATCAGGTGGGGCCACTAAGCCCTCCCCTCAAAATGGCCACTATGAACGTCACTAAATACACGACGTTCCATTGGCTACACAAACTATAGGACCCTTGATTACACGGTCCTCTACAATTGGTTGGCTTCTAACCCCCATAAGTACTTTTCCACTCAAATTTAGCAGCTGAACATCCAGATGTTAGTGGGCTCATCTCGAAACTAACTTCCCACCAATTGTTATATCAATCCATCATCACCTCAATGGTCCAGTGTCAATTAGTGCTTTGAAGTTTGGCCTTGACTATGTACTGCGCTCTGATAATTTTAAGGAGTGTAAGGACAGCCTGCCCTTGTGCGTAGGTGTGACCATCTCGTCCTTCCAAGTTCTTTCTTCCACGTGACTGGAGACCCTGAAATCGAGCTTTTAGTGTATTTGATATTATTTTTTAATAGTCCTCGGACGTATTTTGTTTTGTCAAAGCCGCCTGAACAGGAGCCTCTTGTTCCTTCACACAATTTGTATCCAATGTCAGGCAATTCCTGTTTGATAAGACTTTTAGCTTCTTGGCTCATTCAACTCCCGCTGAGATTCATTTGTAACTAAAATTGCTTTTAACTGCGAGGTGAGGCCTTCTTTGCCCATGTTAACGTTCAGTACTGCTTTATAACGTGAAATGGAAACATCAATCTTTTATTTATTTCCGAGATATTACATGGCCACAGTAGTGGCCATGTAGTTATGGTTAAGTTGCTGTTTCCATAGGAAGAGCACTTTTTGGGTGGCTTATAACTTCGCTCTCCCTGGACGGATCCTCACCAAACTTTGCAAAAAAAGTATTTGGGTCACTCTGAACTTTTTTGCAAAGTTTGGTGAGGATTCGTCCAGGGGGGGCAAAGTTATAGGGGGGGTCCCAAAACCTTTTTTTTTCCCATAGACTGAATGGGAAAAAACTTTTGCTCGCACCTACAGCCCAAACCGCTGGACGGATTTCCACCAAATTTAGACCAGGAGCAGCGGCTTGGTCCCGAAAGTGTGCTTTTGCAAATTTGGTGAAAATCCGTCCAGTAGTTTTTTTTAAAATGACCAAAAAGTAGGTAAAAATAAATTAGTGATATCTGTGTTCGGTTCGCGGACACACTTCCCCGTTCGCTCCGCGGACAGTGTCCTGATTGGCCAATCGTCTTGCGTGATGTTCGCGGACATGCAACGTGTTCGCTGATTGGACGGCGTGGAGCGTGAAGCGCGTCAGATTTTTCGGTAGCGCCCGCCATCTTGGATTCGCGAACGTCCGCGGACAGCGCGGTGAAACTTTGTTCAAAATGTGTATTTTGTAGAGTGTGTTGGTGTGTAGGAGTGTTTGGGGAGGGTGGGAGTGTATGAGATAGGATGAAAGTTGTGTTTTTCATGTGTTAGACGTTCTTTTTGTGTTCGATTTGTTTGCGGACATCGCAGGTGTTCTGAAATGTTCTAAATAAACTGACTGGGGGGTGTTCTAAGGACTCAATATGTGTCTGTTTTGTTCGCAAGCAAAGTGAAACTGTTCTAAGAACACTCGCGGTGTCCGGAGAGTGTTCGTAGGGGGTGTCCTGAGGACGCTGTCCATATTGTTCTCTGTCAAGTTGGATGTGTTCTAAGAACACCCGCGGTGTCCTGAAATGTTCGCAAATAAACAAAATGGGGGTGTTCTGAAGACGCTTCTAAGAACACTCGCAGTGTCCGGGGAGTGTTCGCAGAGGGTGTCCTGAGGACGCTGTCCGTATTGTTCTCTGTCAAGTTGAATGTGTCCTAAGAACACTCGCGGTGCCCTGAAATGTTCGCAAATAAACAAGATGGTGGTGTTCTGAAGACGCTTCTAAGAACACTCGCGGTGTCCGGGGAGTGTTCGTAGGGGGTGTCCTGAGGACGCTGTCCATATTGTTCTCTGTCAAGTTGAATGTGTCCTAAGAACACTCGCGGTGTCCTGAAATGTTCGCAAATAAACAAGATGGTGGTGTTCTGAAGAAGCTTCTAAGAACACTCCCGGTTGTCCTGGAATGTTCGTAGGGGGTGTCGTGAGGACGCTGTCCGTATTGTTCTCTGTCAAGTTGAATGTATTCTTAGAACACCCGCGGTGTCCTGAAATGTTCGCAAATAAACAAAATGGGGGTGTTCTGAAGACGTTTTTGAGAACACTCCCGGTGTCCTGGAATGTTCGTAGGGGGTGTCCTTAGGACACTGTCCGTATTGTTCGTTGTTAAGTTGAAAGTGTTCTAAGAACTATCGCGTTGTTCTGAAATGTTCGTAGGGGGTGTCCTGAAAACGGTGTCCGTATTGTTCGCTGGCAAGTTCAAAGTGTTCTAAGAACACTCACATTGTTCGCGGACATTAAAAGTTTCCCATAGATCATAGTTGAAATGTTTGACTCTATGCTGCGGTGGTTGTTGCCAGGGCATAGAGTCTTGGGTGCATGGCCATTTGGCCATGCACCCAAGACTCTATGCCCTGGCAACAACCACCGCAGCATATCAGATTCATATTTGCTTATAACTTTGGGTGAAAAACAAATCTATAAGGAACAAAGGTATTAGATACTATGGATGTGATATGCTGCTATGGTTGTCCTTATTGTATACATACTGTTTGGTCTAGTAATGGGAGTCCATGTTTTTCTTCTTCATTACTGTGATAAAAGAAAATAGCATGTTAGTATTAGTATTTTGTAATGACTTATTACATTGTATAAGCAATATACTTTTATTTTTTTTCGACCCTCATATTTAGTAGAGTACAAATCAGAGTACTGTGCAATTTGCTCAGTTTCTGTATTTGTTGCTAAAATCATTGTGTCTGTGGGAGAAAAAAAAATCCATGTTGGATTAAAAAAAAACCCTTTTTCTGTTATGCTACAGTTTATTTGTTTGTTTGTCTTCAATGTTCACTTTTTGTTTCTGGCTAATGCTTTATACTTTGCTTTGTTGTATTTTTTTTGGAGCAGTAACAGATTCTTCATTTGTTTTGATATTATAAAATTTTGGAGCAGTTAGATACCAATTGGCATATTCTAACTGTCTATTTTTTAATATATTTTAGTGGTTTTGATTTATCTATTTGGATATTGTTAAATTTTGGGACAGTTAGATACCAATTGGCGTATTCTAGCTGTGTATTTTTTGGCCTAATTTAGTGGTATTCATTTATCTGATTAGTTGTTGTAGAATCTTTGAGCTGTTAGATAGCTTTTGGAGTATTCTAACAGTTTATATTATTTTAACACAAATTTACTTAAAGGTTTAAATACAGTTTATTTATCAAATTTTGGTTTTAAGAACATCAAATAAGCGTTTATAAGATTTGCTGGTAATCTCTGCTTTTGAGTAATGGTACCATCATTACATTCAAACCATCCACATTTCTTTTTTATATATGCCGTGTAGTGCCCTGAATTGGTTGTGGCTCCTGCGTGGTAGATTATACCTATTGTTGTGAAGGTTTTCTTACCAAGTGATATTTGACTATGTGTGAATCCAGTCAGCTTGCAGTTGTTTTTGGTACCATCTGTATTGTAATGTAGAAGCATTAGTATTACGTATTTACTATGTGTTTGTATTACTAACGTGGAGCGATTATCTGAATTGCAGGTAGAGCATAATCTACCATGGTTTGCATTTTGTACAAGTTGCTGAAAGGGAATGGATTCACAATTTGGTATTGATATATATATGAAGCGTTCATTGGGAATTTCTTCTTGTGTCACATTGTTGCACAGAGTGCATGTATGTTTCCACATGTATGAAATCTGGAAGATTTCATTTATAGGTATGTTTTTGTTTTCCAGTACTAATAGTAAGTACATTAGAAATTCTTGTGGATCTTCGTGTGAGTTTATAGTGAATTTCACCATTCCAGCACAGTAGTCCAATTGTCGTCTTATTCCAAAAACACTATATGTGTTGTCAGGATTGTTTGCTGCATTTCTGTGAAGTACTAACATTTGCAAACACAAAGGGTCTGTACTGTGTAAGTAAATGTTGTCAACAATTGGTGGTAATTGAAATAGAATATTCATTGCTACATTTGCATAGCAACTTACACCAACTATATTTGAGAATTTAAATGGTCCAGGTAGTTCTGTATCTAACTGCTTTTTTTGGAGTTTGTCTTCCTTCTTTAAAGTACCACCTGGTTTACTTTCTCTAATTGATTCTTTTTAGTTTGTAGTACTTGATGAAGTATTAGTTTCTTTTACTCTCTTTGGAGTATTTGCAGTGACGTCCTGTTGCATTTCTGTTTGATTTAGTTTTCTTTTACAACGTTTTAGTTTTTGTGGAACAGAATATGTGTTTAGATGGGGAGTGTATAGTGAGCGAAGTCTATTATATTCTAAAATGCAAGGAATATCAGCGTTTACTTTACTTGCATCAAAGTTGATTAGAAATAGACCGTCAAGTGTACGTAAGCGTGATAGTGCTACGTAGCTCATGCCTTCTTTAAAGACTGTGGTACCAATATTTATCATTGCTTTGTCTAGGGTAAGACCTTGTGATTTATGAATCGCGACTGCGTATGCAAGAGTTATAGAAAATTGTTCTCTGCGTACATACATATCTTTGAAGAGAAGGAATCTAGCTGTTGAGCGTCCTATCCGTTTTACTTCTGAAAGTTTGTCAAAGAGTATATTGACAAACTGAATTTTGTTGTCACGTGGGTATGTTTGAAAGCCAACAACTGTACCCAGTGCTCCATTAACTAGTCCTTCGTCCACGTCAAGGTTACGTTTAAGCATTACTCTGCAATTTAAGGATAATTTTAACATCTTTTCCAAGCCTGCTGTGTTTGAGATTGATTTTTCTAAATTATTTAGTCTTGTTGTGGCTTGGTCACACATGGGTAGTGTCATACCATGTACATCTAGTTTGTCTGTGGCGCTAATTTCCATTATTGGTTGCATTTCTTTACTTAACATTATTTCATTGAATTTTAGACAGCTTGCAAGAGTTGGCATTAAGGCCATACAATTGACATTTTTGTGGGCTAATTGTTCCATAACATCTGTAGCACATGCATTACCGCCATAAAGTGCATTAATGTGCCGGGTTTTCAATGTTGCTTCGGCTTCTTTAGAAAGTATACCAACTCTCAAACTTTTTAAAATATTGGCATAAGTTAGATATGCAGATTGGCGCATGTTTTCTGTTAATTCTCTGTATTGGAAATGTTGCCAAAGGTTGACATTTCCAATGCTGCCAACAGTTTTACGGCAGAGTTTGTGCCCTAATGTTTTAAAAAATATAGGTTCACCTTTTACTGGTGTTAATTGAAGCAGATCTCCAAAAACAATAATGTGTTTTCCTGCAAAGAGCTCTTCATAGTCTGTTTTGAGTACTTCTTGTAATCTGAGGTGAATCAAAGCTAACATCAGGTTGGAGACCATGCTCACTTCATCTATTAGCAGCATTTTCATTTGTTTCAATACTCTGCGTAATTCCATTGCAGCTTCTGCAGAAAGTTTGTAATAGTCTAATTTGTTCTGGTGTTCTACTGGTAATAGTAGTAATCGGTGTAATGTAACACCACCTATGTTGTAGGCAGCTAAACCTGTGGGAGCAGTGACAACAGCTGACAGTTTGTTGTTTGTCAATTGTTGAAGGAACTTACTAATGATTTTGATTAGGAATGTTTTGCCAGAACCAGCTTCACCACTGACGTACAGTAGTATAGGTTTATAATTATGGCAGGAACATTCTTTATTTTCATGTTTTACACCATGTGCAATTTGTTTTGTTACTTCTTGAAAAATGCTACTTTG
The DNA here is from genome assembly GCF_040938575.1 of Ambystoma mexicanum. Classification (NCBI taxonomy): domain Eukaryota; kingdom Metazoa; phylum Chordata; class Amphibia; order Caudata; family Ambystomatidae; genus Ambystoma; species Ambystoma mexicanum. The sequence goes on along the minus strand of NC_090927.1, from coordinate 536,085,015 downwards.
CTCATTGTTTAGTTTTGATTGTAGTATAGTTAAGTCTTCCTTATCTTCATACTGACACATTGTGTTTTCTACTTCTATCATAGCTAATTCTGCCTCATTTGTTATTAGTGGTTCTCCCAGTGGTTCTTGGCTTCCTGTTACAGAAGGTTGACTACTGTCAGGAGTATCCTTATCTAGTTGGGCTTGGAGTTCTTCTTCATGTTGCTGTTCATTGTGCAACATTGTTTTGTACTGTGTAAAGTTTACATCAGTTATAGTGCTTTCATTTGCTTTGAAAGCATCCTCATATGAGTCATAGTTATCTAGTAATTGTTCTTCTTTTCTCCATGGTTTGAAGAGTTGTAGCAGGGACATGTAATATACTTCTTTATGTTGAGGAGTCTTCAATGACAATTTGATATGATTAATTAAATTTGGTTTAGTGAGTTTAACTAAGCTGCCTTCACAGTCTGTCACTCTATATTTACCTTTTTTTTCATCAGGTTTCATATTATTTTTGTATGTGTAGTTTTGGGCTATTTGGTATAGACACATGTTTTCCAAAGTATTACTTCTGTTTGGGTAGTATGTGTCCAATAAATTGTTTTTTAAAATGTCTTGGCTGTTGGGATCATGTTTGGCTATTGTTTCTATATCTTCATATGATTTTAGAACTCTTTTTCTAGATTTAGCTGGACCAAGACTTAGCCATACTATATTTTCAGATTTACCATACAATGAAGTACCAGTTAAACGATCAGCTGCTTCATAAGATCCACATTCTCTATGAGTGAGCATTTTTATGCCCAAGCTGTATAATTTCTGAGATACTGTTTTATCTGATGACAGGTCATTCCAGAGGTCTTGGAGCTCTGTCTTTTCTGCTTTAGTTAAGTATGCTGTGACATATCGTGCAACTGCAGTAGAATTGTCTGCAATGTACTGCACATCTATGTTTGCATTCCATAAGTGGGCAATGATTGCATTATAATCATTGATATATTTTTCTTCTTCTTTTCTTTTTATGTAATATGTATTTTTAGGTGACTTACCTTTAACACTATGTCTAACTGAAGACATGAGGTTGTTTACTTGACCTATATTTGTAACTTGTCTAGGGAAACCAAATCGGCATTTGGTGTAGTATTTGCCTTTGTTTTTGTATTTGCGACGACAATATTTTCCACATTTGTGTCTTTGAAATTGTAAAATATGTGCATGAAGATCACTATTTGTGGCTTCTGATGGAATTTCACAAGTGACATATTTTTCAATAAACTGTAAAACAGTGGCATCACTGTCTTGACCAAATTTAGGAGCATCTTTAATCCATAAAAGCATGTGGATATGTGGTGCTCCTCTGGCTTGGTATTCTTTTCTCCAAAAGAAGTGTTGCACTTCTCCAAGGGGAGGAACAGTTTTATTACAAATAAAATGTAGCATAGCAATGAAGCGATGGTGAAAATATCTTGAAACATTAACAGGATCCAAAGAACAAAGTTCTCCAGGTGTTAGAATATCTATGTTTGTTTTGTTTTTATTTGATATGCGTAGGAAATCATGTAAATCTTCCCATGCATATTCTGCACAACTTAATGTAACAAACCAAGTGGGTGGACCAAGGTTTCTGATCATACAACTTACATCTCCATGACGTCGAAACCAGTACTCTTTAGTACCACGCATATTTGCTAATAGATTTGTAATATTTGATTGTAAAACCTCATCCTTTTGTTGCACTTTCTCTAATAATTGTGTAGCTGTCATATTTTGAAAGTGTGATCCTGATTTTAATATGTGTGCAACTCCGTAACATAAAGTTGCTAGTTCACTTTCAAAGAGTAGGTGGAATATGTATTCCACATTTTGTCTAAATCTGGGATCTTCAGAATACATCCGTAATGAGCGGTATTCTGAAGCTGATATTTGAATAGGTCTATCATCATACCTGCGGAGTGGCGAGTGCATTGAAGGGGGCATTTTCCCAGCCCCTGTCTTACCTCGGCGAGCGAAGATTTGCGTGCGCACTGTAGGGGGGTTTTGCTAGCCCTGAGTGGGGCTAAGAATGGAATTCAATTTTGTAAATAAACCTTTGGAGGCCGCCGTGTGCACCTCTTTGGTGCCTCCACAAGAACGGACTGGCCGCTACGGAGTCGCGTGCGAGCGCACGCGACACGTAGATGTAACGTGATATATCCATCATAACCAATGATGCATTGATGCGCGTCATTGGTGTTTCTATGCCAATGGGCCGGCCACTAAGGAGGCGGGCGTGTGTACGCGTGACACGTGGATGTCACGTGACACAATTATTTGACATGAATGGAGCTATACGGAGTCAGAGGCATGAACACGTGACACGCGAATGCGGGTCACGTGATACATGAAGGAAAGGCCGTCGCCCCCTTGTCTCCTATTTAACACACAGAGATTTGAGTCATAGGGGATAGACGCGCCAATGCAGAGCGCTGCGCTTTTGACTGAAAAGGCGCCCTTGTTATGCAATCTTCATGTAAGTACATGTGCAAACTCTTTCCGGCAGGGATGCTTTAATCTTGTCCTTGGGACAATTCTGTAGTGTATTCTTACCCTTGACTGCAGATCTTACAAATAAATAAAAAAGTAAACTTGCCGTTGTTGGCCGGGACCAAACGAATGATTTTTTGTTCCCCCTTATATCTTTGCCCTAAAATACTTGCCTATGAGATATAAATTGTAGCCTCCCCATATTGAGAGCTTCTGACATCCAGTCTGTTGAAATATCATTATAAACTTTGTAATTATTCACAGATGTATTCCACGTGGACTGGACAGTAAAAATTGGACACTAATCTGTGGCACACCAGTTTTTAGAACAAAAGGGAGTGAATACCAAGGGTGAGTTGAGTTGAGATTCCTCCGTTGTTACTAAGATTACAGGAGTTGTTTGGGAGCATTCTATACCATCGTTAGAACTATCACCTATGTTGTGGGTATTTTTTCTAAAATAGCATTGTGGCTAATAAATGAAGGTGGCACTCTTCGACATCAAGAGATGAGACCTTGATATTGAGATTGGGAATTGAGGTGGTGTTATGCGATAGCCATGGTGCTGTGTTTGTTGTGGTTGGCAAACTAGTGTTGTGCCATCCTAAATCCAATAAGTGGAATTTAGCAGCTCCCTAGTAACTGTGGTTCATTTTGTTGATCCCACAGGTTCCTTCCCAGACTGTTCCAGTTCCATGACACCTACTGCAGGGTGGTAATGTACCATGCCATCTATTGTTTTTTTTTTTTTTTTAAACTTGTATTTATTAGTTTTACATAGATATTTACATGAAAAGAAGCAAGAACAAAAGGAAAAACAATATAACTTTGAATCTTATAACATTCCCTTCCCCCCTCCTCCCTCCCTCCCCTCGGGTCGGATAGAATCATTTTGTCCAGGGTTCCTGTTATGCGTTGAATATGTCTGAGATTTTTATGTTGTGGGGGCACCATTGTTCCATAAAGTCTGACTGGAGGTATTGCAGGGTCTCTTCCCATTCTTTTACAAATTTGTCTCCTGTTCCTTGAAGTTTGTGAGTAATTTTCTCCATTGTTATATGGGCCCATACTTTCTGTAGCCAGGTATAGGTCAGTGGGGTATTTTTGTTTTTCCAGTTCTGCGCAATGGTGGTTCAAGCTGCTATGAGTAGTCCCATGAAAGATCTCCATTGCGTTTTGCTGTATTGCCTTGCTGTGTCGTCTCTGATTCCGCAGAGCCACACTTCCTCCCCCATCAACCCCACATCCGGGAATATTTTGCCCATCTCGTTTTTCACTTCCTCCCAGAAGGGTCTAATGCCTTTACAGTCCTGCCATATGTGTCTCCATGTTCCCACTTCGTCACATCCTCTCCAGCAGTGGTTGGACGTGTTGGGGTACATTGAGTGGAGCCTCTCTGGTGTGTAGTGCCACTGTGTCATAACTTTGACCAACATCTCCCTAGTTTGTGCCGACCGGGTCATTCTGGGGATCTGTTTCCATAGGTCCTCCCATTGTTTATCCGTTGGTTCCACCCCCAGTGTTCTGCCCCATTTTATTCTGTATGACCACTTAATGCTTTCCCCTTGTGAGTTTATGTATTTGTATAGAGTTGATACCCACTTTTTTTCCCCCGTGTTGGATATGATGTATGTTTCGAACCCTGTAAGGTCCCTGGTTGCTGCCTCGGTGATTATTGGAGAGTTTAGCCAGTGCTTTAGTTGTTCATACCTATATCTATCGCTCTTAGGGATTTTCGTACCTGACAAGCACGACTCCAGGGAGACGATTTCCTTGCCCTCAAACATCTCGCCTATTTTAGTTATGCCCGCCTTCTCCCAGGTGTCATATGCCCCTTGTTCCATCCCCGGTGGAAATAGTGGGTTTCTACAGATGGGTGTAAAGGGTCCAACTGCCGTGGTCATTATGCCTTTTTTTGTTTGGCTAGCCCATGCTTCCAGCGTGGTTTTCATAATTTCGCTTAGCCTTAGATTTTCGTGCCTGTGCTGCCTCTGTTTCCAGAGAAGCTCTACTAGTGGGGTCCTTGCTACTGCTCTATCTTGTTTGGCCCATATCTGTTGCGGATCCTCCCCCACCCACTCCCTCAGAACTTTAAGCTGTGCTGCCTGGTAATATTTTCTAAAATGGGGGAGCGCCATTCCTCCTTCTCTGGTTGGGGCCGTGAGTATCATCCTGGCTATTCTCGGTGTTTTCCCTTTCCATATGAAGGACGATACTATTTTTGTTAGGGTTTTGAAGAACGTGTCTGGGACCCCCACCGGGAGCGCCTGAAAATAATATAGTACTTTTGGGAGGATGGTCATCTTAATTGATTGTATTCTACCCCACCAGGATATCTGTAGTGGGTTCCATCTATTTAATTCCTTTCGGATGTTTGTAATTAGCGACGGGTAGTTTTCCCCGTAGAATTGTTCTATTTTTGGGGGTATATTTATTCCCAGATATTTAATACCTTTCTGTTCTATCTTAAGGTCCAGTTGTTTTGCCTCCCTTTCTATGTTCGTTCTATCCCCTGCCAGGATGAGAATCTCTGATTTTTTTCTATTTATTTTTAGGCCAGAGATGGCCCCATAGTTTTCCAGTTCTCTAACTGTAGCCGATAAAGTGGATTCAGGGTCTTCTATGGTTATTAGCATATCGTCCGCATACGCAATTACTTTGTGTTGCTGGCCCGCCATTTCTATCCCTTTAATGTGTATTGACTCCCGAATTTTAATTAGGAGGGGTTCTAAAAAGAGAGCGTACAGTAGTGGTGATAGGGGGCAACCCTGTTTCGTTCCTCTCGTTATCGTTACTTTGCCAGTGAGCTCGCCATTAATGGCTATCCTACTTGATGGGGAATTGTAGTTTGCTCTGATACTCGCTATATATTGTTCCCCGAACCCCATGGATTCCAGTATCTTAAACAGTATTGACCACTCCACTCTATCGAACGCCTTCTCGGCGTCTACTGACAGTAGTATCGCTGGGGTGTGGGTTATCCCTATTTTCTCGACCAGATGGGCTAGCCTCCTAGTGTTATCGTGGGTTTGCCTACCGGGAATGAAGCCTGATTGATCCTCACTTATCAGTTTAGGAAGGAGCGGGGATAACCTTGTTGCCAGGATTTTCGTATATATTTTTGCATCTAGGTTGATTAGGGAGATTGGTCTGTATGATGCGGGGTTAATTGGGTCTTTGCCTGGTTTGTGGAACACCAGCACCTTCGCTTCATTCATTGTGGGGGTCACGTTGCCAGTGTCCTTGAAGGAGTTTAGGAGTTTTGTTAGGATCGGAGTCAATATGTCTGCATATTTTTTATAAAATGGGGCCGTGAACCCATCCGGGCCTGGAGCTTTGTTACTTGGGAGTCCTTTTATGGCTTTATTGACTTCCTCTTCGCTGATAGGGGTCTCTAGTGCTTGTTTGTCTTCTTCTGAGATTTTCGGGATCTTTAGGGCCTCTAAATATGATGTTTGGGCGTTAATATCGGGGTGTTCTGTTGAGTAGAGCGTTTGATAATATTGCCTCAGTGTTTCCCCCATGTCGTGTGTAGAGGTTTGAATGACCCCTTTCGCATCGCATATGGCCTTAATCGTTGTTTCTTTTTGTTTCGCCCTCAATTGTCGCGCTAGGAGTCTGTCTGCTTTGTTCGCTCTTATATAATATCTCTGTTTCAGATAGAGTAGATTCCTCTCTGCGCCCTTCGTACGTAGCATCTCTAGTTGGCCTTGTGTATGTTTCAGTGATTTTTTAATATCTTTGTGAGTTGAATCGTCAGCTTCTCTTGGATCTCCTCAATTGTTTTTTCCAGCTCTTTTTCCCACCGATCCCTTTGTTTATCTCTCGTGGTTTTCATCGCTATCATTTTCCCCCTCAAGACTGCTTTAAACGCATCCCAGACTGCGCTCATTGCTACCTCCCCTGTGTCGTTTTGTATGAAGTATTCCTCTATCATTTCCCTTATGGCCTCCCCTGCAACTGGGTCATGGATCAACTCTTGCGGTAGCCTCCATTTCCATAGCCCACTCTTCCTCCCTGGGAGAGTCACGTCCAACCATAGAGGGGCATGGTCCGAGAGGGTTATAGAGCCCTTATCCAGCCCTTGTATCTTTCCCAGCAGTCCCACTGACACCCAGAGATAGTCGATTCTGGACATAGAGTTGTGAACATGTGAGAAATATGTGTACCCCCTCTGTTCGCCTTTCAGTTCCCTCCAGACATCATTCAGAGCCAATTGGTCCATTTGCTGTTTCAGACGTTTTGATGGTGTCCCCTGTCCATGTATGTTTCCTGTGCTCCTATCCAGCTTTGGGTTCCATGCCAAGTTAAAATCCCCCCCCCATTATCACTTCCCCTCTAGCGAAATCTTCCAGTTTCGATAGTGCGCTTCTGAGTAAGCCATCCTGTCCCTGATTGGGTGCATATATTGTGGCGAGTGTTATGCAACATCCTTCTATTTCTACATTGGCAAAGGCGTATCTTCCTTCCTTATCGGTTATAGTGTCTAGTGGTGTTATGTCCTTTCCTTCTTTTATCGCTATCAGGACTCCTGCTTTTTTCTCTGTTGTCGTTGCCTGTGCCCATATTTTGTATCCTTTTATCCGCATTTTGTGCTTATCCTTAGTTTTGATATGGGTTTCCTGGAGGAGTAGTACATCCGCCTTCCCCCTTTTGAATTGTTTCTCCAGTTTCGCTCTTTTTGTTGGGTGGTTCATGCCCCTAATATTGTAGGTCATAAGGCGTATCATCCCCATTCTATTTTGTTTGTGTGCCATTGCATCCGGTCCCCTTCTGTTCTCGATTCAACTCTTTGATTCTTCCGATCCCTTCCCCTCCCATGAACTTCCCTTCCCCCCCCAACTTTGAACTTTAAACCAATTAACCTGTCCCCCGAGTAGGGCTAGGGTTCATATTGTCGCTTGGGCGTTGCGCCCTTCGCTCCCTGCCCTCCATACCCTCGGGGGGTATTTTGTGGGGATTCCTAAATCCCACTGAACCATTTGTCTTCACCTGGTTCCAGACCGTTGGGTCTCGACCAGACTGCCCTCCGTGAATTGTCCGTTCCGCACCGTTCCCATACTCCCCCCCGACTGGGTCTCTGTGGCAGCGTTACCGTGTCTGTCCCCCTGGCATATTTTTTTCTTTTGTTTCTCATGGTACCTTTCTCCGGGTGTCTCTCCCCGTATTTGCCTTCTTCTGTCTGCTGGATTCCCAGCCCATAGGTTTTCTCGTTCGTTCTCTCCTGTGTGTGGCCTCCCCCTGCTCCATCTGCTCCATCTCTTCATCTTGTAGTCCCATCGTGCTGAGGCCTTCTTCCAGTGTGGTCACTCTTTTCTGTTTTCCTTCCCATGTAAACAGTAACCCAAATGGGAAGGTCCATTTGTAGTGGATTTGTTTTTCTATTAGTGCTTTCACCAGTGGGGCCATTGCTCTTCTTTTTTGAAGGGTTGTTAGTGCCAAGTCCTGATACAGTTGGATGTCTTGCCCATTCATTTTAATATGTTCCAATTCCCTGGCTCTCCTGAGGATCTGTTCTTTCTGCGGGTAGGAGGACAGCGCCACCAGGACATCACGTGGTCTCTCCCCTGGGGCCCCAGCTCTTTTCGGTCCCACCCTGTGAATTCTGTCGACTCCGATATCTTGGATGTCTTGTGTTCCCAGAATGTCTCTGAACACCTCCTGCACCGCTTCCTTCAGGTCTTTGTCTAGCACTGATTCCGCCATGTTCTTTATTCGGATGTTAGAGCGTCTAGAGCGGTTCTCTAAATCCTCACATTGTAGTTCCAAGTTGTGAGTGAGTGTCACCAGGTGTTCTTGCGTTTCGCTTGTTTGTCTCGTGTCTTCTTCAAGACTTTGCACCGTTCGTTCCACTATATCTATTCTTTCTTCTAGGTTGTTTATATCAATTCTCATGTCTTGTACCGCTTGTTTCATTTCGTTCTTCATGGATGTAAATTGTTCCTGGACTGTGGACATGAACTTTTCCTGGAGGTCCATGAACCAGGTTTGCATGTCCTCCCTGGTCAGTGGTTGCTGTTGTTGGGATAATGGTTCTGCCTCCCCTGTGGAGTCTCCCGGGTTTCTCCCTCTCGGTTGTGGCGTCCCCTCTGTTGACCACATTTGTAGGATATCGGCCCCTTGTTTCGCTGTTTGGGGAGTCTGCTGGATGGGGTTCCCCTTTCCTTTTGCTCTAGACATGTTAGGGTGCTCCGTCAGATAGACCACGTGGCTCCTGCGCCCTCTTGTAGCCCTCCAGTGGGGCCTCCTCGCTTCTTGTCCTCCGAGATGTTTCTCCTTCCTAGGTTTCCCCCTTTCCTTGCCCCTGTCTTGTGGGCCTAGGGTCCAATCTGCGTGGGTGGCGGGGGGGGGACGTTTGCGGGGTGAGTCCTTGTGTACCGGGGGAAAATCTAGTTGGTGCCGGAGAGGGGTCTGTGCGCACGGGCGGGCGCCTTATTTCTGGCCTCCCCCTGAGCCGGCTCCCCTTTAGTGCTGCGTCCTCTGTGCAGGGCGGCCCCCGCGGCTCCTCTCCTGCGGTCCGCCCTGTTCGCGCTGTTTTCTCTCGGCGCCGTATCTGCTCCGCTGCACACCGCTCTCCCCTCACCTCGGGGCAGTGTGGGGTGGCGTTCTTCGGGTTCCGCTGTGTCCCCGATCCCGCTCTCTCGCTGACCGGTGCCTCTGAGTCGCCCGACGCCGCGCTGGACGGCCCTCTGCGACGCGGGAGAGACTTCGGCCCCGATGGGGGAGGGGCGGCCTGCCTCGCTCCTCGTGTTTTCGGCGGCGCACGCTATCTCACTGCGCCTGCTTCCTCGCCGGGGTGGGGTATATGGGGGGGACAGTTTGGTATTCGGGGGGGAGCGAAGGACGGTCCGTCACGGCTTCGGTCGTGCTATTTTCGGCGGCCCGGGCGGAGCGCGGTTTAGCTGCGACTCCTCACCCCGGCGGCCATCTTGGATCTCCCGCCATCTATTGTTTTTAACCATTGTCCTCATTAAACTAGTTGTTGCATAACAAAATGCACCAACTCGTGAGGAGCTTAGACTGTCCTGAAGAATGTGGCGTTACTAAACCTAAGCCACTGAAACCGGTCAACGGTGTTTGTATCATCTAAAAGGGCTCCAATTTGCCCCCATTTTTAGTCTTGAGCAAACTTTTTTACATTGTCCCACTTTCCATGAGCAAAAAGTTGATTCCACATGGGAAGTGGTGATTGTATTGTCTTTGTGTGTGTTTATGAGATTGGGAACTTATCCCATTTCCCGAAGTTGTGTCATTTTTATAATTGAGTACCCCAGTAGTGGTGTGACAATCAATGGGCTATTAAAAATTGTCAATCCCATTAGATGCCACACGGTTTAGTTTAAAGAGAAAAATTGACTTCACTTTCCTGGGCTGACTCTTTTCCTTTCCCTGGTTTTATTGCTAGTCTCTTCCGATTTAAGCCAATCGAGAAGAGAGTGGGCTGAGACTCTCAAGGTTGAACGTATTACTTACTGTAGAAGTGGCAATTTTACTCTTATTCTGTCACTAATAGATAGGTGTTGTAACACCGCAACCTAGCTAAGAGCGCACTTTTTTTTTTTTTTTTTTTTATACGGTTTATTCAACCTTTAAAAAATATTTTTGACAGATAAATCACGTCCAATCAACCACATGTCCTTTTTAAAATCCATTTCTCTCACCGCCGTTCTGTACACAGTGAAACAAGTGGCCTGAGTCTTGACGTTTGGACTACAAGAGTTCATTCGACTCCAGGCACTTCGATTAAGTCCTTCAAATCCAATCTTGTTTTTATGACCTGGAGGAAGGTTATCAAATTGAACAGTACAGTTCGGTTGGAGGCTTCAAAGAACATTTCCCACCAATTTTCCAGACTCCTTGAACTAATATTGTGAATAATCGGTGAAAAAAGCCGTCCTCGTTCTTTCCCAAGGCTCGGGCATGACATGATCAAGTGCTTTAGAGATTCCATATCAGAATTACAGAATCGACACCTTCGATCAATATTTGCATACTTAGACCAAGAGCCTAATCGCTCTTTTGTGTTAAGAGCGTTTAGTCTGAATCTCAAGTACAAGGCTCTGGCATGCTGATTTGGCAAGTTGGTTAGATAGGAATGGCGTTGATTGAAGGCTTTCGCTTCGCCTGGGACTTCCTGCATTAGTTTGCATTTAGTTCTTTGCTCACATGTCTTGATCCAATCCAACCGCCAAATCTTCAGCTTTGCTGCATCTGGGTTTTCCACTAGCAAGGCACAGGTAATATCGTACTCGCCTAGCAGGTCTTGACAAAGCTGATTCCACTTTGCAAGTATTGTATACTCTTTCGCACTGTCCGGTCTGTGCATGATTTGGAATTGGGGTGTCGGAATCTTTAGCATCGTTTTACGGTATAGGCTTAGCAGATTCCACATTACTCTGGCATGTATTGAAATTAAGCCAAGCTCATACCGTATACAAACAGTTGCTGTTCCCCTCGGTAGATGTAGTACACGAGACCAGAAGATGTTTTCTAATGAGTTCCATAAATCATTAGAGCAGCCGAAGGCGTTTTCTCCTCCGTAAATCAGGCTCGGGACCACTTTCTGTTGATAAAATAGGATAGTCGGCTTCAATGAAAATTTGCCGTATTTGTTGTTAATTAAGCAAGCTTGATTTGCTAATTGCCGACATTTGCTTTTTGCCACTTCCGTCCAACGAGCGTCATTTCTACTCGCACTAATAGTCATCCCCAGATATTTCACGGATTTTGCAATTTTGATGCGTTCGCCGGCAATGTACCAATGCTCTTTCGACCCCTTGCCAAGGGTTCCTTGCAGGTTTCCCAATATCAAATTTTCGGTTTTTAGTCTATTGATTTGCAAGCCGTTTGATGTTATATAGGTATTTATCAGGTTCATTTTTCGCTGAAGACCTATAGGCGTCTGATCTATTAGGACCAGGTCGTCAGCGTATAACAGGTAGTTGATAGGTACTCCCTGTATTTTTGGGGGGAACATGTTGTTGCCACAAAAGATCTCGGTCATATCTGATATAAACAAGTTGAATATTGTTGCTGCCAGGGGGCAGCCCTGCTTCACTCCCCTACATGTTTTGATTTTTGCAGACAAGGTGCCTTTCAGGTCCAACCGAACTCTGATGGACGTCTCAGAGTGTAGTTCCTGAATTGCACTTAGTAAGCTAGGTGGGCAGCCCCATTTGCTCAGTTTATCCCACATCCTCTCTCTATTGATACTATCAAATGCCTGCGAGAGGTCGATCAGTGCCAAATAGATTTTTGTTTTGGTTCTGAGAGCTTCCATCTTTAGGAGGTTTAGTAGTAATAGATTGAGGCCACAGCCTACTCCTCTTACAAAGCCCGCTTGTCTCGGATCAATGTGCTTAGATTCTTCTGCCCACTTCACCAATTTGCGTTGAAGCAAGGTTGCATAGATCTTTCCTACAACATCAAGTAATGCTATCGGACGATAGTTTTTAGGGTTGGTTCGATCTCCTTTTTTAAAGATGGGAACCACGATAGCACTTTTCCATGAATTGGGAGTAGATCCATTTTTTACAACGCGGTTGAACAGAGTGGCACAGAAATCTGCCCATAGTTCTGGATTGCGTTTGATCGTGTAATTAGTTAGACCATCTGGGCCCGGCGCTCTGGATTCACTCAATCCCTTAATAATTAAGAGAATATCATCTCTTTCAAATTGCAAATCCCATTTGGATTCGGGCAGGAATGTGTTGGCTCTTACTAGATCGTCTTTGGTGAATAGAGTAGAGTAGAATGCAACCCAGGCTTGTTCACTAACAGCATTAGCCTGTAAGGCATATTGTGAGGATGCACTGTGGTTTATTATGCTCCAGAATTCTGCTGAATTACGCCCTTCCATTTTTCCCATCATCATCTCGGAGTCATTTTGTAATCTGGTGGCCTCATGAGACTTAAGCCAATGTTTATATTTCTGTTTGATCGCTCTACAGGTTTGTTTCACATTTATATTGAGGATGGTTTTGGTTTTCCTTAATTCCTGTCTCATCAGACGTTTCTGCTGTAGCACACAGAGATCAAATTTGTGTTTTCGATGTATTTGAACATGGCTCAGTTTGGATCTTCTTTCTTCAAATTGAACAAATAAGTGTTCATATTCAAGACCCTCAGTATTTTCTATAAATTTTGTTGTTATTTCCTCTACTTCTGGTTCTGATAAATGGAGTCGAATCCTACCTGAGCCTGTTTTTACCGTGTGCGGCCAAACTTGCTGCGGGCAGGCGCATTTTTTCTGGAGGATTAATTGAACCATTTCATGATCACTGTGGACCATTTTTTGAACATTAAAATACAGAACTCTCTTGTGAAGATTTTCAGTTACAAACATGTAATCAAGTACTGATGTTGATGCATCTCTTCTCCATGTAGGCTGTGCCGGAATATCGCCTATGGTGTTGCCGTTTAACATGTGTAAAGCACGAAGGTCCATTTCATCGCACCATTGTGCTGCTTTAGTCTCAAGTTGGGATTTCTCCTTCACACAGTCCAAGTTCAGATCACCACAAACAATCAAGTTCAGCGACTCTTCTTTCCCAAGGAGGTCGTCTATCACAGTAGTCACAGTGTCTAGAAAAGTTGTTGCAAGTTTGTTTCGATGGTTCCAATAGACATTAAGAATATGTAGGTGATCAACGTTCTTTCCATTAGGTTGGAGTAAGGCAATAATTGACAGTTGAATAAATGGAGACAGGTTCTGAGAGTGTACAATCCTACAGCCCGCCGCCTTTCTCACTGCTGTCAGTAAGCCCGACATAGGTCTTCCTTTGGCTTGGCGAATAGCCGGGTTACAAGCAATTTCAAATCCTTCTAAGAGAGGGCTGGAGGATAGCCAAGTTTCCTGGAGGCACAACAGGTCCAAGTTGGTTGCCCATGGTGTTTGAAACAAATGGCTAAAACCTCTAGTGTTCCAAGAGGCCAGTCGACAGACATTTTGCGTCTCAGACTTCTGGCATTATTTGTTATCGCTCTTATTTAACAAACCTGCAAGCCAAGACCAATCAGAGTCTGCTGGAATTAAAGAAGGATCACTTGCACTTTCCGCAAGGGTCTTATGACTGCGCAAGGGTCCGTTCACGGTGATTCGTATGCACTCTCCTGTTTGCATAAGTTTAGATGAGTTAGCCACAGAGGTAGATTTCAGTACTGGGCTTCGAATCAGTGCGGCAGGTGGTCGTAATTCGAGCTGCTGAGAGTGGTTTTGACTCTTCCCGTCTACAGTGACACCCGGATCTCTTTTGTGTATTGGTAATTGCAGGCAGCCATCAGCTCTTGATATGTCGAACCCCAAGGACATTAGAACAGGCCCGGCCTCTAGCATGGCTTCAGCAATCAGTTTTGATTGAAGATGTAGAATGACAGCGTCATTTTTGTTCTCGTCATAAAATTCAACAATTCTGAGATCGTCAGATTCAATTGCTCTTAGGCTAGGAATCAAGTGACACAGCCAGAGAACATTGTGCCGATTTAGGATTAGATCGTCCGAAGATTCGATACGCTCGAGTAACAACCGTTGCAGAGTATGAGACTCTTGATTCGCTGGGTAGAGTTCTCTTCCATTATCAACGTTTGACTTCTTCTTCGGCAGTTTATGTGTCACTTGTTGAGGCCCAGCCCAAGGGCTAAGGACCGGTCTTCTAGGAATCCTTCCAGGATCACGAGAAACTCCAGCAAAGTCAGGGAACACCGTCTCACTAGTCGTCGGCAACTTCACCTGCTCGTTCCAGTCTCTGCTAGCATCTTTGCTAGTCGGTAAGGCCATAGATGCTTTCATCCTTGCTTCGAGTAGCTTTCTTTTGTCCTCGAGCGTTATAAGTTCCACATTTTCCACTTCCTTTCCAGGTGGTAAATTAGATGTTAAAGAGATCACTTGGCATGTTCTAGATGACATCCGCGTATCGTCAGGAAGTGTCGTTTCATTGTTGTGTACGTTAGAAGACATCGTGGGGGACCGCTTACAGCCGCCTTTGGCCTGGTCGGCCATCGACTGTAATACAACTGAGTGGCCCGCGTGAGTGGCCAATGTTGGTAAAACCTTTTCTGCTGTTGATACTTGGAGCACAACCAATGATCCTTCGTGATCATTTATCATTGCGTTGTTGCACGAATCTTCGTCCTCATAGGTTGAGACATTTATCAGAGTATCAGATATATCACTAATACGGGTATAAGAGGCATTTAAGGCCTTGGCTGTGTTTAGACTGCTTTTTTCAGTTTGATTGCACGCTGTTGGGGCTACGTTTGTGGACACACCGTTCACCCTTATGTCCAAACTTTTAAGGTTTCTCAGAAACTTACGCGAGTTAATATTACGTCTCTTAGCTTTCTTTTTTGGTTGATTTTTAGTCTTCGTTCCAAGGGTCTCATTTGCAGAGCTGTTGGCTTTGCTCGTCTTTTGTAAGTCACCAGCAGGTTTAAAAATAGCAAATATCCCAGTCGGTTCAGCCTCGCTGTTCTTCGTAGCCTGAGATGGGGCGAAGAGTTGCTGCTTTTGAGCGATGACTTCCTTCGATGTAGATGGTCTTTGTGGATCTTGTAGGGCTAAGTTAGACACATCATGGGTCTCTAGAATTGCTTTAGCAAAGCCAGACTTCAGACTCGTTGCTTCACTATTAGTTGAAGTGTGAGTTTTTGTAGCGGCCGCGCAACATTCATTAGATCCATCCAAGCAGGCAATAGAATGGTCCTCGAGCACAATCGACTTAACATGCGTCTGTTGGTCAGAGGTATCTGCTGTTGACATCTGTACATCACTTACAGTTTTTTGCGTTTGACACTTATGGCAATAAAGATACTTTGATTGCTCTTCGCATTCTTTTTTTTTGTGAAATATTTTCAAGGCCTCTTTAGCAACCTCTGCCAGTAGTTTTTTATCAATGTTAGCATTTGTGACTTGATTTAGGAGTGCGGCCTCTGTTATGTTAGTCTTCCTATTCATCTCTTCCACCATGTTCCTGGTTTCAGACATTTCTTTCCCAAAGTTTACAGAGTTATTAGACAATCTACAGACCCCTGCAGACAAGTCTTTGATCGTGTCATTTAGACTTTCATAAAGTTTGAGAAAAGGAGCAATCGATAAGTTTAGTGAGGACATTATCAGGGCCTGTAAGTCTTGCATTGACGGTAAGTTCCTTGCAGGTTCAGGCATGGTTGCTTTGCTAGGCACGCCTTTCTTTTTATAAACAGGCCGTCTAATTTTAGGGTAGGGTCGCTCCATCAGCGAGGAATCTGAAGATTCATGTCCAGCGACGGTGTCTCTAGATGCTGCATCCGAGTTACGAGAGTCGTGCTCAGATTCCAAGGGCAGAGTGCAATAAGGTGAAGTGTTGTACACAAGCCTTTTCGCTTTCTTATTTTGAGAGCATCTTAAACTGGGTGAAAGGCTTTCCTCACGTCTCGTGCGTTTCGTCAGGTAACCAACTCCATTCTTCTTTTGTTTCTCAAGTAGGGAATGAGCCCCACTGGCAGTTTGACAACACTCGCTTTCTAAGTCAGACTTTTTGACACCAACGTTGTTTTCGCCAGTTTTGACCTTAGAAGTTCTTTGTTGATTTATGCGAGTGAGATCAGCCAGCAATTTATTTACCACTTCCAGCGAATTTCTTCGTTCTCTACCATGAACTATATCAGTATCCGAGGTGGAGCGAATGTGCGCTGTATCTCTATGTTGATGAAGAACTCCAGAACTTTCTAAAGGTCCACTAAACACAACATCATCACAGCCTATAGACAGTTGTGGAAAGACGTCTACGGGCCTAGTGAAGGATCGTGCAATTTCTAGTGTCTCCGAGTCATAACACTGAGACGGCTTTTTGGTAGTCTCTGTTTCGCAAGAAGCACCCTCAGTAATACAGTTCAGGGAGTCAACATTCAGCAATCGTCGGCGAAGCTCACATGGCACCGAACCAACCGATTCTGCTATGATAGAGGGGATGCCCAACTCTTGAGAGTCAATACTTAAGGGGTTAGGGGATTCGGAATGTTCAGTCACCGATGTGGGCAGATGACCAGTGACAATCTTCTTGCCATTGAAGTTTTTCGGATTTGCATCACACATATCTGACCCGTCTGACCCGTCCAGCACACAGGCTAGCTTTGCCAACTTCGCTCCGACCACCTGTTCAGCAGCACGCGTTGAAGGCGTGTCGCTCACATCCGACACATCAAACAGTACTCTACAGGACTTGGGAGACAGATCGGGCATCGGGCTTAGCAAAGGGCTTAACAACGTCTGCTGTGTAGGATGCACCACTTTAACTACAGGTGTGGGTTCAGGGGTGATAGATTGAACACAAGCGTGAGTGTTAGCACTTACTTGTTGAAAGGTGGCAGAAGACCTTTCCGTGGAGACATGAGTTGTGTTGGATGTGTTAGAAGACAGTTCAGCTGGGTCTTCTAATACATGGGTTACAGATTCAGCCCAGGTAGCCATATTAGCCTTGCCTCGTATTTCCACTGAGGCTGCTTCGAACCTTCGCTGCGCCCGAGTTTTGGGCGAAAGGACCACCTTCGTCATCTTTTCGAGGGAGTGCACGAAACCTCGCACTCCTCAACCTCCTAAGACTCCCAAGACTCAGCGCCGACTCCGCGTCCGCTCCGCGGAAGGCTCGGGTCTTTCAGCGCTTTCAGCGCTCTCGACACGCCCACAGTCGAGCGCACTTTAGGTAGGGATAGTACCCTCTTTTCGCTCTATCCTCCTGTCTTCAGTCACAACCTTGTTCTATTGTTTTTTTAATAGATTTGAGTCCACCCCACAGTTAAATAAGTAAAATAAATAAAACCCTGGTTTTAGGGTTTGGTTTTACGATCTGGACCTATCCTTGGGTTTTCAGGTTGTTGCTAGTAGCTTTTACACAGTTGTGTTTTGCCCAATTTTTTGTGTTAATACTATCATCATACCTTCCTCCTTTGCCAGTAGGAAAGAGTAGAGGAAAAGCACGTGCTTCTATACTTTTTTCCCATATACTGATTGGCGATCCTTTTGTTTGACGCATTTGGTAAGTTTCCAGTACATCTTGTACGGTGTCATTACAGTGCAAAGGATGAATTGTATAATGGTCTAAAGTATTTGATATTGTAGCAGGATCTAGTAGCTCAAATTGACCAGCTTCTTGTGTTTCTTGAATTATTTCAGTTGTATCTTTCAAGTTTTCTTCAATATTAATTTCTTTGTAATATTCATTATTCTCTTTAAGATATTGGAAGGCTTGTCTAACTTTATATAAATCTACCAGCTGTTGCCATATTTTTTTGTCTTTTGTATGTACTCCATTTACTAATATAATTAAAGATTGCTGCATTGGACGTTGCACTCCTAGAGTATGCACATTTTCTTTTAGATTTAATGGTAAATAAACTACTTTTCCACAAATGCCTTTTACCAATTCAGAGGGAGGTAATTTTGCTGTTTTTGGTTGAAGGCGTATTATTGCTTGAAATGGGTGTACTGTTTGAATTATGATGCTCTCATATAAATTAAGTTGTTGTAGAGGTTTTGGTACTGGGTATAATTCCAAATTATTTGTGATAGAACGTGAAGGAGTTTGGTTGTTGTCAAGTTTTGTAGTGCAATAACTGCAAAGTATTAAGGGCTCAGTTATTTGATATTTGTTTTCTGCTACAAGGTAGAGAGCTAATTCAAACCATTTAGAATCTTCATTGTCTTCTATTTTGTATGATAGGTCCACAGTTTTTGTGTTACTTTTATAAAAAATTCTATGGCAACATACACATACATGGTTTGGTACTTCAGCTGATGTACTTTTAAATTTTAGTATTTCTTTTTTGTATGTGTTTAGCAAAAGGTTGCCATGTGTAGAATTGTTGCTTAATTGGTTTAAAGCTATTTCATTCTGTAAATGGCTTTCACTTCCAAAATATTTTTTCTGGATATAGTGAATTTCTTCAAGTAGGTCTTTTGCTGTACCATGTAGAAGGATGTTATTTAACTTTGCTAGTGCTAAAGCAGGACTTTTAGCATAGTACAGTTTGTAGACTAGATTTCTTATAGTTGAATGATGTGTTGATATCCTTTTGATATCATGGAACGTTGCTTTACAAGTAGGTCCTGTAATGCAGGCCAATGAATGTCCTTGTAGTCCTGTGTCCTTGCGCACTGGACAGGTATCTATATTTTGCAGTAATTTAATTTTGATTTTGTCTTAGCTTTTTACATATTTATTGAGAAATTGGCGTAAAGATTTGAAACATTGTTTGGGAATGTTACACATTGACGTGCATGGCCATTTGTACATTAGACGTTCTGATTCAGTTGAATGGAGGGGGTAATTCTAAGTTTTCAGGGCATATTTTTGTGAGGAGTACTTCTTGTTCCATTATGGTATTATTCACTTTTTCATAACCTCAACCACTGCTATTTATGGCAATTGTATTTGTTTGCTTTTGTTTGTACGCTTCTTCATTAAAATATGGTTCTGTGCTTGTAGTGTGATTCCATTCACCTCCGCAGATACTTAAGAAGTTCTTTCTGTTGACATTTTGCTTATTGAGAAGTCTTTTTTGTAATTTAGTTATTAGTTTTGTTAGTGGTTTCATTTTGTTTAACAGTAAAATAAATAAATTTCTTTTGAGAAGAATTGCACTGTCCATCAATGCTTCTAAGATTAATTTCCTACGATAGGTTTTAAGCTTTGAACCTGATTTCTCCCCTGTTTTTATAAGATTTTGAAGGACTTTGTGACGGTATATTTTGGCTAAAATACTTTTCTTGGTATGCTTACTTTGCACTATATTAAAATTTGAAGAAGTAGTTTTATCTGTACTGATAGCTGATTTTCTGTTAATTGTTTTTTGGTTGGTTTTACATTTTGATAGAGGAAGCGAAGTTGTTGTACTTGAAACTTCTTGTGTTTCACTAAATGATTGTATTAGCTGTTTTGTTTCAACTTTTTTTTACAAATTCTGCTAGAGATGGATGCTTATGTGGGACACCTTTATTTTCATTTGCTCTACTTTTGCGTTGCTTTCTACGGACTTGACTTTTGGTAGGCATTCTTTAGGGTCTGTTGAAAAAAATAAAGAAGATATGGGTTGGGGTGTTCTGGAATGTATGTGTGCTGTGTGCATGAGTGTTTGAGTAAGATGATAAAGATGAATGTAATGGTGTGTGATTGTGCATTGGGAACTAAAACTAGTAGGGATAGGTATTCTTGAATGTATGTGTTACTAAACTGGGGTTCAGATGACAAAAAGAAAAGTAAGCTAGTGGTGTGGAAAAGTACAAATAGTAAATCTAATGTATACAATTAAAACAGTTGTTTGTTCTATAATATGAAAATTGTTGTCATGATCTCTGCTTCCAAAGGGTCAGGACTTACCCAACTCCCTTGGAAGCAGACCCATAACCCTGGTTCCGGGTGCCGGCCAGTC